>NC_045617.1:110143556-110458400 GCF_009829155.1 Mustela erminea | reverse complement strand
AAAAATGAACTTTTGGGACTTATCAAGATAAAAAGCTTCTGCACAGCAAAGGAAAATAATCAGCAAAACTAAAAGACAACCCATAGAATGGGAGAAGATATTTACAAATGATAAAGGACTGGTATTTGAGGTCTTTAAAAAAATTCTCACACTCAACACCCAAAAAATGAATAATCATGTTAAGAAATGGGCAGAAGACATGAACAGACATTTATTCAAAGAAGACATACAAATGGCTAGCAGACACATGAAAAAAAATGTTCAATGTCATTAGCCATCAGGGAAATTCAAAGCAAAACAATGAAATAACACCTTTAACCAGTTAGAATGGTAAAAATCTACAAGAGAGGAGACAACAAATGTTGGAGAGGATGTGGAGAAAGGGAGTGCTCTTACACTGTTTATAGGAATGCAAATTGGTACAGCCACTTTGGAAAACAGTGTAGAATTTCCTCAAAAAGTTAAGAATAGTGCTGCCTTATGACCCAGCAATTGCACAACTAGGTATTCACCCCAAAGATACAGATGTAATGAAGAGAAGGGCCACTTGCACCCCAATAATCATAGCAGTAATGTCCACAATAGTCAAACTGTGGAAGGAGCCAAGATGTCCTTCAACAGACGAATGTTTAAAGAGGATGTGGTTCATATATACAATGGAATATTACTCAGCCATCAGAAAGGATGAGTACCCATGACTTACATCGACATGGATGGAACTGGAGGGGATTATGCTAAGTGAAATAAGTCAAGCTGAGAAAGACAATTATCATATGCTTTCATTCATATGTGGAATGTAAGGAATAGCATGGAGGACATTAGGGAAAGGAAGGGAAAACTGAAGGTGGGGAATCAGAGGGAGAGACAAACCATGAAAGACTATGCACTCCAGGAAACAATCTGAGGGTTTTAGAGGTGGGGGGGCTGGGAGGTTGGCTTAGCCCGATGATGGGTATTAAGGAGGGAACATATTGCATGGAGCACTAGGTATTACACAAATAATGAATCATGGAACACTACATCAAAAACTAATGTTGTACTGTATGGTGACTAACATTAAAAAAAATGCTTAAAATTCAATTTCCCATCTGTGGAGTAATTACACCAGAAACCCCACAACACATAATTTGACATTCCACATTAGAAACTTATATTAAAATTCCTTTTAATCATATAGCCATCTTCCTCTTGCATATTTTCTCTCCTCCTCTCCACAAACGTGACTGAAAAATTATCTTGTTTTCAATCATATCTCTGTACCCCAGTATTGAGATCTTACCCCCAGGCAGCTCGCCAATGTAGTTTTCCAAAATAAGATACTTCCTCCCCAAGCAATGTTCTAGTACCAGCTATAAAGATCATTTCAATCTTATATAACAAAATCAGGATCAACATTGATATTGATATGACTGATCTTATTTTGCATATTGTATTGGCTAAGAAGGTGAATTCTGAAATCAGAGTACTGGGTTTAATTTGTAGTACTACCATTTATTTGAGTTTCTTAACTTCTGAACATGTTTCTTTATCAGTAAAATGGGGAGGATAATGTTCACCTAATAGAGTCGTTGTAGGACTAATAGTAAGGAGTGTTAAGTACTGATTATTATACCCAGTTCCTCCAGTATAAGTTGGAGATAGTAAAAATACTTGTTTTGTAAAGTTATTGTGAGGTATAAATGAAAAAAATGAAACTAAAATGCTTAGCACAGTAAATAGCCCA
Organism: Mustela erminea; assembly: GCF_009829155.1. Taxonomy (NCBI): domain Eukaryota; kingdom Metazoa; phylum Chordata; class Mammalia; order Carnivora; family Mustelidae; genus Mustela; species Mustela erminea. The sequence goes on along the minus strand of NC_045617.1, from coordinate 110,456,677 downwards.
TGGCACACAATATTGAGCAATATATTTTTATTGCTACACTATTAGCAATAATGTAACATTTTTCTATATATTTAATATATCCAATAATTATAATAATTATTCATTTATATTATTTTAATAATATTTTATAAATAATATTAAATAAGATAGTCTATTATTGTCCACACTAAAAGCAAGCATTTCTACTGGGTCCATAAATCAAACTTAAACATTAATAGCATATATTTAATAAGTAAATATAAAAATATCTAGGAAGAGAAACATTCATCCATTTCATCATCCTTGGTGTCCAATTACTTAGTAGGAAATTTCACATTAAGAACAGAAGGCAGGGACGCCTGGGTGGCTCAGTTGGTTAAGCAGCTGCCTTCGGCTCAGGTCATGATCCCAGCGTCCTGGAATCGAGTCCCATATCGGGCTCCTTGCTCTGCAGGGAGCCTGCTTCTCCCTCTGCCTCTGCCTGCCATTCTGTCTACCTGTGCTCGCTCTCTCCCTCTCTCTCTCTCTGATTAAAAAAAAAACACAAAAAAACAGAAGGCAATATGTAATTCTTGTTATCTACTCACCTACATGTTTATAACAGAATGACAATCATCTTGGCATAGTCTCCATAAATCACAATTTCTTACATATGTGTGTTTGCATGTGTATGTGTGTGGGGGGGTGTCTGTGTGTGCTTTGATACAGCTAACACAAGAAACAGTAAAGTAGAAAAAATACATAAATCATGATAATAAACTAGATCAAAATGATTAACTTAGAAAAGTATATGTATCACATCGGTAGATTAAGGCACATTTAGCTTCTGTCAAACAAATTGTAATCAGAATGAATTCAGTGGAGTATAAAAGATTTCTAACCAAATACATTGGCTAGGTCCATACTTAGTTTCTTAGTTAATCCTTTGAAGTAATGACTTGGAAATAATTCCTGAATGTCTTTGCTTATTAAAGTGATTTGTAATTATTGCAACAACACAACCTTATTCGAGATAGCATCTGAAAGAGTCAGAATGATGTTCTACCTCTTACCTCAAAGTCTATGGTTTAAGAAAAAATTTTAATACATCGCTCTATTCTCCTGGCTAAGTTCATATCCTCTTGATGTTAAGCCAATTTTTAATTGAATTCAGTTAATTTAATTGCTCCTCAGAGATGTCCATAAAATGTGCTCTTCCAGATTTCCTAGCAAAAGTGCCATTGTCTCTGCTCAGCATTCCCAAGCAGACAGCAAAACTGCCATCAAGCTCCATCTTGCTCAACAATGACTCTTTAATGTGGTCATCTCATGTGCTTTGTATTTCAATTATAATTTAGAATGAATTAAAATCTATTTAAATGGATAGACTCATCTCTTAGGACTCTTGATAGAAATTCATTTCAGAACATTGTACTTCTCTAAGGTACCACTGTAAAAAAGTGTGTTGTATTATATATTCTTAATTTTGCATCATTAATTTCATTGCTTTTTATAATTTAATCCATTTTCATATGTTTATTAATCAAATTAAGTACAGTGGTGTGTTTATGCTATATATTCTTCATAGGTGAAGCATTGATATTTTACACTTAAAATTATATTTAAAAATCTAGGATTTTGTATTTCAATATTATAGAACAGATTTTATAATTAAGCTGCTCATGGATGTGAGTGAAGTTATTTGCTATGGTATTGAAGGATCATAATATGATGTTTCAACATAAAAGTATCTCGTAGAATGAATTCTAAATTTATAAAGTCACTAATAATAACATCATGCAAGAATATAGCAATTTATGGTTTATGAAGGAGTCCAGTCCTGTGTATTTATTAACCCTGTGAAAGAGTTAGGACTGGCATTATTATTCCCATTTCATAGATCAGGATTTGGCAAACTATAGTCTGTGGGCTAAATCTGGCCTATTACTCACTTGTGTAAATAAAATTTTATTGGATCATAACTGTGCCAGTCATTTATATATTTTTTATGGCTGCTTTGGAGTGCAATGTATCCTGAAAGAAAAGTATAACCTATAAAACCTAAAATACTTACTCTCTGATTCTTTACAGAAGTTTGTCCAACCTTGTTACAAATGTTTAAACTGAGACACAGAAGGTTTGACTAATACTCCATATTTATATACCAGGCATTATGTTTCACAGCCAGTATATCAATCCTGAAGAGCACAAGGTTAAGCAACTTTTGCCATAAGAATGTGCAAGGTTTTCGAAGACAAAACTCAGGAATGGAGAAGGAAGCTTAGGTGAGAAGTGTTGTTGATGAAAGATAAAGTCAGAGACAACTGTGCTAACCAACATTGAGGTTCCAAATAAACAAATAAAAATATTCAGTAGTTCCAGGACTCTACTATGCCTTCTGCTCTAAGAGCTGTTTTCTATTCTTCTTGAGCTCTTGGAAGCTGTCCTCTGGTAATTGTTACAGGTTTTATTATATTAATAAGTATCTGAATTTTTATCATAGAACTCACTATGTCATTTTAACAAATACCATGATAATTAAGCACATTTTACTTTCCTTTTCCAATCTGTGTTTATGGCTTGACAATTTCAAAGAATTTTATTGCCTTATTAATAAAGGTCAGGTATTTTAATGTCATTTTTTTCTTGAAAATAAATTACATGTTATGTTCACCCATTGCTTCTTTATATTTATACATGATTTCTTTCTTTGTAACTCTTTATGTCTCTAGTGGACTAATGTGCTTTATTTTTTTTTTTTGCCTCAAATAAATTATGATTTGATATATGTCAATACAGATTGTATACATGTTTAAATCACTTTGGTTTATAAATTATAACACTTTATAGGAGATTAAAAGTTTTAGATGCCACTCAGCTACATAATACTAATAGACAGATAAGTGCCTCAGTTTACATATATTCATTGATTTATGGATATTGGATTTATTTGCATAGGTAATAAATGAGATTGGAAAAAAACTTGGTGCAATGAATAGCAGGCTAGAAGAAGCAGAGGAACAAATTAGTGGCCTAGAAGACAAAATAATGAATGGAGAATGGAGAATAATAAAGCTGAACAAAAGAGAAAGAATTATACAACATAAGAAAAGATGTAGGGACTCTATCAAAAGTCATGACATTTGTTGTTATAGGAGTCCCAGAAGAAGAAGAGAGATAAGGGGGCAGAAAATTTATTTGAGGAAATAGAAGCTGAAAATTCCTTTAATATGGGGAAGGAAATAGACATCCAGATCCAGGAGGCACAGACTACTCTTAAGAAAATCTATAAAATCAGGTTGACACTAAAAAATATAAATTTATATTCATCAGTGATATTGGCCTATAATTTTCTTTTCTATAGTGCATAAGTCTGGCTTTGATATCAAGGTAATATTGGCATCATAAATGAGTATGGATGTAATATATACCCTTAAATTTCTTGGACTAGTTTGAGAAGAATTGGTGTTAATTCTTTAAATGTTTGGTAGAATTCACCAGTGAAGGCAATTGGTCTGGATTTCCCTTTATTGGGAAATTTTTGTTTATAGATTCAATCTCTTTAGTCCTTATTGTCCATTCATATTTTCTCTTCTTCATGTTTTAGTATTGGTATGTTGTATACTTCTAGGATTTTATATGTTTCTAATTTATTAGATAACCTAGTTGATGTTAATTATGAATAGATAACCTTGTTGGCATGTAATTGTTCACAGTAGTTTCTTAGGATCCTTTGCATTTCTTTGTTACCAGTTGTAATGTCTCCTGTTTAATTTGTGATTTTGTTTGAGTCTTCTCTTCTTGTTTTCTTAGTCTAGCTAAAGTTTTGTCCATTTTATTTACCTTTCCAAAAAAAAATAGCTCTTAATTCTGTTGATTGTTTTATTGTTTTTTTAGTCTCCATTTCATTTGGGATTAATGTGCTGTTCCTTTAATACTTCCTTGAGGTGTAAAGTTAGGCTATATGACTTTTTTTTAAATTAATATGGACATTTGTCACTATAAACTTCCCTCTTAAAACTGCTTTCTGTAACCCATAATTGTTGGTATGCTGTTTTCATTTTGGTTGTTCAAGAGATTTTTTTGATTTCCTTTTGATTTTATCTTTGACCTATTGGTTAAGAGTGTATTGTTTAATGTCCCCTATTTTTGTGCCTATGCCATATTGTTTGAATTTCTATAGCTTTGTAGTATATCTTAAAATATGGAATTGTGATACTTCCAGCTTTGTTCTTCTTTCTCAAGATTGCTTTGATTATCCAGGAGATTTTATGTTTCCATACAAATTTTACTTAATTTGTTCTAGTTCTGTGAAAATTGTTGTTGGTATTTTTATAGAAATTGCATTAAATCTGTGGATATTTCTGAGTAGTATAGACATTTTAATAATAATCATTCTTCCAATTAATAAGCATGGACTATCTTTCCATTTTTTGTGTTGTCCTCAATTTCTCTCATCAATGTTTTATTGTTTTCAGAGTACGGGTCTTTCACCTGCTTGGTTAAGTTTTTTCATAGATATTTTTTTTTTAAAGACTTTTTAATTTTTAATTTTTTATTTCTAATGTAGTTATAAATGGACTTGATTTCTTAATTTCTTCTGCTTCTGTGTCATTAATAGTGTATAGAAATGGAGCAGATTTTTGTAGACTGATTTGCCTCCTACAATCTTACTGAACTCATGTACCAGTTCTAGTAGTTTTTTCTGGTGAAATCTTTAGGATTTTTTATATGTGGTATCATTTTTTATATGTGGTATCATTTGCAAATAGTGAAAGTTTTACTTCTTTACCTATTTGGATGCCTTTTATTTTTTTTTCCTGTCTGATTACTGTGACTAGGACTTCCAGTGCTATGGTGAATAAAAGTGGTGTCAGTGGATATCCTTGTCTTGTTCTTGACCTTAATAGGAAACTCTCATTTTCTCCCCATTGAGTATGATGTTATTTGTGGGTTTTTCATAAAAGGCTTTTATTATATTGAGGTGTGTTCCTTGTATACTTACTCTTTTGAGGGTTTTTATCACGAGTGCATGTTGTATTTGAGCAAAAGTTTTTTCCACACCTATTTATTTATTTATTTATTTTTAAAGATTTTATTTATTTTATTTGACAGACAGAGATCACAAGTAGGCAGAGAGGCAGGCAGAGAGAGAGAGAGAGAGGAGGAAGCAGGCTCCCCGCTGAGCAGAGAGCCCGATGCGGGACTCGATCCCAGGACCCCGAGATCATGACCCCAGCCGAAGGCAGTGGCTTAACCCACTGAGCCACCCAGGCGCCCCTTTCCACACCTATTTAAATGATCATATGGCTCTTATGCTTTTTCTTATTGATATGAGATATCACATTGATTGATTTGAAATATTGAACCATCCTTGCATTCCAGAAACAAATCTCATTTTATCATGGTAAATGATGTTTTTAATGTGTTGTTGGATTTATTTTGCTAATATTTTGTTGAGGATTTTTGCATCCATGTTTCATCATAGATATTGCCCTCTAATTCTCTCTCTCTCTCTCTCTCTCTTTTTTTTTTTTGGTAGTGTCATTATCTGGTATGGGTATCAGAGTAATAAAGTAGGCCTCATAGAATTAATATGGAGGTTTTTCTTCCTCTTCTATTATTTTTGGAGCCATGTGAGAAGAATAGGTATTAATTCTTTAAATGTTTGTTAGAATTTACCTATGAAGTCATCTGGTCCTGGACTTTTGTTTGTTGTGAGTTTTGTTAGTTCAGTTTTGGTAGTTTATATGTTTCTAGTAATTTATCCATTTCTTTTAAGTTGTCTAATTTGTTGGCATATACTTTTTCATAATATTCTCTTATAATCTTTTGTATTTCTTTGTTATTGGTTGCTACTTCTCCTCTTTCAATTCTGCTTTTGTTTATTTAATCCTTTCTCCTTTTTTTTTTTTTTAATTACTAGTCTGGCAAAAGGTTTATCAATTTTATTGATTTTTTCCAATGAACCAGCTCCTGGTTTCATTGATCTGTTTTACTAGTTTGTTGTTATTGTTTGTTTTGTTTAGTTTTTTAGTTTCTATTTCATTTATTTCTGTCTGAATCTTTTGTATTTCTTTTCTTTTACTGGTTTTGGGTTTTGTTTGTTCTTTTTTTCTTAGTTCCTTTAGTATAATGTTAGGCTGTTATGTGAGATATTTCTTGCTTCTTGAAGTAGGCCTTGTATTGCAACTTTCCTCTTAGAACCATTTTTGCAGCATTCCACAGATACTGGACTGTTTGCTTTCATTTTCATTGATCTCTATGTATTTTTTAATTTTCTCTTTGATTTTTTTGGTTAACCCATTCATTGTTTAGTAATATGTTATTTAACCTCCATAAGTTTGTGCTCTTTCCAGATTTCTTCTTGTGGTTGATTTCTAGTTTCATAGTGCTGTGGTCAGAAAATATGCATGGAATGATTTTTATATTTTGAAGTTGACACTTGTTTTGTGGCCTAACATTGTCATTTATTAATCAACAATGTTCCATGTGCACTTGAAAAGAAAGTGTATCTGCTGTTTTAGGATGGAATATTTTGACTGTATTTGTTAAATCCAACTGGTTCAATGTGTCATTCAAAGTCATTATTGCTGATTTTTTGTTTGGATGATTTGTCTCTTGATCTAAGTGAGATGTTAAATTCCCCTACTATTATTATATTATTATTTATTACTTCCTTTATGTTTATTATTAACTACTTTAAGTATTTGGGTATCTCCATGGTGAGTGTACAAATATAGGTGTTATGTCATCTTCTTGGCTTTTCCCTTTTATGATTACATAGTGTCTTTCCTTGTCTCTTGTTACATTGTTTGTTTTAAAGTCTATTTCCAATATATGTATTGCTAACCCAGCTCTCTTTTTACATCCATTTTCATTATAAATGCTTCTTTATCCTTTGCTTTCAGTCTTCCTGTGTCTTTAGGTCTGAAGTGAGTTTCTTGTAGGCAGCATATAGACGGGTCTTATTTATTTATTTTTTTAACATCTGTTTCATCACCCTATGTCTTTGGATGGGTGCTTAGTTCATTTACATGCACAGCAATTATTTAGGTATATAGTTATTGCATTTTGTTCCTTATTTTATGGTTGCCTCTGTAGTTTTTCTCTGATCTTTTTGTCTCTTGCTCCTCTCTCTTATGAATAGTTTACTTTCTAAAGTGACATACTTGGACTTCTTTTTCTTTATATTTGCATATCTATTATTGGTTATTGATTTGTAGCTATTACTAGGTTTATATACAACATCCTCAGTATATAGCCATCTATATTAAGTTGATGGTGGCTTAAGTTTAAACCCATTCTTTACTCCTCCCCTTTCCACATTTAACGTATTTACATTCTTTTACTTCCAGCCTTTTATTTTGTGGGTTCCTTGACTGATTTTACAGATATACTTATTTCTACTGTTTCTGTGCCCCTTCTTTCACTAATCCTGCTTAAAGAATTTCCTTGCCACTGAGAAGGTCCCCTGTAATATTTCTGTAGGGTTAGTTTAATGGCCATGACTTCCTTTAACTTTTGTTCATCTGGGAAACTCTTTATCTCTCCTATTTTGTATGTTACCTTTGCTGAATAGAGTATTCTTGGCTTCAAATTCTTTCCTTTCAGGACTTTTTAAAATAAAGTTTTTATTTATTTATTTGTCAGAGAGAGAACAACCAGGAGCACAAGCTGGTGAAGCAGTAGGCAGAGGGAGAAGCAGGGTCCCTACTGAGTTAAGAGCCTGATGCTGGACTCCATGCCAAAACCCTGAGATCATAACCTGAACAAAGGCAGATGCTTAACTGACTGAGTCACCCAGGCATCCCAGTTTCAACACTTTGAATGTATTCTGACACTTTCACTGGCCTGCAAAATTTCTGTGGGTAACTCTATTCACAGCCTTATGAGTTTCCCTTGCATGTAACTTCTTTTTTTTTCTCCTTGCTGCTTTTAAAATTCTGTCATTACTACTTTTTGCATCTTTATTATTATTATTATTTGCATCTTTATTATTATGTCTTGGTGTGGATCTTCTCTGACTGATTTTGTTGGGGAACTCTGTGCATCTTTGATCTAGATTTCTATTTCCTTTCCCAGATTCAGGAAGTTTTCATCTAATATTTCTCCAAATAATTTTCTGCCCCCTTTTCTCTTTCTTTTCCTCCTGGGATCCTTTCAATGTGAATGTTATTGCTTTTGATGGTATTGCTGATTTTTCCAAGTCTATTCTCATTTTGCACAAGTTTTTTCTCTCTCACCTGCTCACCTTGATTACTTTCCATTACTCTGTCCTCCAGGTCACAGATATTTTTTCTTCTCCTTCATCCAGACTACTATTTATCCCATGTACTTTATTTTTAATTTCATGTATTGTGCTCTTCATCTCTGATTCATTCTTCTAAATCTCATTGTTAAGGATATCACTGATGCCCTCCATTTTTTTCTCAAATCCAGTGAGCATCTTATAATCATTACTTTAAATTCTCCATCAGACATATTGCTTATCTCCATTTAACTTATGTCTTTGCTATGATATTGTTTTATCCTTTCATTTGGGACATATTTCTGTGTCTCCTCATTTTTCTTTATACATAAAAGGTGTTGCATTTATTTGCTAAGGGTGTTGTAACAAAGTACCACAAATGGTTAGTTTAAAGAAATATATCTTCTTACAGTTCTGACAACTAAAGATTTGAAGTCAAGGTGTCAGTAGAATTTGTTTCTTTTGAGAGGCTACAAGGAACGGATTTGTTTGAGGCCTCATTAAGACTTGATGGTTCTTACTTTGACTTATAGATGGCTGTTTTCTCTGTATCTATTCACATTTTCTCCCTTTTGTGTATGTCTATCTTTGTGTCAGATTTTCTCTTTTTATAAGTCCACTGGTCATATTGAATTGGGGTCCTCCCTAATGAATTAATTTTAACTTGATTGAGTCTAGAAAGATCATATCTCCAAATAATTTTATGTTCTGAAGTATTGGGTGTTCGAACTCCAACATATCTTTTTGGAGGGGACCCAATTCAACTTATAGCTGGTATAATAATATTATATCATCACAAATTCACTGGGAAGATTAACAGAAAGCATGTACTTAGCACAGAACATAGAAGAGTTAAATCAATATGAATATGAACTAGTATGATGTTTTATGTTTTAAGATTCTTGCTCATGTAATTACTCTGTTTTCCTATTTAAATTATTTTTTCTTGTTTATTTGTAAGAGATATTTGTTTATGAACTATTTAGATTATAAACATAAAAATATTTTTTAAGTTTTTCAAATTTTGCCATATTTTTAATTAATTTACATAATGAAGAATAATTTTGTTAACAAATCTATTATCTCCTTTTTAAAAAAGATTTATTTACTTAGTTTAGAGAGAGGGAGAGAACACAAGTGGGCAGGAAAGAGGAAAAGGGAGAGAGAATCTCAAGCAGACTCCAGGTTGATTGTGGATCCCTAGGCAGGGCTTCATCTCATGACACTGAGATCAAAATCCGAGCTGACTGACTACAACACCCAGGTGCCCCTATTATCTTCTTTATTAAATGATCCCCCCACTATTTTTTATGTTCAGAGAATGTTTTACTCCACAATAGGATGGACTAAATGTTTACAAATATTTTCTTCTAACTCTTTAATTATTTTATTTCCCCACCTCCCCACACAGTTTCCTCGTGTACACATCCTATACAATCCCAACCCTTGTTTGTCCGTGACATCAATAAATAAGATGAGAAACACTCCAGTGATTACATTGGGTCATAGGCAAGGTAAAGTTATTTTGCAGACGTAATTAGTATTCCTAATCAATTAAAGTAATCAAAGATTATCTTAGACAAGTCTGACTGAGGTGAAGCCTTTAAAATAGTCAGAAATGGAAAAAGTCAGAGAGACTAAAGAGGAAACACGTTATCCTGTTGTCATAGAGTTAGCAACTATGTCATCTTGTGGAGAGGGTCATTTATCAGAGACAGTAACTGAACAACTTCAGTCCAATACCTGCAAGCCTTTGAATTCTGCAACAACCAGTGAGCTTGAAAGATGGCCATGAACATTAATTAAGATATTAGCCTGGGCTGCAGTTTTAGTTTGCCTTTGTGAGATCCTGAACACAGAACACAATAACATGTGCCCAGACTTCTCACTCAGAAACTGTGAAATTTATTTCCCTTTTTTAAAGCCACCAAATTTATGGTAACTTGTTATATAGTAACAGATAACCAATATCCTTTGCTATTTATTTCCAGGACTATGCATGGATCCCAGATACCTAAAATGCAACATTTCCATTTCTAAATATTTATATGTTATTGAGTCTCTTGGAAGAATCAGTATGTTTAAACCATTCAACTTTATAATGTGTTTTTATGTGGCAATTAAAATTTCACATTTTTCATTTATTTTCCAGAACTTCCTAGACAATTTTCACGTTTACTAGGTTTAGATGGAAAAGCGGGTCATTATTCTTAAAAATTTATAAATTTTACTTATCAAAAGATAGCAGGAAGAAAATGAAAATGAAAGGCATGGGCAGAGAGAAATTATTCACAATATACATGTGAATATTTACTAACAGACTTAGGTGTAGCATAGAGGCCTTTAAATATTTGTTCCTAACAAGCTAACATCAATAATTGTGTAGCTAATTAAAGTTTATCAATGATTCAAGAAAGAAACTGATTAAAATGATTAACATGGTGGTTTAGCTTTGACATTAAGTTTTTTTAAAGTCAACTTAGAAAGAATTCTTTTTAAAAATTAAATAAAACTTGCTTGTACATATAAGAATTTTGGCATGGAAAATGGAAAGATAATGAGGGTCTCACCTTTACAAATGCCCTACTGCCCTGGAGTTAGAATAACTCCCTGCCCCCCAACCTTTGATAAAGACAAAAGAGAAAATATCAGAGAAAATTACTGAAACAAGGAAAAGATTGATAAATTAGAAGAAGGAATGACTGCTTTGGATTATGCAACAGTTTCCAATTGGACTCCCCTTTGCCTTTCTCCAATCAAGACTACTTTTTGTTGGCTGAGAGAAGACAAGGAGAGAGGGTGAAAAAAGGAGAGAGTAGTGCATTTGGGTTCATGCAAAAAAACCCGAAACAACAACAACAACAAAAAGCCAAAAAAAAACCCCACTCCCCCAAACACATTGACTGGGGAATTGGGAGGAACTGACCATGGCAAGTTTTTTTCAAACAGTGGAGCCCAAATTCTGAGGTATTAGAAATCTGTGCTAACTTAAGTAGGGTGGGCAATGGTGCTCCAGGGGAGAGGGTGGGTAGAGACCTGGGAACAGATGGTGGACAGTGTGGTGTGGAGATCTCCTGGGCTACACTGGGAGAGAACATTCTCCTTCCTGGAGTAAATTTGGAAGTGAGTATATTGCCTTTCCAAGGACAAGGGACTGGTGGGTGTCATTGAGAGGTCATTCAATAGCAGGGGACAGAGGCACATGCAGAGGACAGACAACCTGGTCACAGGTTTGCTGTGTTTCATCATAGACTCCAAGCACCTGCATAGTCATGTGACTGCTTTGGAGTCAGCAAAGAGAGAAAACAGACCAGGCACAGTACTGTGAGGTTCTCCTCTGGGGGAGGGGAGAAGATCTGTGCCTTGCTGGCTCCTTTAGGATTTGAAGTTTTGAATCCTAAACACATGTCTGAGAACTATGACACAGGGCAGCAGTGTGCTGATGAACTGGGCATAGACAGGTTGAGGGCAGGGATTGAAGGAAACCTGAGACACAGGAGGGGAGATTTTTGCTTTTCTATGAAAGCTTCCTAAACAGTGATTGGTGTGAATTCCTCTCCTAAGGGACAAGAGGGTACGGTGATGCCAATTTCCAACCTCCTACCCTGCTCCCAGGACAGTAAGACTTCAATGAGCAATACAACATCAACAGTGGAGGCTGGAGCTACTTATACCAAAACCCATACTGCTGTGCCCTGCAGGGGCATCTCTACTGAGGTATGATTGAACCAATGCAGTGGGCCTCTCCAACACAGGACCAATACGGGCTCCCTGCATGTACCTAGTCTACTGATCAGAGTGTTCTGAAGCATGAGCTTCAGTTCTGGGAGAAAGAAGTCCTTTTCCCCCCGCTTTTTTCTTCAGAATCATGTTTACAGTGTTTTGTTTGTTGGTTTGGCTATTTTTCAATTTCCTTTTCTCATCTTTTGGATCAGCTTTCCCTTTTTTTTTTCTTTTTTCTCTTCTCTTTCTTTGAAATTAGACTTACAGTTTTTTGTTTGCTCATTTGAGTTTTTTTGTTCCTTCTCCTCTCTCTCTTCAGATGAGGTTTTTTTTTTTTGTTTGTTTGTTTGTTTGTTTTCCTTAATCAGGCTTATTTTAACAAAGCACACCTAGTTAAAGGTCCAAACGCTCCCTATTGCAAGCAAGGAGGAACTCTGCAAAGGGCTAACCTGTGGGAAAGAGTTGCCAAAACACAACAGCAGAGCGCACACAGCATACACCAGAAACACTTCCCCAAAGTTTCAGGCCCTGGACAGTGTATGATGCCTTCTTAATATATCATTACCCTCTGGAACAGGAAATAAAACAAACTTTCATAAGATGCAAAAGACGGAAACCTAGACAAAATGGCAAGATGGAGGAATTCTCTCCAAAAGAAAGATCAAGAAGAAATCATAGCTAGGCATTTGCTCAAAACAGATATAAGCAATATATCTGAATAAGAATTTAGAAAAACAATCATAAGAAGACTGGCTGGGCTTGAAATAAAACATAGAAGAGACCAGAGAAACCCCTGCTACAGAGATAAAAGGCCCCAAAACTCTTCAGGCCCCAATAAAAAATGCTATAACTGAGATGCAAAATGGATTGGATGTAGTCACAATAAGGATGGAAGAAGCAGAAGAATGAATACATGATATAGAAACCAAAATTATGGAAATAATGAAGCTGAAAACAAGAGGAAAAGAAAAGTATCAGATCATGAATATAGACTTAGGGAACTCAGTGGTTCCATAAAGCACAATAATATCCATAACATAGGAGTCCCCAAAGAAGAAGAACAGGAAGATGGGGTAAAGGTTTTTTTGAATAAATTATAGTCGAGAACCTCTCTCATTTTGGGAAGAAAACAGGCATTCAAGTTTAAGAAGTACAGAGAACTCCCAACAAAATAATGAAAAAAAGGTCAAAACCAAGACATATCATAGTGAAACTTACAAATACAGAGATAGAGAATTCTGAAAGAATCTACAGACAAAAGGTCTTTAACTTAAAAGGGTAAACACATAAAGATAGCAGCAGATCTGTCCACAAAAACCTGCCAGGCCAGAAGAAAGTGGCATGATATATTCCACATGCTGAGTGAGAAAAATGTGCAGCCAAGAATACTTTACCCGGCAAGACTCTCACTCAGAATAGGAGGTGAGTTAAGAGTTTCCAACAGAAGCAAAAACTGAAGGAGTTCATAAGCTCTGCGAGAAATATTAAAGGGGACACTTTGAACGTAGAAGGAGACCAAAAGCAACAAAGGAACAAAGAATATCAATAGGAACAGCGATTTTACAGATAATATAATGACATTAAATTTATATCTATCAATAATTACTCTGAATGTAAATGGGCAAAATGATCTAGTCGAAAGACATATGATATCAGAATAGATTTAAAAAAACTCTATAGATATGTTACTTACAAGAGACTCATTTTAGACCCGAAGACACCTCCAGATTGAAATTAAGAGGGTGGAGAACCATCTATCATGTTAATAAACATCAAAAGAAAGCTGGGGTAGCTATACTTATATCAGAAAAACTAAATTTTTAATTTTTTTTAGAGAGGAAGAGAGAAAGATGGAGGAGGGGTAAGAGGTGAAGGAAGGAGAGAGAGAATCTTAAGCAGGCTTCCAAGTCAGCATGGAGCCCATTGAGGGGCTCAATCTCACAACGCTGAGATCATGACCTAGGTCAAAATCAGGAGTTGGACACTTAACCAAATGAGCTCCCAGGTGTTCCTCAGACAACTAGGTTTTAAACCAAAGACTGTAATAAGAGTTAAAGAAGGGCACTAAATCATAATAAAGGGGTCTATCCAACAAGAAAATCTAATAGTTCTAAATATTTGTATGCCTGGGTGGCTCAGCCTGTTGATTGTCTGCCTTCTGCTCAGGTCATGGTCCCAGGGTCCTGCAGTTGAGCACTGCATCAGGATCTCTGCTCAGTGGACAACCTGCTTTTCCTTCTCCTTCTGTTGTTCACTTTGCTCATGTGTGCTCTCTCTTGTCAAATAAATAAATAAAATCTTAAATAAAACACATTTGTAAATATTTATGTCCCCAAATTGGGAGCAGCTAAATATAGAAATCAATTAATAACAAATTTAAAGAAACTCATTGATAATAATACAATAACAGTAGGGGACTTTAATTAACATCCCACTCATAACAATGGACTCATCTAAGCAGAAGATCAAGGAAATAATGACTTTGAAAGACACAGTGGACCAGATGAACTTAACAGATATATTTAGAGCATTTCAACCTAAAGCAGCTAGAATACATCAGAATATATATATATATTTAAGGATTTTTATTTATTTATTTGAGAAAGAGAGCATGGGCGGTGGTCAGAGGGAGAAATAGACTCCCCATTGAGCAGGGAGCCTGATGCAGGACTCCATCCAGGGACCCCAGGTTCATGACCTGAGCCAAAGGCAGTCGCTTAACCAAACGAGCCACCCAGGCACCCAGAAATTCTTTTTGAGTACACATGGATCATTCTCCAGAACATCACATACTGGGCCAAAAATCAGGCCTCAACTAGCACAAAAAGACTGAGATAATACCATGCATATTTTCAGACTATAATGCTTTGAAATTGAAGTTAATCACAAGAAAAAAATTGGAACATCCACAAATACATGAGGAATAAAGAACATCTTACTAAAAAAAAATGAATGGGTAACCAGGAAATTAAAAAAGAAATGAAAAAAATACGTGGAAGCTAATGAAAATGAAAACACAATCATAGCAAAGGGAGTCATAAGAGAGAAGTATATAGCAATACAGACCTTCTATAAGAAGCAAAAAAAGTCTCAAATACACAACCTATATTTTGCCTAAAGGATCTGGAAAAAGAATAGTAAGTAAAGGCTAAAACCAACAAAAGAAGGAAAATTATTAAGATTAGAGCAGAAATTAATGATATATAAAATAAAAAATAGTAGAACAGCTCCTAGAACAATGAAACTAGGAGCTGGTTCTTTGAAAGAATTAACAAAATTGATAACCCCCTTGCTAGTCTTATCAAAAAGAAAAGAGAAAGGACCCAAATAAATAGTATCACAAATGAAAGAGGAGCGATCACAACCAACATTGCAGAAATACAAACAATTATAAAGAATATTATGAGCAATTATATGCCAACAAACTGGGCAATCTGGAAGAACTGGATAAATTCCTGGAAACATATAAATTAACAAAACTGAATCTGTAAGAAATAGAAAATTTGACTAGACATGTAACCAGCAAAGAAATAGAATCAGTAATCAAAATCTCCTAACAAATAAGAGTCCATAGCTGGATGGCTTTCCAGGGGAGTTTGAACAAACATTTAAAGAGTTAATACCAATTCTCCTGAAACTGTTCCAAAACATTGAAATGTAAGGAAAATTTCCAAATTCATTATATGAGGTCAGCATTACCTTGATTCCAAAACCAGACAAAGATCCTAATAAAAAATGAGAATTACAGACAACTATTCCTGCTGAAAATGGGTGCAAAAATTCTCAACATGATACTAACAAATTGAATCCAAAAGCACATTAAAAGAATTATTCAGGAACGCCTGGGTGACTCAGTTGTTTAAGTGTCTGCCTTTGGCTCAGGTCATTATCCCAGGGACCTGGGATCAAGTCCTGCATTGGTGTTCCCTGCTCAGTGGGGAGACTGCTTCTCCCTCTTCACTCCCCCTACTTGGGCTTGCTCTCTTTCTCTCTCTCAAATAAATAAATAAAATTTTTAAAAAAGAGTTATTCATCATGATCAAGTGGGATTTACTACTGGGCCACAGGGGTGGTTCAATATCCACAAATCAATCAAAGTGATACAGGATCAAGAGATCCAAAAAAAGTATTTGACAAAATATACCACCCTTTCTTGATAAAAAGCCTCAAAAAAGTAGAGAGAAGGAACATATCTCAACATCTTAAAGGTCGTACATGAAAGACCCACAGTTACTATCATTCTCAATGGGGAAAAACGGAGACCTTTTTCCCTAATGTCAGGAACATACTGGGGTTTCTACTTTCACCATTGTTGCTCAGCAATCAGACAAAAGAAATGAAAGACATCCAAATCAGCAAGGAAGTAGACAAACCTTCACTCTTCACAGAGGACATGATACTCTATGTACAAACACAAAGATTCCACCAAAAAATTGCTAGAAACTGAATACAGCAAAGTTGCAGGACATAATACCAATGTACATAAATCTGTTGCATTTCTATACAACAATAATGAAGCAGAAAAAAGAGAAATCAAGGGGTCAGTCCCATTTACAACTGCACCCAAAATCATAAGATACCTAGGAACAAACCTAAAGAAGGAGGTAAAAGACCTGTACTCAGAAAACTGTAGAACTTTATGAAAGAAATTAAAAAAGAAACAAAGATATGGAAAAACATTCCATGCTTCTAGATTTGAAGAACAATATTGTTAAAATACCTATACTCCCAAAGCAATCTATAGATTTAATGCAATCCCTATCAAAATAACACCAGTATTTTTCACAGAGCTGGAAGAAACAATTCTAAAATTTGTATGGAATCACAGAAAACCTTGAATAGCCAAACAATGTGGAAAAAGAAAATCAAAATGGTAGGCATCACAATTCCAGACTTCAAGCTAGGCTAAAAAGCTGCAACTATCAACCAGTATGGTGCTGGCACAAAAACAAACACATAGATCTATGGAACAGAATAGAAAACCCAGAAAGGGACATAGAACTATACAGTCAACTAATCTTTGACAAAGCAGGAAAAAATATCCAATGGAGAAAAGACAGTCTCCTTAGCCAGTGGTAGTAGGTGGAGCCTGGGCGGCTCAGTGAGTCAAGTGTCTGCCTTTGGCTAGGGTATTGATGTCAGGGTCTTGGAACTGAGCCCCATGTGTCCATCTCCCTGTTCAGAGGGGAGTCTGCTTCTCTCTCTCCCTCTCTCCCTGCCCTTCCCTGATGCCCTTTCCCCCAACTTGACCTCAGCTGATCTCTTTCAAATAAATAAATAAATGAATAAATAAAATCTTTAAAAAAATCCAAATGGTGTTGGGAAAACTGGAAAGCCACATGCAAAAGAATGAAACTGGACCACTTTCTTAACACCATACTCAAAAATAAATATAAAATGAATGAAAGACCTAAACGTGAGACAGGAATCCATTAAAATCCTAGAGGAGAGGAAAGGCCACACAACTACTTGCTAGACACATCTCAACAGGCAAGGGAAACAAAATAAAAATGAACTATTTTTAGATAAGATAGAAAGCTTCTGCACAGTGAAGGAAACAGTTGACAAAACCAAAAGACAACCTACAGAATAGGAGAAGATATGTGCAAATGACATATAGGATAAAGGGTAGTATCCAAAGTCTATAAAGAACTTATCAAACTCAGCACCCAAAAATAAATAATCCATTTAATAAATGGGCAGAAGTCATGAACAGATATTTCTCCAGAGAAGATATAAAATTGACTAACATATAAAAAAATGCTCAACACCACTCATCATCAGGGAAATACAAACCAAAACCACAATTAGATACCACCTCACACCTGTCAGAATGGCTAAAATTAACAACTCAGGAAAAAACAGATGTTGACAAGGATGTGGAGAAAGGGGAAACCTCTTACACTGTGGATGGGAATGCAAACTGGTACAGCCACTCTGGAAAACACCATAGAGGTTCCTCAAAAAGTTAAAATTAGGGACGCCTGGGTGGCTCAGTTGGTTGGACGACTGCCTTCGGCTCAGGTCATGATCCTGGAGTCCCAGGATCGAGTCCCACATCAGGCTCCCAGCTCCACGGGGAGTCTGCTTCTCTCTCTGACCTTCTCCTCGCTCATGCTCTCTCTCACTGTCTCTCTCTCATATAAATAAATAAAAATCTTTAAAAAAAAAAAAAAGTTAAAATTAGAACTATCTTATGACCCAGCAGTTTCACTACTAGTTATTTATCCAGAGGATACAAAAATACTGACTAAAAGAGTCATATACATCCCAATGTTTATGGCAGTACTATATCAATAACCAAATCATGGAAAAAGCCCTAATGATATCCATCAACTGATGAATGGACAGAGAAAATGTGATTTTATATATGTATATTCCAGCGGAGATACACACACACACACACACACACACACACACACACACACACACACAGGAATATTATTCAACCATCAAAAAGAAAGAAATTTTGCCATTTGCCATGACGTGGATGGAACTAGAGTGTGTTATGCTAAGCGAAATACGTCAGTCAGAGAAAAATACCATATGATTCCACTCATGTGGAACTTAAAAAACAAAACATATGAACATAGACAGAGGGAAGGAAAAATAAAATAAGATAAAGACAGAGAAGGCGGCAAACCATAAGAGACTCTTTACTGTAGAGAACAAACTGAAGGTTGATGGAGGGAGGTGGGTGGGTGATCGGCATTATGGAGGACATTTATATGGGCACCAGGTGTTATATGTAAGTGATAAGTCACATTCTACTCCTTAAGCCAATATTACACTATATGTTAACTAACTAGAATTTGATTAAAATCTTGGAAGAAAAAGTATTACTTTTATTGTCAAACTAATTGTCCTAAAACATGATTTTTAGAATGTCATTCTCTAATTCAGAAAATTTTAACCAAATCAAATGTACTCTCTTCTACTAATCTTTTAAGATGATTCATAATCTTTTTTCACCCTATCCACATAGGTACAGTTATGCTTCTTAAATCAGAACTACTTATTTTACCAGCCCACAATTTCATCACTGTAATTTCTCTCTCCAATTCTTTTTTCAAGGTCTTTTCTTGTCATAAATTACATTGAGCTTAATCAATATATTCATGAGTTCCTCCTCCACATAAGACACTGTGAGATATGCCAAAATGATCCAAACCCTGTCCTCACGACTGTGCACAGTGCCTTTTACATGCTAGATGCTGAGTAAATACCAAAGGTAAGGAGCGAATACATGAATAATGCTATTAAAAATACCTTTTTATCTTTCCTTTTGCCCTTCATTTTTTGAAAAAGTTAAAATACCAAGATTTATTTCCTCCAAGAAGACTTATTTTCCCTAATTCAAAATACTTTGTCTTCTAAAACTTTTAGAGTATATAGTTACTACTTAAATTGTGATCCAAAGAACAGAATTTATTAGAGATATAGGATCTCAGGTCAAGTTTTAGAACTACTTAATTAGAGACTGCCTTTTAATAAGATTTTTGGTGATTTATAGGTACAGACAATTTTTGAAGAAACACTAGTTTATACCATGGACTTTGACTTTTTAAAATATTATCAATATTATTGTCTATTGTTTCCCTGACTAGCTAATTTCTTAGCTAGCAAGTATAGAGGTTTTCACATGCTCCTGAATTCCCTTGTGGTAATTATTGACTTGGTATATAATAGGTCCTAAAAAACGTTATTTATTGATCACATTCAGACATTACCAAGACTTTAATAATTCATAAACATTGTATTATATGTAATACGTGATATTTGGCCGTGATGGGAAATATGCATGTAATATCACTTCTTTATCAGAATAAAGTATTTATATTGATACAGAAATCTAATGTAATTTCATTTTTTAAAAACTTGTATTTTTCTAATAATAATCTTTGCAGCTTTAAAAAATATATCCAGAATCCAATGAAATGCAAAGCAGTTTAGTTGTTTGAGTAATTTGAGTTTAGTTGTACAATCTCTTTTTATCTAGAAGAGTCACTCCCTTCCTTTTGTACCTTTCATGATGTTGGCATTAAAAACAAAATCAAACCACTTGTTTTATAGAATGTCCCTCAGTATGAATTTGTCTGAAGAGTACCTTATGATATTCAAATTAAATATTCGTTGGAAATAACATTAAATAGGGAATGTGTTCTTCTCAGTATATCAAAGCAGGAGACACACAATGTCAGTATGTTCTATTATTGGAAGTTTTAATTTCAAGGGTTGATTGAGATGTCTGACAGGTTTTTTCATTTCTAAGGTATTCTTTTCTCTTTTTAATTAATAAGTAATATATTAATATGAAATCTTTGAGATGATGTGAATATCCTATTTCCCAACAATCATTTACCTAATGGTCTTAGTATTAACTGATGATTCCTTTCTATATCATTTATTATTTTAATGTTTTTTATAGAAGTTTTTAATCTGTCATTCTTTCTATTTTTATTGTTCATCATTTTTCTGTAACGAACAGCTTCTCCTATTCTCTCCATTGTATTTTTTGAGTATCTCAAATGACTTTGTTAACACACACACACACACACGCTCACACATGCAGATATTTGGTGTGTGATACTCCATTACTGTCATTATTATTTTTGATGCTCAAAGTGTTTTTTTTTTTAAAGATTTTATTTATTTATTTGACAGAGAGAAATCACAAGTATATGGAGAGGCAGGCAGAGAGAGAGAGGGAAGCAGGCCCCCTGCTGAGCAGAGAGCCCGATGCGGGACTCGATCCCAGGACCCTGAGATCATGACCCCAGCCGAAGGCAGCGGCTTATAGAAATACTTCCAAGCCGCCTTCTACCTTGTGATACATCATCTTCAGGTGTTGAGTAGTTCCTTACTCTCAATATAGCAACAAGAGAGTCCAGGCTTACTGGACCTGCCCTTTTCACAACACAGTCTTGGAATCTGCCATTTCTCCAGTAATCCTTGTCCCCTCCCCCACTTTATTTTGGTGAAAAGCATTTAGTAAACAAAATATGGACACTGAATATGTGTATTGCTATTGAGATATAATTGCTGCTAGACCCTTTCAGTGATCAGAGCTGGCAAAGTGATTATTCATGTTGATATTTCCATGTCCAAAGTCATTTACTAGGTTCTTTCTCTCCTTCCTACATTTCTTATTTATATTGTTCTTCTTTCACATTGAGAACATTTGTCCTAAACATTATTAATATATTTATTCATCCATTCCTGTTTTGTTACAAAGTGGTTTTAGAATTAAAACACAACTGCCCATTCACCCAAGTATGGTTCAGAAATTTCTGTGGTTCATTTTGTGCTTACACTAGTTTTCTTAAAGCTGTGCAGTAAGAGAACTGTGGCCAATATTATTTGTATACATTACAGATGGTCTCTGACTTATTGTGGTTCAAATTTATAAATTTTAAACTAGTGATGCCACATAAGCATGTATTCAATAGAAACTTAATGTTGAAATTTGAATTTTGATCTTTTCCCAGGCTAGTGACATATAGTGAGGTATTTTTCATGATACTGGTCATTGGCAGTGAGCCACAGTTCTCAGTCAGCCATGTAACCACAATTGTAAGCAACCACTACAATTAGAACCATTCTGTGCCCATACAACACTTTTATTTTTTCATTTCCATTATAGCATCCAATAATTACATAAACTACTCAATACTTTATTACCAAATAGGTTTTGTATTAGATTATTTTTTTCAAATGTAGGCTAATATAAGTGTTCTGGGCACATTTAAGGTAGACTATGCTTAGCTATGATGTGCAGTAGGCTAGGTATATTAAATGTATGTTCAATTTATGATGGGTTTATCAGGATGCAACTCCACTAAAAATTGAAGAAAATCTGTACTTGTATACAAAATTACTTCTATGTATGTTGTCAATTCATATGCAGTTAGGTTAATTTGGCTCTGTTTCTATTGAATTTTAAATGTTTACCTCCATCTTTGTTGATTTTCTTTCTTTTAATATGTAAAATTTTGACATTGTTAAAAAGTCACTATATAATGAGGCAAGTTCAAAGTTGTTTCATTCTTTTCCCTGTCCTTTCCATTTCATTCTCACAAACTGCCTACACTCTAACCAGTTACACTAATTTCTAATTTATCTTTCCAGTATTTCTTTTTTAAAATTAAGCAAATATTCACATATAATCTCATTTCTCTTTCTTCGTTACACAAAATGGAACATATTTATAACCACTTTCCAATTTGACTCTTTAAAATATATAATGATCCTGGATATCATTCTACATCAGTTCATAGAGCTTTTTCTCATTCTTTTCTTTCCCCCCCTTAAGTTTTTGTTTAAATCTCAATTAGTTAAAATACAGCATAATATTAGTCTTAGGTGTAGAATTTTGTGATTCATCACTTGCATATAACAACTGGTGTGCATCACATTAAGTGCCCTCCTTGACCGCCCCCCCCACCTATTTAACCCTTTCCCACCTACCTCCTCTGCTGTAACATCTGGTTTGTTCTCTATAGTTAAGAGTGTTTTCTGGTTTGCCCTTCTTTTTCTTCTTCTTTCCCCTAAGTTTCTCTGTTTTGTTTCTTTTCTTTTTTTTTCAAATTTTGGCTTTTTTTTTTTTTTTAAAGATTTTATTTATTTATTTGACAGACGGAGATCACAAGTAAGCAGAGAGACAGGCAGAGAGAAGGGGGAAGCAGGCTCCCTGTTGAGCAGAGAGCCGGATGCAGGGCTCGATTCCAGGACCCTGGGATCATGACCTGAGCTGAAGGCAGAGGTTTAACCCACCGAACCACCCAGGCGCCCCTGTTTTCTTTCTTAAATTTCACATATGAGTGAAATCATGTGGTATATTTCTTTCTCTGACTGACTTATTTAGCTTAGCATAATTCTTTCTAGTTCCACCCAGATCATTGAAAATGGCAAGATTTCATTCTTTTTTTATGAATGGATAAAGATGTGGTATACACACACACACACACCCCAATGGATTATTACTTTTTCTTTTTTAAAACATCTACATAGTACCTGGTTGCATGAATATCACAGTATATTTAGTCAATTAGCTAAGTATTAGTATTGATATTGTTTTTTTAAATTTTTTAAAAAATTTATTTATTTATTTGACAGAGAGAGACAGCAACAGACAAAGGGTGGGAGTGGGAGAGGGATAAGCAGGCTTCCTGCTGAACAGGGAGCCCAATGTGGGGCTTGATCCCAGAACCATGGGATCATGACCTGAGCTGAGGGCGGACGCTTAACGACTGAGCCACCCAGGCCCCCCAAAATTTCAATATTTGAAATATTTGAAATTACAAATAATGCCACAATAAATAATTTTGTATTGTGACTTTTCACAACAAAGGTGGAGGTATATTTCCATGGATAAATACTTACAAGTGGCCTCCACTACAATCTGGGTCAAAGGAAAAATGCATATATAGTTTTTTTAGGTACAGTTTTCTCCGTAGGACATTGTGCTTTTGTAAAAGACCTGTATTAGTACTATAACTTTTTTTCCATAAAAGTGAAAATGCTCTTCAGATTCCTTTTGGCTAACAAAAACTAACGTAAATCTTTTTAAAAAGTGAAATGGCTTAATGTGAACTTTTGGAAAGGAGGAGATACTTGTTTTTCTGGAGTCCTCTCTTTAGGGGTTGCTATGGACTGAATGTATCCTTTCCACCAGATTCATATATTGAATCCCTAACCTGAATGTGATCGTATTTGGAATGGGACCTTTAAGAATAATTAGGTTTAGGCGAGGTCATGAACATGGGGCCCTCATAAGGGAATTTTTGTCTTTGTAAGAAGAGAAGGAGATCAGAGTTGTGCTCCTTCATGTGAGGACACAGCAAGAAAACAGCCATCTGAAAGCAAGGTGGAAAGCCCTCAACAGAACCTGACTATGCTTACTCCTGTTCTGAGACTTCCAGCTTCCAGAACTGTGAGAAAATAAATATCTGTTGTGTAAGCCATCCAGCTTCTGATATATATATTTTTCATTCTTTTAAAATTGAAATATAATTAACACACAGTGCTATATAAGTTTTAGACATACAGTATAATGATTCAACAATTCTATACATTACTCAGTGATCATCAAGACAGTCTACACTTGGGCGCCTGGGTGGCTCAGTGGGTTAAGCCACTGCCTTCAGCTCAGGTCATGATCTCAGGGTCCTGGGATCGAGTCCCGCATCGGGCTCTCTGCTCTGCAGGGAGCCTGCTTCCTCCTCTCTCTCTCTGTCTGCCTCTCTACCTACTTGTGATCTCTCTCTGTCAAATAAATAAATAAAATCTTTAAAAAAAAAAAAAAAGACAGTCTACACTTAATACCCCTTATCTATTTCACCCATCCCCTAAATTACCCCCACTCTGGCAACCATCAATTCTCTGTATTTGTCTTTTTTTTTTAACTCTTCTTTTTTGTCCACTTGTTAGTTCCTTAAATCCCATGTATGGATGAAATCATATAGTGTTTGTCTTGCTCTGACTGATTTATTGAACTTGGCATCTATTTAGGCCCATCCATGTTGTTGCAAATGGCAAGATCTCATTCTTTTTAATGGCTGAGTAACATTCCATTATATATCCATGTTTGTATATCACATCTTCTTTTTTTAAGATTTTTATTTATAAGTGATCTCTATGCCCATTGTGGGACTCGGACTTACAACCTTGAGATCCAGAGTCACATGCTTTATTGACTGAGCCACCCAGGCATCCCTGTATATCACATCTTTATCCACTCATCTATGAATAGATATTTGGGTTGTTTCTGTATCTTAATTATTGTAAATAATGCTGCAGTAAATATAAGGGTACATATATCTTTTCAAATTAGTGTTTTTGTTTTCTAATAAAAAAAAAAAAGCCAAGAAATAACAAGCAATGGTGACGATGTGGAGGAACCCTTGTGCCCTGCTGGTGGGAATTCAAATTGGTGCAGGCACTGTGGAAGACAATATGGAGGTTCTCAAAGAATTAAAAATAGAATTACCATATGATCCAGTAATTCCTGCTTATGATATTTTGTTATGCAACAGAACAAATTAAAACAATGACTTCTTCATGATCAATATCCCCAACTTATATTAAATAATTGTATCACAGAACTTATATATTTCCAGTGATAAATATATGCATTCATTTTCCTGTGCCTAATAAAGTATGTAAGAATGTTGTTTCTGAGTATTTGTTTCAAAAGCTGTAATAGTTTAAGTTACTGTTTGGACAATATTTACTCTCCTCCTACTCCCCCTTTGAGTGGAATGTGCTCTTATCTCAACATATGTTGGATTTGGCCATGTGTCCTTTTGGCTCCATGGTAGGTTAAATGTGCCCCTTGACTCTGGGTTTGATCATGTGATTTGCTGTGACCAATGGATTGTAGCAGTTATGATGTAAGCAAAATTTGGAATGCGCCTACATAGTGGGGCTTATAGCTTGTTTTTTCTGTAATTCCTATGAAAAAAGCATCCCTTAAGTAGTACTGCTCCTTCATCCTACGACTCTGCAGGAAAACATATTAAGTAGACCAGAGATGGATAGGCTGTGAGGAGCCAACACACCTGGAATTATAACTTAAAATGGATTAAGATGGATTAAGATGTATGAGAAATAAATACTTATTTTTGTATGCCATTGAGATTTTGTGACTGTATATATAGCAATAGCTACTTGATGATACACTCTTTTATTTTGAAGTAATTTAAATTATTTTTGTTATATTTATCTTCTTCCTCTCCTTACCTAGTCCAATGGCCTATGCATATTAAAACAAATTCTTAATTTAGAGGTTCCACTGAAAGAATTTGTCATTTATTTGTATTGAATGAGGAAAGGATCCCTGTGGAAAATCACAGTTGAAAAAATTAAGTACTACATTTAAATTTCAGAACAAGACTACAGGTTTTTTCCAAGTACTAAGTTTTATAGTTTATTTCCAATTTACTGAAAGAAGTGCTAAAGCTTAAGAATCCAAAACAGATTTTACAAAGCTCAAGGAAATACAACTTTTCTAATAAAATGTAATATCCATTTAAAATCTATAGGGTGTCTTTAGATCTTTTTAATTGAAATATAGAGAAAATCCTTTATTTGTAGTCTGTATTCTCATTTGAATGAAGAAATACAGTTTATTAAGAGAGTTTTGCTATTTGAATACTGTTTACCAATTACAGATTTCATATCAGGAATTCTTTGAAGTTATATACAGAGACCTATAGCAGAGAGAATAATCAGCCCATAATTAATCATTCATACAATTTCTTTTTGTTTTGTTTTGTTTTGGCAGAGAATTGTTGTAGCAATAGATTGAAGAGGGTGGGAAAAGAACATGCTTATTTTGCTTTCTGCTGCATATCAAGTACTAACCACTTAATAGTCTGAAATAAAATTTACTGAATTAATGAATATTGATGAGTACAACAATATTTTGCAGCAGGTGCTATAAACTTTGTGAAATATCAGCTTCAAATATATAGCAGACATGAGAAGCAGAATAATGACACCCAAAGATATCCATGTCCCAGTCCCCAGATACTGTGAATATGTTGTTACATGTCAAGATGGAATTAAGGTTACAGTGAAATGAAGGATACTCATCAGCTGAAATTGAGATGGGAAGATTAGCTTGAATTTTCACGTGGGCCCGATGAAGCAGAAGAGTTCTTAAGAGTAGAAGAAGGAGACAGTCAAGTCAGAGGGGATGTGACTCTGGAGGAGCCGGGAGTGTTTGTATGTGAGAAGGACTCTATTTACCTTTGCTGGCTCTGAAGATGGAGGAAGGCTCCCACAAACCAAGGAATGCCGGCAGCATCTAGAAGCTAGAAAAGGTAAGGAAACATATCTATCAAAAGCCTTTATAAAAGAATACAGCTCTGATGCAGTCTTGATGATGCCTTGATTTTTAGGTCAGTGAGACATCTGTCGGATTTCTGAATTCCCAAAAGATAAGGTAATAAACTTGTCCTATCCAATCTGCCAACTTTGTGGTAATTTGTTAAAGGAGCAATGCGAAATTACTGTAGTAGGTTATTTGGTTCAATTGACTTTATCTGATTGCTGGTGCAGGCATGTTTTCCTTAAGTTCACTTAAAAATTCTGTCAGAGAATTGCAACTACTGTTTGTCTCTTGACCAACAAACAAGTCTACCTTTACCATAAAGGCCACAATCTTTGATGAAATAGAGAAAACAAAACATGCATGCAGCTGTGATGGCAGAAGGAGGTAACTTCTCACTTGTGTCTTTAATCAACTAACCCCGGTAACCAGTGGGAGCCATGTTTATTCACATTGAGCTTCAAATGACAGCTTTTCCTTCCACAGTGGTAGCTGTGTCTGGGACTGGCAATTAGCCAGAGATAGTATAAAGTGCACCTTTGCATTCATTTCAAACATAACCAGAAGAATGATTCAAAGGTTACAAAAACAAACAAAAAGCACCACATACACACACACCGCTATGGAATACTGGGCTTACAGAAACCTGGAAAATAAAAATGCAAAACTTAGAAATTATCATTTTACTTATTTAGCTTTTTCTTTGGTTAATAAAAACTAACTTTCCAATATAGAAAAAGAAGTAGAAAATCACACAAAGCATTTAAAAATATCTGGTATAAGAGTAAGACTGTGACTGGAGATTAACATGTTTAGCTTGAAATTAAAAATGAAAAGAAATAATGTAACTATTCTAAAGAAATACTTCATTCCTCAAGTAGAGGTCTTATCTTTCCTGTGGCTATAAAGCTGCCTTAACCTTCCTCCCAAACTAAAGACAAAACAAATAAAACTATATGCCCAGTTATTATAACTTGCCCTTATGCTTTTTACAATTATGAATTTTAATTTAATTTTTAAACTTAATCTACCTTTGGAATAGTTTCTTCTAAAATTATTAAAACTATTTTTCAACTTTCAACATTCATGGTTATCCTCAATGTTCTCTTCCTACATGCACAAATAAAAATAAAATAAACTGAAAATTTGAGGCTATAAAAGCAAGTTAGCTCCTAATAAAATGTTATTAAAATTATTTCAGTATATTTAATAATTATGATGTTTCTTATATTCAATACTATTCCTTTAATTGTTTTTTGTATATTGAGCCAATTTAGGATTTTATCATTGCCTTATTGCTCCTATAGAATTTTAAGTGTCATTAATTATGTGCCAATGTTTAATGTTTGATCTGATGAAATATGTAGCTTATTACTTTCCAAAGATAAATTGACATTCACTTATTATGTCGAAGCTTAAATAAATGACTTGGCTGTGATACTTAAGATTTTTTTTTAAAGATTTTATTTATTTATTTAACAGACAGAGATCACAAGCAGGCAGATAGGCAGGCAGAGAAGGGGAAGCAGGCTCCCCACCAAGCAGAGAGCCCGACACGGGGCTCAATCCGAGGACGCTGGGATCACAACACAGCCGAAGGCAGAGGCTTTAACCCACTGAGCCACCCAGGCAGCCTGATTCTTAAGGTTTTTAAAAAATCTCTTTTATTTCACTGTTAGGAGATTAGGAGCAATGCTTAAAAAAATTATCATAAAAGAATTATGTATAACATTAATTTCATCCATATTAAATATATTTTTCAGGGAAAAGGAATAGAGGAAAAGCTTAGTGGAGGAGGGAAGCATACTGTTTTGAGTTCCTTGTTCATATCAAGAAGTATATATTTTGTTCTAATGATGAGTTATCTTTCTATATAATATTGTCACCACAATACTGGTTGAAATCTGTTTGAATTCATGCATAGTCTTGCAAAGTGTCTTTTTTTTTTTAAGATTTTTTTTTTTTTTTTTTGACAGAGAGAGATCACAAGTAGGCAGAGAGAAAGGCAGAGAAAGAAGAGGAGGAAGCAGGCTCCCTGCTGAGCAGAGAGCCCGATGCGGGACTCGATCCCGACCCTGAGATCATGACCTGACCCAAAGGCAGTGGGTTAACCCACTGAGCCACCCAGGCGCCCACAAAGTGTCTTTATCCTTATAATAGTTTTAGAATACATCTGCAAAAATCTGAAGATAAACTTGTTTTAGGAAATGCAATGGTTAAAAATAATTCTCTCACCAACTTGTTTTTATAAAATTTATAAAATTATATAAAATTTATATATTATCAGTTACTATAACTTTCTCTTATACTTGTTTCTTTTATTTCAATTCCAGTATAGTTAACATACACTGTTAAATCAGTTTCAGGTGTATAATATAGTGATTCAACAATTCTGTACATTACTTAGTACTCATCATGATGTGTACCCTCTAACCTCCTTCACCTATGCCCCCACCCACCTCCCCTCCGGTACCATCAGTTTGTTCTCTATAGTTAAGAGTCTGTTTCTTGGTTTGTTTCTCTTTTTTAGAAAAATCTTGTTCATTTGTTTCATGTCTTAAATGCCACATATGAGTTTTAGAAATCAAATGGTATTTGTCTTTCTCTGATTTATTTCACTTAGCATTATACTCTAGCTCCATCTGCGTTGTTACAAATGACAAGATTTTTTTTCTTTTTAATGACTGAATATTTCATTGTATGTGTTTGCGTGTGTGTGTGTGTGTGTGTGTGTATCTAGAAAGGGTTAGCATCCAAAATATATAAAGAACTTATATGACTCAATATTTCTTATACTTTTTCAATGTTGCCTCCCCACTTTTATACCTATTCACTCTGAGCAATTGCATGAACTGTATGTAATAAACAAAATTGCTTAAAGAAAAGAGGACGCTAGATGACTTAAATATCTATATGTGCAGTATCCTTCTGACCAATGTAGGAGGAAATACTAAACAGTCTTCAAAAGCATACATCATGGGGTGCCTGGGTGGCTCAGTGGGTTAAAGCCTCTGCCTTCGGCTCAGGTCATGATCCCAGGGTCCTGGGATAGAGCCCCGCATCGGGCTGTCCGCTCCACGGATAGCCTGCTTCCTCCTCTCTCTCTTTCTACCTGCCTCTCTGCCTACTTGTGATCTCTGTCTGTCAAATAAATAAATAAAATCTTAAAAAAAAAAAGCACACATCATAAAGGAAAAGTCTATTGATATTATTAAAAAATTGAGGATTTTATGTAGTGAAAGAGATTATAGATGCTTGAATGGGAGAAGACATTGTTTATAACTAACATGATGTTATATATCTTGAATATGCTAGTCATTCCTTTACTAAAGTGAAGAAAGCATCCAAAATAGAAAATGAGCAGATGACTATGAAAAAAGAATGAACAGAAAATTAAACCCCAAATCTCACTAGTCTATGAAGAGATTTCAGTGTTATTGTAATTTCATATAAATGCAAATTTAAATGAACTTGGGTGGGGGATGGGTTAAATAAGTGATGGGGATTTAAGGAGTGCACTGTAGTGATGAGCACTGGGTGTTGTACGGAAGTGTTGAATCACTACATTGTACAACTAATCTCATAGTACAGCATATATTAACTAACTGGAATTTAAATGAAAACTTAGGGAGAAGAAGAAACAAACAAACCAACCTTGTGCTTTCATTATACCATTCTTAGCCTAAGCCAGAGTGGAAAGAATTGTGATTGTATGGGTGTTGGGAATGGTCAGGTCTCTGGTGGAACTGTAGATGGGTGCAGCCATTCTGCAGAAAAGTGTGCTACTGTTTATTCATCAATTGCCTTCCTGAATACGCCTCAGAGTAATTTTTATACAGATCCTTTGGGGATTATGTATGTGTATGTTACTTGCAGCAAGTTATTTGTAGAAGTGAGCAGTTGGAAGCGCTTTGGATGTCCATTACAAGGGAGTAAAGAAGTAAAATGTGCCTGATGCTTGTCATGTTTCTCTGCAGTTAGAAGCAACTGATTTTGAAGTCCACATGTCAACACAGGCAGATCTTAAAAACACAGTGCTTAGTGAAAAAGCTGAGGAAGAATTAGCTATGTAACACACTAGTCTTTATAAAAACTGAAAATACAAACCTAAAAAACAATAATCTATGTTTTGAAAAAACTACATGCAAACATAAGATTAAATGTTTGCCCATACAGAGAAGTTGAAGAGTATAGGTTAGAAGGTAATAAATGATGATTTTTATAAAGGGCAAATAACCAATCCCTATACCAACCGTGATTTACACTGAACTTCAATGATCAAGAGCTACAAACCGAGAGAGAACTCCTTTGATGTTTCAATAACAAAACGTGGCACAAGCACAATCCCTAAATCAAATGACTGTGGATAGAGGATTATTTTATAGCTTCTATATAACAGAATGGAGCCTTAAGTATGGGGAATTAATTTTAAAAAGGGGGATTAAGAGTTATTCTCCTTGGTGGAATTGAAAACCAAACCATGGTTCAAGTATTCATAATCTATGTTTAAAAAAAACATGAAAAATATCACATATGTAACAGAAATCTCCAAAATTTATATTGTAAAATGTGCTGCTCAAAAGCCAATTGAGATACAGTTTCTGAGTGTGGGGTTTGAATTAATCATGTGCAGGAAGAGACAGCATGGATTTATAATTGATATGAAAGTGCAGTTCCCCAAATACAAATCTGAGCCAAGTGGAGTGATACCTCTATGTTGAACACACTGTAGTTAAAGTATGTTCTTAAACTTTCATGTGCCATTTGCACGAATAGTATTATTACCTAAGGAAAAGGAGGAGGAATGCTACCTCCATGAATATACAATATCCACTAATAGATATGAGAAGGCTAATATGATGGGAGAATGTTAATAATAATTTCTTGGTCACAGAAAAAAATAATTGAGTACCAAACAGCTTGTCTTATCCTGTCTAGGTATTCTACCTATGATGCTACTAAATTCATACTCATTTAGCTTTTAATTTAGAAGAATTAATGTTTTTATTGTTATTCCCGCCAACTAGAGGAATTAATAGTTGTCTCCTCACTTGAAATTTGTCTTTCTACTGATTTATGGAAATAATCAAAATATATAACGATATTCATTTGAGATCTGCAAACCAATTAGCAATATCCACTAGGGAATTTCTAGGTTTAAAGGACGTCTTGATGATGGAAACAACTACATCATTAAATAGTTGCTCTAGTATACTGTCCTTAATAAGTGTCAATTTGGACTTTATCAAGGCCAAAATACACCTGATTATGTGATCATCATATGTTAGAAAAACAAAAAGAATAATTACCCAATTCTGTGACTACAGGGAAATAAGAGCCTGTGCTGCAAATAGATAGATATGAAAATTCTCTTTTTGACCTAATGCACAATTTTTCTCTTCTGGTTTGACATGATACTTGAAAAAAATATGCTACTATGCCAATATAAGCCCGATCTCTTATAGAATTCTTATTGTTTTGTACTTGCTGATTTCAAACTAGA
The DNA here is from genome assembly GCF_009829155.1 of Mustela erminea. Classification (NCBI taxonomy): domain Eukaryota; kingdom Metazoa; phylum Chordata; class Mammalia; order Carnivora; family Mustelidae; genus Mustela; species Mustela erminea. The sequence continues at coordinate 110,424,409 of NC_045617.1, read as the reverse complement.
ACAAAAGAACAAAGGACTTGGTTTAGGCTGTATGGACAGTATCATTCTCCCCTCAAGCTAGGATAAACATGGAGGTCTGAAAAACCAGTAGCAGAAAAGGAGATTCTAAGATCACTAGGATAGCTTTATGTTGTCCTTAGGATTTAAAAAACTAATATAATTGTATTCTTAAATCCTCGCCTCAAGTATGGATGAGGAGGGCAGAAAGAGGCTAAATTCTGAGAGTTAGGAAACACTGGTTTTACCAACTCTGACTTAAATATATGAATTTGTTTATTTTGAAGATGCTATCAATGTTAAAATGCTTTATTTAGAAGAGTCCTTTCTTTGAAAACATCAGAGAATGGCATCAACCTTTAAATATTTAAAAGTCATTATAGAATCATCTTCCACAGAATTAGTGTCCTTGCTGCAATATTTAGAATTATTCCAGCAGGAATTCAAGTACTAAAATGTTGTGACAAAATGACGATTTGATCTGCTTCAAAGTCTGTCTCTCTGCACGTCTGTCTCTGTGTGAGAGTGTCTCTCTCTCGCTTGCTCTCTGTGCATGTGGGCACAGGAGTCTGGGTCTCTGTGCTGACTGTCTCTGTGTTTGTCTCTCTCCTTCCTTCCCTCCTTCTCTCTCTCTCTTTTTGTGCATCTCGGCCTGTTTCTGCCTTCCTCTTTCATTAAAGCTGAGTTATGTGTTACGCTGCAGTTTGAATTACTATTCATAAAATTTAAGATGGTAGAGGCTTAAGCCATCTTCAGTCATTCACATTATTACACAGCCCCCCCCCCCCCCCCCCGCTGGATCCAATTCAGACAAACAGGGAAACAGTAGAGATTATGTGTATTTCAAGTACCTATTACTATATGTGAGGGTAAAATATTTCCTCTACTACCAACTATATAGTTTTCATATATTTCACTATTTTTGTTACTTTATTTAAGCCAAACATACATTTTATTTTGATTAAAATAATATGAGATATGGTTGCTTTAGATAACTTTGAAATAGAATACTGTTTGAATTCAAATGCTTTAAGAAAGTGACAACTTGTCAAAATATATTTCTGTATTTTAAATGTATTAACACACTTAAGAATTTTTAGAGCCAGTGATGGCTTGTGATAATGATTAGAAACAGCTCAGAATGCTGGAATAACTATTCATTAATCTCCAGAGCCACTGATGGAGAGATTAAGGGGGGGGAAGTATTGTACTATCTAATCTAGTTTTTGAAATCTCTAACTCACTGTCATGGGGGAAAATAATTTATACTAAGCATGCATTGTAAATATGGCATTTCATGCATTTTTAAAACCTCAACATTCATTCTTTTTACTTTGAAGAAAAACTCTGATAGGTATCCATATTTTATGACCAGCAACTATGGTTATAAGTTCTATTTTCAGTTTTAATTGAGGTCACAGGGAAAGTGAAGCTGCAGAATGTGAACATTTTCTTCAGAAAAATGGAGTTAAATGGTACCACCAAACTATGCTATTTAGGCAGCAAATCATGCATTTACCTAAAAAAATAAAAGGGGGGGCTGGGCAGGGAAATTCATTAAGAAAGTTCTGCACATACTTTGGGTCTCAGTGTGTTAGCTGGTATCAAAGTAGCCTTAAGCCCCAGGTGATGAAAGAAGAGTCCTCTTTTGCTGTCATTAGGATGGACAAGATACTGTCTGATCATAAACCTAGGTCTGGTCCTTGAATCTTAAAGTCTTCTGAATAATGCTAGATCTAAAGCCTTAGTGTAATGGTCATCTGAAAACAACTGTGTCTGACAAGATGCTCTGATCTTTTCTGTATAATGTTGATGATAATAATACCTTATAGTATTTTACAATATGCAAATATTTTATCTCTTACAAATGTAGCTCAACCAACCTCAGGGGCATAGATGTTATTTCTACCTGTAATTTTTCAGTGGAAAAAAACTAAAGTTGAGCATTAATTAATGGTAATGTAAATAGTAAATAATAAATGTAGTTTTGAATGTTGTTCATTTGATTCTAGGTACTTTGTCTCTTTGTTTCACTGGAGTTATCTCAAAGCATTATTTGAGTGGATCATTTTTTGAGATGTTTGGCCACAGAATATTTTTTTTAAAATACATGGTATTGAACGTTAAAACATCTTTGAAGTGGAGGTTGTAGCAATGTGGGAAAAATATTTTTTAATTACATGTGAAGAATCTGGGTTCAGGTTTTGGAATTTCCACTTAGGGATGGTGTGAATAGCATTAGACTATGGCTTTTCTAGTTTGTTTGTTTGTTTTAAATTGTGTTGTTAGTCACCATACTATACATCATTAGTTTTTAACATAATACTCTATGATTCATTGTTCATGGAAAACCCCCAGTGCTCTGCAGTCTGTGCCCTCCTTAATACCCATCACCAGGGTCACCCATCCCCTAACTGTCCCCCCAACCCCAACAAAACCCTCAGTTTGTTTCCCGGAGTCCACAGCCTCTCATGGTTCATCTCCCACTCTGGTTCCTCTTCCCCCTTTATTTTTCCTTCTCCTAATGTTCTCCATGTTATTTCTTTCTTATGTTCCACAAATAAGTGAAACCGTATGATAATTGACTTTATGTGTTTGACTTATTTCATTTAGCTTAATTTCCTCCAGTCTTGGTTTGTGTACTTATAAAATAATAATTTGCACTACTTATTTCCCAGGATCATTAGGAGATTCAAGAATAATATCTATTATTATAAGATAAAATGTCTATATCTTCAGACACTTGAAAAATAATCCACATAGAAAAGGGCCAGAAAAGTCAGAAAGTCTGAAGACCAGATCCCTTATCTTTGTTTGGCCCAAACACTGTCAAGTCATATGATTGAGAAGTCAAGGTTAAAACCTTGAAAAATGACTTTAAAGATACTGGAAAATTTCTTCTTTCTCCTCTCCCCGTGTCTTCCCCCTTTCTAAGCCACACAAAAATTATTTCATTTTAATTTTAAAGTGTCTATAGGAATCTCTTTTGATTTTTTTTTTTTTTTTTTAGATTCTTTTGATAATGGCTCTAGCTGACACTAATCTGATTTTCACCCAGAGTCCTGGGGATTTTTTTTTTTTTTTTTCATGCAGCTGCAGGTTTTGCTAAGAGTTTAACGTTCTGCAGCCTTCCCTGTACCCAAAGAGTACTCCCTTTGGCTTTTGGAGCAGGCCTCACTCCCTGCAAGTGTGGGAAATTACTGACTGACTGGTTGATGCTGGGCTACAGAGGCCCTTGCCTCATGGGAAACAGAACCTGTGATGCAATTTATGTTCTAGAGCTCCACTGGGATCAGGCTGAGGCTAGACTTCCCCTGAACCTACACCCTTCCCTCACTTCTCCCCTTTCCTGTTGCAGCTCCATTCACACCCTCACTGTTCCTGAGAATAAGCCCTCTAGACATCACAGGTGTAAGAATCTCTGTCTCAGACTCTTCTAGGGAAATTGACCTAAGCTTTGACCCCTGTTGCTTAATTCAAAACGTATAAAGTGACATTTTAGGTGGTTTTCAATGTGGATTAGAAGACCAAACTTTGGTAGGAAGTAAAACAGATTACTCAGGTGAAGGCAGACAGTATAAATTTGAGTGGAATGTCTGGTTTTTACTTCATACAACTTTGCAGAGGCTAAAGCAGGCTAAAGAGTTCCTAAGTTGTGTTGCTGAGATGAAAATACATCTTTATATTAATATAGAAACATGGGTCACTCAAGCCTCCTAAATAATAATTTTAGTTTTAAAGCAGAATTCCTATGTTTTAACTTCTCTTCCTTTTAAAATTATCACTTAAAGTGCATTCTCCTGTTTTTTTTTTTTTTTCTCTTCTCCCAGTTTTGACTTTTCTTGTCTTTATGCTCTAGTGTCTGGTAACGGTAGATATGGATGACCTTGTGCTCAGTGTAGAAATAGTTCATTTACGTACATATTACATTTTTTGGACTGGGAGCAATGATAGATGTTTGTCCACTATGATATTCTTTGCTAATGAGTCCCCACAGCAAACAGTATCCATTTTTGGAGGGAGTAGTATTATATATGTTTCTCTAATGGCAGTGATGCTACGTATTTAACAGTAAAAATAATATATTCATTCCTGACTTAATTTCCAAAATCTCAGACTACTTGTGACCATCCTTCCTGCTCTACCTGCACTTCTGCTCTCATTCCTTGGCTTTTCAGGCGATCCCCCTGGATGCCTACTAGCTACAAATGACCCGTCTATCAGACCTACTTATTCTCTCCAATATTTACCCCTCCTTTCTTTTATTCAGTCTGTGTAGGTTCACAGATACTCTCTGCCCAGGAAGTCCTCCTGGGAGGGCAGTGTGAATCAGAGTTCATGTCTTATCATAGGAGATGTTCACAAGGGAGTAAAATATTGAAAAAAAGGATAGACTGGCCAGGGAGCAAGATGGTGAGGGATGCTGGCTTTGCTCTTCATTGTTCCTTTGTGCTTTAATTTTCTTGGCATTTTCTATTTAATTATTCAATCTACGACAACATTCATGAGGTAAATATCATTGCCTCCATTTTAAGATAAGGAAACTTGGTTCAAAAGGCTTAAGTAATTTAAAATAGTGTTACCCAGATTCAAACCCCTATTTGTCTCCCTCAAAACAGACCCCTTTAACAGGTCTATTATAGGTAGAAACAGTTTATCAATTATATAGTTGACTCCCTAAATATTCCTGATTCAAATATTTGAGTTGCTTATTCTCTCTGACAAAGCGGGAAATAATAGCTGAAAAATATAGGCTTCAAACAAAAATTCCTTAGTTACCTCAAAAACCTCCCATGACTTTTTTTCCACATTTTTTTTTTTTTTGATTTTGATGTAGAGTTGGGGATGTGCTATGAAAGCTCCTGCTAATAATTTATCCACTTTCCAGAGTCTTTATCTACTCTGTAGATGTATTCACTGTCTCCTCCCACTTTAAATATATTTTTCTGTTTCTTAGGCCATTGTATAAAATTTTGTTCACCACAGGGCTTTAAAGAATCGTTTTTTTTTTTTTTATCATTTATTCCGATCATTTTTCAATGCCTTCATATTTTTAACTCTGTAAAGGTTAGCGTTATGAGGATAAATGAGAGTGGCTCTAAGAAAATAGAGATGTACTATACTCTCTCCACTCATTTGAAATCTTTCTGGCTCAGAGAGAAATACTTCCTGTTGTGTTCTTTTGTTAGTCAGCAGTTTTTTGATGGATACACGTTTCTTCAATCCATCTCATGAGAGAGTAAAAAAGTAGTTAGATCACAGATATCATAACTCCCTGTAAAGCCCTTAAAAAATAGATAATTAAAAATAAAATGCGGCTGTATTGAAAACAAGAAATATAGCAGTTATTGGATACAATAACGTGAAAATAAAACATTAAATTGTAATTGCTAGGGTGAGAAATAAGTCAGATTTTTCCTGGATAGGCAGAGAACATACACTGTGGAATCTGCTGTATAAGTTTTCTTCAATTAACCTCTCTCAAAGGAAATGATTCAAATGCTGATAAATCAAAGAACTTTGTAATTAAAGAATGGCAATTTATTGTTTTATAAGAATCAGTCTATGCTAACAATCAGACTTGCTTCAAACTTAATAAAACTACAGTGAAGGCAAAATTATGATATGAAGTCACTATGCAATTCAAACAGTAGTGTTTCCACAAGATGGAGCATATACTCTGACTGAATCCAGAACAAGATACTTAGCGAGATAATAATTTTATATGTATCTAAAATGGGGACCCAATTGGGACACCAACTCTGATGGCTTGTTTGAGAGGGCAATGAAAAATATGTAAAACACACTGTGTAGTGCTTAGTGAGAGAGAGAGAGAGAGAGAGTGTGTGTGTGTGTGTGTGTTAAGCCATTGCTATTATAATTATTTGGAAGTTTTATGATTGGAATAAAAATTCTGGTTTGTTCATGATCACTCGATATTTAGATATGAACTATTTTGTATACAAAGTAGTTATTTGGCCAGAAAGTTATTTTTAAAATATGATACTTCAAAATTCTTCTTTAAAGTGAAAGCCAAGGAATATTTTTTGTAGGACTGTTTCACTCTGATAGGAAAAAGTGTATGATTTGCAACCATCAAGAGATTGGAGCTGAAATGGGGTCTGTATTTCTCTAGTCAGTTATGGAGTAGTTTCACACCATTTCCTTCAAGGGTTATGAGCCTATCACATGTCCATTAATGCACCTACCAAAGACAAAACAAGGAATTATTTCCACAGTTCATTCAGATAATGGATGAAAACTCACAAGAATTTCCTGATGGAATATCAAGATTCTGCTGGGGGGGAAAAAAAGTTTTGATTTTGAACGTTTAGAAACCTAAAGGACATCAAAGTAACTGGTAATATAGGATTTTGTTAGTGTCTCAAGTTCTAAGATATGTGAACAAAGTATATAAGCTATGGTCGGTCAAGATGGAGATGGTTATTAAAAACTTGAAGAATCTTGTACACTTGAAGGTCTATTGCAGGTTTTCTTCCTTTGTTTAATACCATTTTTTTGGCTTCCCCTGTTACAGATCTATACAACCAAAACTCCAACTTATAAAGATCTAACAGTAGATCTTTATAAATATAAATCAAGCAAGTAAATATCTATCCACAGAACATCCCATTATATAGCTATAATCCAGCAAAAGCGTAATCCTATAGTTACACAAATTCTATAATTGAATTCACTGATTTCTATTTGACCAGACTCATACATTTCCAAATACCTCCAACATACCTGAAAAGATAATTGTCCATGTAGTTTTTCCTTTTATGAATAAGCATGGTAACATGAGTATATTGATTTTCTTTTTTGCAGTTAGAGATCAAGGAGTCTTTCCTTTTTTCATAACCTCAGTATCAGGCTCATTTTCTACTTGCTGTGTTTGTGTATATTCTCCTAGATTATTATGTGTTCACCTTATTGTAAATGAAATACACATGATGTTACTGTGTAGTAGTTGTTGCATTATACAGTATTGTAACAAACTCAAATGGCCACAGGAATAGTTCTGGGCCAAAACACAAACCTCCTACAGACAGTAACTTTCCTGGAGATCTTAGCACATGTGAGTTTGGTTGCTGAATTTTCATTGCTTTCGTGAACAATCTTTTGTGAACCTCCAGATCCCATCCTCTAAAAGAAGTAATCAGCAGGCTAGAATGACAGTGGCAGAAATCAGGAAGTAACATCTAACAAGGGCTTGCCCTAGTAACTGTTCTTGCTCCTAGAAAGGCAAGAGGTCCATGAATGAGTTCCCAAGTATGGGTCACGTTTATGTGTGAGACTCAACCAAAGCATCACAAAGGATCAGGGTAGAATTTTAAGTCCTTATTATCTGCTGAGCCTTCCTGTAACAGATGTTGCTGGAGAGGAATAAGTAGAGATGAAACACAATTAAGTTAAAATAGCACTCAAGTGAGAAAACGGGACTTTTTTTTTTTTTTTTGGTCTACTTGTGTAGGTGAAGATGCCTTTCTCCTTATCTTTTCATCTTTTTATTTTCTCTTCTTTAAAAATCCAACTCAATCATCAGTCTCCACTTGCTGCAGACTCCTTGCACCATTTGTTTTACCTTTCTCCCAATAAAATTCCTATCTTTTTATCACTAGAATCTTTACATTCTCAGGCAGAGTTCTAAAATCTTATAATTTGGATTATGTTTTTGGAAGTAAATATGTTTGAAAGTCTTGTCACACAGTTGCCTTGTAGAGATTACTTATGACAACAGATTGTCAGTTTCTAATGAGCTTAGAGCCATTTTAAAGTTGAAATTGTGAACAGTTCTTAGCATAATGCCTCTATTTAGTACATCAACTGGCTGGTGATATGAAATAACACTCCATTATACTGCATGCATTAATTGATATTTTTCTTTCCCTTTTCCAAGAATTATGTAAGTCTTACCCAGAAAATAAAACTTTGTAGCTAACATGGAAATCTTCATTCTTACAATTTGACTAGCTTTTTTTTTTAACAAGATAAAAATATTAATTTTCAAATAAGACAAAAATCAAAGTTTTTACTTTTCTATGTATATAAAGTAGAACCAACTTTTTATTGTTAGATACAATCTTTATAAATTGTGCTGGAACTAAGCAGATTTTACTTTAAAATTTTTTAAAAAAGTGTTAAAAAGAATAAATTGAATAGTTATGAAAGGACAAGTTATGTGTCAATGTCTCCTCATAATAAACGACAACATATGTAAAAATGTATCTTGTTACAAAATGCTGATCTCTTTATTACATAATGGCGGGAAGGACAGAGAAAACACAAGTGAACAGATTTATGAGTGAACAAAGTCTTGCGCCTCCACTGACTGACCAGAGAATTGAATAAAATATGTCTAAAAAAAAGGCCAATAGAACCCCACGTCAGGTCCCACACCTTCAAGACAGGACGAAAGGTGGATTTCAGTCCACAATCACCCTCTCAGACAAGTGTCCTTGTGCAGGATATAGCTTGTATGCATACTAAGGACATACGTGATGATATTTGTAGATCATCACTGCACATGTGTTAGGAGTTAAAGAATATCAGAAGTATTCCGTTCCTATCTTCACTTTCTAGCTTTATATTTATAAGCGTACATTCTAGGTAAAATGTGGGATAATCTTGATTGTATCATTCCTTTTTACCCATTCCAGCACTAGTATCACAAGCTTGAGAATTTGACTTACCCGGTATTGTTTTAAATTGCATTCTTTTGTGGACTGGCCCTAATATTTTGAACAAGCTTATTCTTTTTTCACCAAGTGAATTGTGATGCCCCTTTAGTTCTTCAAAATTTAACTTCATTTCTGATATATTCAGGAGAGTATCTTTTAGATGCTCTCAGATCATGAACTAAAAATTAGGATTCAGCTCTATAGAAAGTGGCACAAATTGCAAAATTCTATTGGCTTCGATTTTTAGTCCTTTATTTTATGACCTTATCTCCTTGTCTGATTTTGACTGTGGCTTACTAATCTCTCCTCGTTCCTTAGTTGGGTGTTGGCTGCAACTTACATTGTGACTGCTATGCAATATCTCCCTGCTACTTTGCCATTTATCAAGTTTAAATTAAGCAACTGATCTTAATCTTAATAGGAATTTTCTGTCTTCCTTGGGCTCACATATTACTTAACATTTATTTCTGAGACTACTCCATTTCTAACATTAGAGTAAACAGTTCATAGTAAACCATATTCTCTATTTTTCGCTAGTACTTGTGACTAGACAGAAACAATATATTACATCTCTTGATTCTCCCGAGTTAAGAAGCCTGTCATTCCATCATAAGATAGAATCTGACTAAAAAAAAAGATAGAATTTGATTAGTTTGAAAAATATGGTTATGCAGAAGTTCTGTTCTATTCTTCATGCTATTACAAAATCTCACAAGTTGGTTTTTCTTGACATATTTTTATATTTTTCTACTAAAAATTATGACAGATGGGTAAAGTGGTATCTATCTTGTTAAAAGAACAAGGTTCAGGATAAGAACTGTGTCATTGACTTCTGTATTTTCACCATTGCAAAGTTCCAACAGTAGAATAAGTGCTTAATAAATGTTATTGATTTCTTAGCTGTTTTCTAGATTATAGTCAGATCAGTTTCTTAGGTCTAAAAAGTAACAGCTAAAATTTTTGTGGAAATTCTTAAAAGAGAGTTTTACTTTATTTTTTTTTTAAAGACAACAATAAATGTGTTGCCCAAAAAAGCAAGCTGGACCATCTTTCAATCTTCTGCTGGCAATGTGCACACCCTATGTCATTTTTAAAAAACTCCGCCACCAAGTCAAAGCTATGCAGGGCCATACGGGGTGGAGCAGCCATGCCAAAGTACACAAATGCAGCAGGAAGTGCCAGGAAGTGCTCACTTTCTCCCAGCTGTTTCTGCAGCACCTGTAGCTCCTGCTGAGCTTCTGCCAAGGAGATCACGGCAAGGGCGGGGTGGTCTCACAGCAGCCAAGGAGGGGAGTGTACGTGGATGTACACTGAGGAACCTAAAATAGGAATCTTATCTTACCATACCTATAAATTCCCCCAGAAAACTCTTAGGTCTTAAATTCTAAATGAGATACACCTTTAGGTTCAGGCAAGGGTATGTTGTCCAAACTCAAAGTCATGTGTGCGCACACGCAAGAGTATATAATATTTTGGGAATACATATGTCATATTTTGATATAGGATTAGGAAACGTATTTTAAAAACTCAAACTATTTTCAGGCTTGTATTTGCATGTATAGTGTGTGGTAATGGAGAGGAGAATCCTTCTCAATCTTAAAGAATATGCAAAAGCATTCTTTAGGTAAACAAGTCAGTGTTTAGTTTGGAAACAGTATCTAATCTACAGGACTGAGCATAAGAATGTTTTATAATGTCTTGTTACAGGAAGAACAACATAAATGATTTAGGGGAAGGGTATGTGCAGGGTGACTGTGGATAGGAAGGGGCCAGGAATGAAGCACAAAGGGAGAAGTAAACTTACTTTGGGGTATAGCCTCCTGGCTAATTAGTACAGAGAGGATAATCTTAATGCCATGCTTCCCCCCCCCATCCCCCTTAAAACCATAGAAACAAAAACATTTGTCTTAATTTTAAAGATCAGTTTAATTTTAGCTACTGCTAGTTCTAAATGTGCATTTTCCCTGAATTCATTTCACTGACATTTTACTTCACTGCCTCATGTAGTTTAGAAGAAGGCTTGAAGACACTAAATGAGCTATCAAGCACTTTGGAATGCAACAAAAAAGCCAAGAAAAGCCCAGCAAATTACATTTAAACCTCAAGTCTATGGTGTGGGTCACTTTTTTAGGCTTGACTTGGTTTTTACATGCATTCTAATGGCGTGATTATTTTTTTACACAGGAATTGTAATATTTAATATTGTTATCACAACAAGGAATAAACAATTGCTTAAGGAAATGAGTGCTCCTCGTTCTCTTAGCTACAGTGCTGACTTAGTCATGCAGAACTAATTTCCTGGCGGTCTCTGAATGCACATAAAGCTACTCTGTAGCTGCCGCTGACAATGAACTAGTGACTGGAAAAAGGAATCTTAAACACAGTCACATCTCCTGACTGTTAAAATCCTGTTCACAAGGCACGCTGATCTAATACTCTGCACGACAGGAATAACATTAAAAAAAAAAAAATGGCTAAATAGTATACAAAGTTTCTCCTCTTCATTTTTTTGGGTGTTGCTAGGCAACTAAATCATTTTTACATATATTCCTCAAAGCATGAAAATTCTGTTTTTGGTATTTCTCTCCTATGAGTAATTAAATGTTGAAAAGTTTGCTAGATACAGGATTTTATAGTAAATATTTGTCATGACATCTTAAATGAGGCAATTGTTTACTTTCCAATGACCATTTTAAAGAAAGTCCTAAAATAATTTGAGTAGAGAATTGTATGGGGAGAATGTTAATATCTGCTACTTAAAAGGGACTACACCACTTTAAACAATTTGTAACCTAATTACAGTTGGCTGGCTTGCTAATTATTTATTGATTGGATGGATCAAGTGATCGGGTTTTGTTTAAAGCGTAAATATTAGAACCAAATTGATTCCTCAGATAGATTTTACTACTAAGCATGAATAAAGCTGAAAGTTGCATCATACACTTTCCCCATGTGGTTTTGCAAGGGACTAATTGTTTTGGTAATCTCGTGGGCATGTAGAAGGCTTTACTGCCCTCTAGTAGTTACAGGGTTTGTCAAATTCATTTGGGAAATGAATTGTGTTTAGGAATTTAGAGCAATCTGGAAGAAAAATGCCATCATATCTAAAAGTAAAGATAAATGTGTGAAAGTTAGAGGAAAGGTAAGATAAAATTTTTTCCAACTTTGTATTAATTGTTACCACAAAATTCAATTAGACTACCTTCTTAATGCATCCTTCTTAATCAAGCTTTATTGACCTTTTCGTCACAAATGATACCTTCTAATAAACATCAATTCTTTTGAAAGAGTTAAATTTGAAGACCTAGGTTATTTTACATATTAGAAGTCATGATATGGAATAAAAGTTGTTGGGGCTTTAAAAATATACAATTAAGTTGATTAATTGATTAAGTTGATTCAAAATACTTGAACATTTTTATCTGTTGAGTTGGTCATTAATTTGAAATGTAAATAAATAAACAATGCTTTCACTTAATTTAAAAATAATGGCCTCATTGACTTAATATTCTTACATTACTTCTTTTCAAATCATCAAAGCCTGGAAATTCAGAGTTAGAGGTAGACTTAATTTTATTTTGCCCAATAATTCATTTAGGAGGATTTTTGAATTTTCAAATGTTTGAAACTATTCAAATATACTTGTCATGAATGTCTAATTCTAGTCTGTAAGATTTATGTTTTAGACAGTTGGAGATTGCTTTTATGTGTTTCAGCTTATGACCTATTTCTGAAAATGTCTTTGGGAAAATTAAAGACATAGTTTCTATGTTGGGTAAGAAAGCTCAAAATAAATATTAACATGTCTCCTTACTGCTTATGTTATATAGCCCTCTTGGTCTTTATTTCTACCTGATCTGTCACAGAATGATTACTGTGTTTTTAGTTTTTCCATTCCAAATGCATTTCTCTCAATTTGTCATTTTTTCCCCTGCTGGTCTTCCAATCTATATTTTCTTGCTATATTATTTAACAGAGGCCTATACATGTTATATTTTCATTTTAAATTTAACCTTCATCAGTGTAAATGTTTGTTACATTTGTGCTTTTTATTTGAATCCTTTCCTAATGTTAATATTCCAATTTGCTTTATCTTTTAATGAGTTTTGCTCATCATTTTTCTTTAAAATTTTTTATATCACTTTGGCACTCTAATGAGCAGTTGTAGTGGACATCTGTTACTGTTCTGGTTTGCTGTTCTTTCCTTCCCTTTGTGAGAAAGCTTCCTGCTTTGCTCACAGAGGCTTACCTACTCTACCTTCTCTGCCACAGGGCTGGCTCTGTGACTCCCACACAGCAACTGGTTCAGAGAAGGATTTGTAGCTGTAATTGGGCCAATGAGAGTCCTTTCTTTCTCTGTGAATCACTCATTACTACTACCTTTTAGGTCTCTAGTTTTGGCTTATTTACATCTTGGTCACCACATGGAGAGAGCTCTCCAGTGAATGAAGTCAGAAGTGGCAAAGGAAGGGAAAGACGAAGAGCCCTTGTGTCCCAAAGCTGCTTTTGAGACACTGGATTCCATTCCATCTCAAACCAGTTGCATCGCTGTACTTCCCAATTGTCATTCAAAAAATGTAACACTGTCACATTAAAAAAAATCACTTACCTGTGATGATAGGCTGATATGCAGATTCTCCAATTACATGAGAGACCTTCTGTATGGTGAGATAATTTTTTGAAAGCAAAGTTATAAAACAATGTGAAGATGAATACTTTATTAATATGCCAATAAATTTTATATGTTAGATTTCTGCTACTAGAAGAAAAGAGTCCTGACTAAAATCGAAATATGCAGTTTTATATAATCTCAATCTGAGTCTGCTTATTAGAAATTAAAATCCTCTTTATGTATATTTATTAACAAACATTTGTTTTAATATCTTGTAATTATAATTTGTTTTCAGGGACACCTGGGTGGCTCAGTTGGTTAAGCAGCTGCCTTCGGCTCAGGTCATGATCCCAGCGTCCTGGGATCGAGTCCCACATCGGGCTCCTTGCTCCGCAGGGAGCCTGCTTCTCCCTCTGACTCTGCCTTCCACTCTGTCTGCCTGTGCTCGCTCTCTCTCTCTCTGAAAAATAAATAAATAAAATCTTTAAAAAAAAATAATTTGTTTTCAATATCTCTCAAGATATTTAAAACATTCAGATGATATGCTGTAGTGGTTAAGTGCAGTTTTTGGAAGTATTTTGCTTAGTTTCAATTTTGGCTTCTTGGCTGTGTGCAAATGGGCCTTCAGTTACCCATTTCTATACAATAAGGGGAATGATAATGCCTATATTTTAGGGTTCTTGTGAGAAATAAAATTACAGTTGACTCTTGAACAATGCTGAAGATAGGGGTACAAACACCCTGGGCAGTGGAAAATCCATATACAACTTTGGACTCCCCCAAAACTGAACTATTAATATCTTACTATTGACTGTAAGTCTTACCGGTAACATAGTCAATTGACACATATTTACTATATTACATGTCTTATCTACTGTTTTCTTACTATAAGACAATCTAGAGGAAAGAAAATGTTTTAAGATAATCACAAGGAGAGGGGCGCCTGCATGGCTCAGTGGATTAAGCCTCTGCCTCCAGCTCAGGTCATGGTCTTAGGGTCCTGGAATCGAGCCCTGTGTCGGGTTCGCTGCTCAGCAGGGAATCAGCTTTCTCCTCTCTCTCTATCTACCTCTCTACCTACTTGTGATCTGTCTCTCTCTCTCTCTGTCAAATAAATAAATAAAATCTTAAAAAAAATGAGGAGAAAATAAATTTATAATGTTGCATTGTATTTATTAATAATACAAACTTACGTCATCTGTTTATAGGATAAATTGTCAGTCAGTACCTACGATGTTATATGAATAATTAAAAATAGACCTCAAAAGTGAAAAGGTAATATGAAAAAGAAATGCATATTTACAGGCATTCGGAGACTTGTGCATTGATAATGAAGAAATAGCAATATGGTTGCTTTATTAAAGCCTAGTCTAATTGATCTGCTTGTATCAATGGTAGCCTACCCTAATGCATGAATTATTATAAAATTTTTATATGCAGTATTAGTCATATTTATTACCCAGTATTGGAAACATTATTATACTAAAGAAATCACTTTCCTTGATAGTCTGATAGGCAGATTCTCTAGTTATATGAGAGACAAACCGTATGGTAAGGTAATTCTTTGAAAGCAAAGTTATAAAACAGTAAGAAGATGAATAAATTATTACTTTTACATTAAATATCACTCATTTTATCCCTAAATAAGAATAGCCTACACTTTGCCACAAGTCTTGCACATGATTCTACATGATGAATACTTAGGAAATTACTCTTCATTAAGTGGAAAGGAATTATCATAAGGTCTTCATCTGTGTCCTCTTCACGTTGAGTAGGTCGAGGAGGAAGGGGAGGGATTGGTCTTGCTGTGTCAGGGGCAGCAGAAGTAGCAGATTGAAGTGGTAGAGCAGGTAGGGGAGGCAGGAAAGGAAGGCACATTCTGTCTTTTTCTGAAAACTTGTTAACTTCGATTTGGCTTTTTTGATTTGAATTTCTCTAAAATGTTTCTATACCATACTAACGACATCCTGTACAATATTTGGACATCATTTTCTCCATCCGGAATTTGTTTTAGGTTTGATGGCTTTCGTGGCTTTTTTCTATAACAATGATGGCATCTTCAATAGTATAATCCTTCCTGACTTTCATAATGTTTTTCTCCATCACAGTTCTCTTTCGTAACATTGATAATCCTTTCCATAGAATACTGTGTGTAATGAGCATTAAACACCTTTTTGATCCCTGGCTTATAGACTAAATTAGAGATATTGTGGTTGGGGACAGGTAGGCCACTTTGATACCTTTGATACTGAACTCGTAGGGTTCTGGGTGGCCAGGGGTACTGTCCAATATCAAAAGAACTTCAAAATGCTGTTGCTTAATGGTGAAGTGCTTACGGACCTCAGGGACAAAGCGTTGATGGAACCAGTTCAGATAAACTGTTTTTATTGTTCAGGCTTTCTTATTGTACAATGGAAAATTGGCCAGTGTTTATCTTTTCCTTCAAGCCTGGGAGGTTAGCAGCTTTGTAGATGAGCATAAACTTGATCTCACTTGCACAAAACAGTAGAGTTAGCCTATTCCTTCCTGCCTTAAATCTTGGTGCTTGCTGCATTTCCCTACTAATAAATGTCCTTTGTAGCATTCCTGGCCCCTCCAATAGGGTACTTTTATCTGCATTAAAAAATATTTTAGTCAGAGATATCCTTTCTTCTCAGTGATTTTCTTAATGCTGCTTTTTGGTGGGAGAAGTTATTTCTTATGTTTTCCTATTTTTTTTTTTTTTAAAGCCAGTCCACTTTCCAAAATTATCAAACCATCCTTTGCTGGCATTCAGTTCTCCAGCTTAGATCTTTTACCTTCTTGCTTCTTTTTGAATCAAAGGAGAATCAATAGGTCTGCCTTTCTTGTAGCAATCCTGTGCTTACATAAAAGTTAGATTTTTAATGTGAGATAGTGCAAGGTTTTCAGGCCTGCTGTCATAGCAACAATGATGGCTTCATAAATTTTCTTTTTGTTTTATACAATGGTCCTTATGCTGGATTTATTTTTCTTGAAATGGTGGGCAACTACAGCAACAGACCTCAACCTATGGTACACATTAAGCAATTCAGCCTTTTCGTGTAACGACGTGACTTTTCTCTGCTTCCTGGGAATCACTAGTGACACTTTGTATGGGTCCCATGATGTTTTTCAAGTTTTAAGCAATTGCACTAAACATGATGAAAAAATACACAAGAGCCATGAGAAAGAGCTTTTTACTGTGATACACAATTTACTGAGAAGATGAACTGCTCACAAGGAAATAATTAGCATAACACGGTATTTTAGGCAAAAACTTGTAACACTTGGGCTCACTGCCAAAGTGACAAGAGATAGCTATGAAATTATGGTAATACAGTATACACTATAGTTAATTGTATGCGGTTATTTAATATTGCATCTTTTTTTTTTTTTCTTAATTTGACAGAGATCACAAGTAGGCAGAGAGGCAGGTGGGGGAGGGGGGCAGGAAGCAGGCTCCCCACTGAGCAGAGAGCCAGATGCAAGGATTGATCCCAGGACCCTGAGATCATTACCTGAGCTGAAGGCAGAGGTTTAATCCATTGAGCCACCGAGGTGCCCCTTAATATTGCATCTTTCTTTACATTTCTCTTGACTGTAAATGGTGCCATGTATGGTTTGTGTTTGCTTAAGTTTGGATATATTTTAACTTTTATAGTGGATTTGTGTATATGTCATGATAATAAATGATAAAATAGACTAGTATTTACATACAATATATATTCATAACATACCTTCCTTTTTCTTAATTTTCTCAGTATTTCTGTTCTATTCGTATATCTGTCAGTTTTTTCAAATTGTTACAATTCTTCAAATATTTTTCAGTATTTTAATTTTTGAAAACCAACATTTAAACTTATTCTTCTCAAACTATTAAAAAAAAAAAAAAAAGAAAAAGGAAAGCTTCCAAATTCATTCCATCAGGCCGGTGTTATACTGATTCCAAAACCAGAAAAAGACTACAAAAAAGAGAACTTTACTCTGAACATAGATGCAAAAATCCTCAACAAAATATTAGCAAGTTAAATCTGAGATTACCTTAAAAAATATTCACCATGATCAAGTGGGATTTATTCCTGGAATACACAGGTGGTTAAATTCTGACAAATCTATCAGTGTGACATATCAGATCAACAAGAGAAAGAAAAAAAAATGTAATCATTTCAGTAGATGTAGAAAAAGATTTGACAAAGGACACATTCACTCATGATAAAAACCCTCAATAAAGTAGCTTTACAAGATACATATCTCAAGGCAGTAAAGACCATAAATGAAAAACCCACAACTAGATCATTCTCAAAAGGGAGAAATGGAGCTTTTCCCCTAGGATCAAAAACAAGACTGGAATATCCACTTTCACCACATTTTTCCATTTTATTTTATTTCTTTTCAGTGTTCCAGCATTCATCGTTTTTATTCAACATAGTACTGGCAGTTTTAGCCACGGCAATCTTACAAGAAAAAAATAAAAGGCATCCAAACTGGTAAGGAAGTATTTGCAAATGACATGATAGTATATATAGAAAACCCTAAAGACTCCACTAAGAAGCTACTAGAACTGATAAATGAATTCAATAAGGTTACAGGACACAAAATCAAATACAGAAATTGGTTACATTTCTATACATTAATAATGAGGGAGCGTAAGGAGAAATTAAACAATTCCATTTATATGTGCATGAAAAATAATAAGATGCCTAGGAATAAACCTAACCAAAGAGGTGAAAAATCTGTACTCTAAGAGCTATAAGATATTGAGAGAAATTGAAGATGACACAAATGGAAAGATACCCCAGGCTCATAGATGAGAAAAACAAATATTATAAATTATAAATTTATAATTTATAATATAGAGTATATTATATAGTTCAATTATATAATATAGAGTATATTATAAATATACTCTCCACAGCAGTCTACAGCTTAAATGCAATCCCTACCAAAATACCAACAGCACTTTTCACAGAATTAGAGCAAATAATCCTAAAATTTGTATGGAACCACAAAAGGTGCTGAATAACCAATGCAATCTTGAAAAAGAACAAAACTGCTAGTATCACAATCCCAGATTTCAAGATACACTATGAAACTGTAGTAATGAAAACATTATGGTACTGGCACAAAAATAGACATATAGATCAATGGTACAGAATAGAAAACCCAGAAATAGACTCACAATTATATGGTCAATTAATCTCTGACAAAGGAGGCATGAATATGCAACGGGAAGAAGACAGTCCTTTTAACAAATGGTGTTGGGAAAACTGGACAGCTATATGTTGAAGAAGCATATTAGACCACTTTCTTATACTATAATAAACTCAAAATGGATTAAGGACCTAAATGTAAGATCTGAAACCACAAAAATCCTAGAAGAAAAACAGACAGTAATTTCTTCGACATTGACCATAGCAACGTCTTTCTAGATATGTGTTCTGAGGCAAGGGCAATAAAAGCAAAAATAAATGATTGGGACTACATCGAAATAAAAAGCTTCTGTGCAGTGAGGGCAAGAATCAATAAAACTAAAGGCAGCCTACTGGGAGAAGATATTTGCAAATGACATATCTGATTAAGGATTAGCATCTAAAATGTATAAAAAACTACTCAATACACCCAAAACAAATAATCCAATTTAAAAATGGGCAAAATACCTGAACAGACATTACTCTAAAGAAAACAGAGATGTACAACAGATACATGAAAAGAAGCTCAATATCACTCACCATTTAAGGAAGTGGAAATTAAAATCACAAAGAGATATCACTTCATACCTGTGAGAATAGCTAAAATAAAAAAAAAAAAAACAAGTGTGATGAGGATTTGGAGATAAAGGAACCCTTGTGCACTGTTGGTGACAATGGAAACTGGTGCAGCTTCTGTGGAAAACAGTTTGGGGTTCCTCAGAAGATTAAAAATAGAATTACCATGTTATCTAGTAATTTCATTACTGGATATTTACACAAATAATACAAGATGCTAATACAAAAAGATATATACTGTCCTGTGTTTATTGCACCATTATTTACAATAGCCAAATTATAGAAGTAGCCTAAATATTGATTGATGTATGAATAGATAGGTAATGATTACACACACACACACACACACACACCCACACTGGACTATTAGCCATAAAAGAGAATGGAATCTTTTCATATACAGCAACATGGATGGATGGATCTAAAGGATAGAATGCTGAGTGAAGTAAGTCGGTCAGTGGAAGACAAATACCATATAATTTCACTCATATGTGAAATATAAGAAACAAATGAACAGCAGCAAAAAAGATAAACCAAAGAACACTCTTAATAATAAGAACAAACTGAGGGTTACCAGAAGAAAGGTGGGTAGGCGGATGGGTGAAATAGGAGAGGGGGCTTAAGAGTACACTCAACAGGATGAGCACTGAGTAATGGAGAGAATTGTTGAATCACTATATTGTACACCTGAAAATAACATTATATACTGGATTAAAATAAAAAAAATTTATTTAAATGGACCTGTGCAGTTCAAACCTGTGTTGTTCAAGGGTCAACTTTATATGTAATCTTAATAAGAATTGAGATATGCAAAATGCTTAGAAAATAGTGAGACATATATATGCTAATGTTTTTATTTTAATTTTCCTTATCAATGAATTAAGTAGATTATCTCTGATAAAGAGATATTTTCTCCATTTAAAAAAAAACAATGGCTTATTTTTAAAGCCTCTCTAGTTCTATGAAAACCTAGTCATGGGTTAAATTTGTTTCTTTCCTATAATATTCAGAAGACAATGATCTGCAGAGTGATTTTCTTTCACAGGATTTTTTTTTTTTTTAGGATTATACTTATACTTATTACTTCTGTTTGTTTGTCTTCCTTCCTCAGCAGCACTGTAAATCATGGGTTGGGTCTCCATTCCCTGCCCTCCTCTTTTATCATCTATTTAACTTTCATCTCTATTTCATTTTCCCTGGATTCTTAGGAAGCTTTTTCATTTTGTCACTCATTTCTCTCCAGTGTTGATTCTCCTTTATAAGGACTCTTACTGGGAACGTAATTCTGATATTTTAGATACTTTTCATTTGTTTTCTGTCTTTATTGGAACTCATTTTTACTTCTATACCCTGAGTCACTCAGTCCATTGTTTTTTAATCTAATCTTTAATCTCGTGTGTCACAGTAGCTACATCTTGTATTTGTATTAAAGCTGTACAAAGTAGATGCTTTCTAAATGTTTAGTTTCCTAGAAAAAAAGAAAGCATAAGAATGTATAATTTGTCTGTCAATCTTTAGAGAAATTCTCCCTTTCTCTTACATTACAAAATATTCTCTCCCTTTCTTGGTTGTTGCTAATGATTTATTCATCCTAAACTAGAATAATTCTGTATCAGATTGATGTTTACCAACAGAGAAGATGTGAATTCTTTTGCATGCACATTAGTGTTTGGCCTGGCATGGGCAGGGTCCTTCTTTGCAGTTTTCAACCACACTGTCTAGTTGTACACCCACTCAACAAATATCCATGACCTTGCAGCATTTGCATAAAACATCTTTAGTGACTGGAAAGGAAATTTGTCCTGCTCCCATTGACTGGTTATCTCTGTGGAGAAAAATGTATTTCTGCATAATAAAATGTAATTGGCTCTTCTTCTTTGTCCAAGAGGAATACATTAAAACACCACAACTTAAGTAAACTGTATCCAGGACACTCTCAGACTTTACTTCTAATACCACCTAATACCAAAAGAAGACAACCCCTTGTCTGATAGGCTTACTTAATTGGTGAATTAGTAAAACCCTAGGAGTTTTCTCTCTAAATCAATGGGGGGATGAAGGTACCTATGATAACTGGGTAGTATGAGAAGTGGCAGCATCACTGTGTGATTAGGGAACAGAAGAGTGGACTCCTCTCAGAAATTTCCACTGAGTAAGGAGTGAATATGAAGTTCTTGAATTGATAATCTCTGAGATTTTGTACTGGTGGATCATTTTTCTAAAAATTTTTTATTTGACAGAGAGATTACAGGTAGGCAAAGAGGCAGGCAGAAGGAGAAGGGGAGGCAGGCTCCCCACTGAGCAGAGAGCCCCCTGTGGGGCTTGATCCCAGGACCCTGAGATCATGACATGGGCTGAGGGCAGAGGCTTAACCAACTTAGCCCCTGCAGTGGTGAATCTTAAGAGAGTTGGGGTCAAGCAATCCTAACAGGATTCAAGTTTGATCCTGTAAATCTAGTTGTTCAGTCAATGCATCCATTGACCAATATTAACTTTTTCACTATGATTTCTTGTTGAAAGTATGTTAACTAATGTTCTGATATTCCAGTGTCATTTTGATTTCTTTGAAATTTGTGACTCTTTGTGGCTCTTCATATTAATAGTTAATTGCTGTTTTATAATAAAATTATATTATACACAAACATTTTAATAGGCTTCCTGTTCTAACAATGAATCAGATAAATTAATCTGAAAAGGCTGTTGTTATAAAATATAAATAGACCCCCAGAAAAAATTCATCATAAATATTTTAATTGACCTTTTGAGTGTCCCAGAAGCTAAGCAAAACTCTGAGTCTTAAAAACAACAACAGTGGGACGCCTGGGTGGCTCAGTGGGTTAAAGCCTCTGCCTTCGGCTTGGGTCATGATCTCGGGTCTTGGGATTGAGCCCCGCATCCAGCTCTCTGCTTGCCAGGGAGCCTGCTTCCCCATTTCTCTCTCTGCCTGCCTCTCTGCCTACTTGTGATCTCTGTCTGTCAACAAAACAAAACAAAACAAAACAAAAAACAAAAACCCCAAAACAACAACAACAACACCCCATATAAACCAAAATAATAGTGATTGAATGCCTAAACTGACCCTAAGGCCATTCTGGAGGATTTCCAGTTTGATAACTAAGGGGTTTGGTTTTCAAGTCTTCTTTGAGAGACAAAACAAAACTTTGTTTGATTGTATAGAAGGTGATGGGAGGGAAATAAAACCTTAAAACACTAGGAATTTACCACTGGTAGCACAGCAAGACTTTTCTATATTTCTGCTTAACTCTAGATCAGAAAAAATATTTTACCTATGAAATTATAACCTAAATTATAATTATAGCCTAAGTCTCAAATTCTTTGGATTGTGAATTTACACTACTTGTGTAGGCCAGAAAGCAACAAGCTGAGAAATATATGCCAAGTCAAGAAGCATCTGGTAAAAGCAAATGTGAAGATGTTCTATAGGAATGTAAAGACAACTCAATTCTTAAAAAATATCCATAGAGAAGTTTTTATTTAAGATTAATTTAAGAATTTCTATTCTAGTAATGGTGAACTGTGCTATTTATACTAATGCTTTGGTAAGGATAAATGGAAAAGTGGAATACATACTGATCAAACCTAGACATAAACTAGGTATTGCTATGGCCATAACTTCATGAAGGCATGGGAGAAGACCAAGATAGTGAGGAAATACTGGGTCAATATCCAAGAGAGTCTAGAGACCCAGGGACATGAGCACGTCTTTTGGTTCTGCTGTTATCCTGGAGACATTTGACCATTTTGAAAGAGACTGGACTGATAATCTGAAAATTTGGGAAGCAATTCTGACAACCCCATATTGCTAGGAGTTAGATGTTAAAGTGAAGGAACTGCCAAGTGATATGTTAATGAATATACTTTCTGTGAGTGGAGACAGAGGTTGTATCCTAGGAATAAGGGTGAACCAGAACTAGAAATAATCTAACATAGATTATAGTTTAGCTTTATATTCTCTCAGTCCTTGAATTGGATCCCTCAGGGACCTGGCAAATGCAAAGCCAATTCTCTGTGAAATAAAATAACATTATTCTGGGCCTGAAATTATTTCTGTAACTTTTATATACAATATCCACCACTCAATCAAAACTAACCAGACACATCAAGAAATAAGACAATGTGATTCTAAACCATAACAAACAATAGATAATTGGAACAGAACCACAGGGGATCCAGATAATGAAGTTTTTACAAAAAGACATTAAACTAATTGTGCTTAATATGCACAAATGAAATACAAACAACATTGAGATTTTCAGCAGATAATTAGAGAGTATTATAAAAACCAAATAGAAATTCTATAACTGAAAAACACAACAACCAAAATTAAGAGAGAACATGGTGTCTTTAATGTGAACACTTGACCGACCCTCCAACATGTGTCCTCTCAGACAAGGTAATGTTCTAGGATTGTAGTAAATTCCGTTTTGTTTTGTTTTTTAATGTGCACAACCTTTTGTGCACTGACCCCAGGTGTTTTGTTTTTGGTTTTAGTTTTTTAAATTCAATCTCATTTGCAATGTATCTTATCTAAATTGATTAATTTTATTATGCATGTGTGCATAGCTATATAACTATATTTCCATACCCAATGTATATGTTCTTCAATACTTAGTATATATATATTTACTTGTTTTTTCATCCTTTGTGTAAGTGGTCATCTAAGTGGCATTTAAATTATACCCCACACTGAATCAATCCATCTTGAGTATTTTAATGCAAAGTTGGAAGAAAAAGTAGGCACTGTATCTTAAGCACAGTAGCCATCTGTATCTTAAATTTGAATATTTTTTAATTCATTCAATCATCAAACTTTTAGCAACTGTTTTCTTCTTTTGGTGCCAGCAGCTCATTGCCATGTACTGAAGTTTAATGATGAACAAGAATTATCCCGTCCCTCAATGAGCCTGTGTAGTAAAAAAGAGATGACTAAGTAAACAAGAAATTAAAATTTTATACACTTAATTTTATGTAGAAATAAGTACAGTATGGCAACTTTTAGAATTATCTTTCACCTACTCTACAAGGAACAAGAATGTCTTTTAGGAACAGTTGCATTTACCCTAAACTGGAAGGAACAATATTTGAAGATTGGAAGGAATAGCATTTTAAATGAGACATTAAAGTCTTTAAAATTCTGCCATGGATGGAAGAATAATTTAAGGCAAAGTGTAAGTGCCAGTAAAGGCAAATCTATATATGGTCACAAATGGTATTATCCTCCTTTTAAAGAAATTCTACTAGTAACATGGAACTCTTTAAGATTTATAAAAATGCAAAAGTACCACAAATATTTTACTTTTCAAAATCTAGATATAGTATGGACTTGTCTGGAAGACAAAATATAACTTACAGACTACTATGAGTAATTCAGAGAAACTTTTTTTTTAAAACATTTATTTATTTTTTTAATTTTTTATTTTTAATTTTTTATAAACATATAATATATTTTTATCCCCAGGGGTACAGGTCTGTGAATCGCCAGGTTTACACACTTCACAGCACTGATCAAAACACATACCATCCCTAGTGTCCATAACCCCACCCCCCTTCTCCCAACCCCCCTCCCCCCACAAACCCTCAGTTTCTTTTGTGAGATTTAGAGTCACTTTATGGTTTGTCTCCCTCCCAATCCCATCTTGTTTTATTTATTCTTCTCCTACCCCCTTAAGCCCCCATGTTGCATCACCACTTCTTCATATCAGGGAGATCATATGATAGTTGTCTTTCTCCGCTTATTTCGCTAAGCATGATACGCTCTAGTTCCATCCATGTTGTCACAAATGGCAAGATTTCATTTATTTTGATGGCTTCATAGTATTCCATTGTGTATGTATACCACATCTTCTTGATCCATTCATCTGTTGATGGACATCTAGGTTCTTTCCAATTACTCCCGTCTCCCTGGCCTCCGGCCACACTCCGAGCTCACCGAGCCTGTGACCGGTTCAAAGTAACCCCCAGCTGGGAGCTCACTCCTCAGCTCTGTCTCTGTAGCCAGCTTCCCCGTTCCAATACCCACAAGCTCTGTGGCACTCAGACACCCCCGATCCTTCTGTGACCTTGTGGAATATGAGGCCACGCTGACCCGACATGGGCTTTGCCCCGATTTAGCCTCTGGAGCAATGTCCCTCAGTGGAACAGACTTTTAAAAGTCCTGATTTTGTGCTCCATTGCTCCACCGCTTGCCGGGAGCCGGCCCTTCTCCCCGGGGTCTATCTTCCCGTCGCTTTGGATTCACTTCTCTGCCAGTCCTACCTTTCAGAAAGTGGTTGTTTTTCTGTTTCTAGAATTGCTGTTCTTCTTCTCTTTGATCTGCCGATGGATTTGCAAGTGTTTGCAATCTTTAGATAATCTATCTAGCTGATCTCCTGCTAGCTGAGGTAGTCTCAGCCTGCTACTTTTCCGCCATCTTGACCGATCTCCAGAGAAATTTTTATAGGACTTAAAGTTATCCTTAATGGGGATCAAGAAAAGAGCATTTTTTTAAAGAATTAATAGATAAGATAAACAGAGCCTGGTTGAATATAGAGAAGAGTGAGAGAGAGAGAGATGCCACAAGAATAAACATCAGTTCCTGGCTTGTACGATGTGTAGATGTTACTGCATTTGCACAGATAAGAATTTCTGGAGGTAGAGCAGATTTGAAGGGAAATTTTATTGGCTCAGTGGAAATCAAATTTAGAGCTCAAATGTGTAAGCACAGATATTTAAAATGTAGAGGAAGAGCAAGTATAGAAGTATGTAGTAACCCCATGTCAAACACAGAGTTGACATCAGGTCAGAAGTCTATGGAGGAGTCTGGGTCAGCCAGTGGAGGTAATATAACTATGAATAGGGAGAGAAGGCATTGATAATGGGAAAGATGTATAACTTGCAGAGGAAAGGCTGGATATTATCTGCAAATTAAAAATGGGAAGCAAAAAAGTGACCTAATTAGTTGGAAAAGATGCTGTTATGACAGTAAAGGAGCAGATTTGATGAAACTGTGGGCTAGGGCTTGTGATTCAATTTAACCTTTGCAAATTATCATGTCTATGTGATAGGGAGCAAATCTAATGAGAACTGCTAAAGTCAGCTTTGTAGGAGATTAATGGCTAGAGCCTAATGTATAAAAATGGGCTTGTTCTAGACACTACTTTTTCCTTGGAGGAATCCCAACTTCTTACAAAACAGTCAAATCTCTTAGTCTGTGAAATCTAAAAAGTTTATAACACTGAGTTTTCTACCAAATAAACCTGCAATGCAAAATGAATCTAATCATGTACTAATTAAGTCCTAAATTGTGTGGTTTTGAAGTAAACATATATATATATACACTTAAAACATGTTCTTTAGAAATACAAGTTTACATAAATAGATTTTTTTCACAAAATTATAAAACCCATCTCCTGGAATTTTTCATTTTATGTTAATTGCTTGCTTTATGTTTATCATTGCCAAAGAATAAACTGAGTTTGATCCTATCTAAACATGATGAGTATTCTAAAAGAATTCATTCATGGGCTGTTTGAGGCAAAAAGAGAACTGTTAAATTGAGAGAGATTTTATTGCACATTTTACAAAACTCTGTGTTATCCTTTTAAGGCAAAAATCTCCTTCAATGGCTAAAATTTTAACACATAAACTTTATCTCCTAAAATAACCATTGGTAATGCCTTACTTAAAAATGGAATAAGCAAGCTTCTCATGGCTACTCAAGTACTGACTGATCACAGTCACTTAATGCATATTTACAACATCTTTAAAAAATCACATAGGTAAGTAAATATTATGTTTGGGACCTCCAACTACAACATGGTTGTATATTTCTTCAGTAATATACTATCCCTTTGTGTCTTAACGTTATGAACAACTGGAAATGGCTAGCTGCATACTTGCCATATGTACATTTATTGCCATTAAATCATTGAATTTTACAATACCGAGACTGAGGTACACATATACCATATAGAGACAATTGTATTATGAGAAGTAATTTTTCACTAGGTAAAAGCTTCAACTTATGATATTTATTCTATGTTTCTAGCATAAAAGAAAGGCACCCATAAAGCAAATCTATGTTTAATAATAATAGAATCTGAAAATTCAGAATACTGTATTCAACATTTTCCAAATTTCTTCCCCAAAATTTTCTTACAACATAAAGACTTAAGTTCTGTTGTATAGGAGAGGCAGTGGTTCCAAATTAAAACAAACATTTCCATAGAAAGAATTGCTTCAGAATTTCTAGCAGGATTTACAAAGAGAGAATATTCAATGAAATGTTTCACATCAACTAACATAAAGCTTAGAAAAGTACATATTTAACAGAAAGTTTTTATTAATTTTATAGTTATATGTACTAAACTCATTTATTAATGGTTATGAATATCAGATATTAAAAATTACTGATAAACCAATATATCATAAAGACCATTTTTTAAACTAAAGGTTTAATATGTGTTGTGTTTGCAATCATTATTACAACCAGCTTTTAGAGATTTCATTTTTTTTTTTTTTTTTTTTAATATTTTTATTTATTTGTTAGAGAGAGAGAGATACAGAGCGCAAGCACAGGCAGACAGAGTGGCAGGCTAGAGGCAGAGGGAGAAGCAGGCTCCCTGCCGAACAAGGAGCCCGATGTGGGACTCGATCCCAGGACGCTGGGATCATGACCCGAGCCGAAGGCAGCCGCTCAACCAACTGAGCCACCCAGGCGTAATAGCACTTTATAATATACAAAGCGCTTTCTCATCTATTATTTCACTTATATGTAGTTTCATATTTTTACCTAAAAAAAATCTTAATTCAGTTTTACCGTTTTTTTTCTCTTGCTGTAGAAGGTATTCTAAAGGAGGGTATTGTACACAGCATTAATTTAATTTCAAGATTATTTTAAAAGATATGAAAGAGAATAGGCCATAATCAGAAGTAACCCAGAAAAGCATGAATTATGTGATCATGAGTTCCTCATTACATGTCTACGGCCATTTTGCCAAATATGGGCAACAAAAGACATAGTCAAATACAACTCGATATTCAGCTTGCTTTAAAATTGCTTAAGAGTGGATTAATTTCAGGATATAAGATTGTGCCTAGAAATACTGGATTATAGCGTTGAAAGTTTTTTAAAAGAAGTTTTGGAATATTAGATGAATACTATCCTTGAGTAAAATATAACAAAGAAAGATGATTATAGGATAAGAACCTGGATGTCTTTCTTCTGTAAGCCCACCAGGGATTTTAGTTCTAGTCTCCACTAGTTCACTCTCTCATCATACTTCTTAGCATATTCTACCACTTCTTTTGTTCAGACTTCAAAGAAGTAGCAGAAATGTGTACTGATCGGAAAAAATAAACACGAGGATGCATAAGTGCTTTTTTAGTGTACAAGTAACAGGGCAATTCAAAAATACCTAGTTATTGGATAAAGAAGGATAACAAAAACATGTTTTCCTGCATAACTTGAGGTAACTTTTTAAGAAATTAGTAGTTATACATCGATAATACAATGCAAATGGTAGTATAGCTATAATCATCCAGTTTCCTCTCTATGGCCTGTAAATTCTTCAGCAGGGTTGGATCTTCTGGATTGAGTGATGGAAAAATCATTTCTGGAATACATTTCTGAATACAAATCATTTCTGAATACAAACTCTTTTCTTCAATGTTTCTAAAAAAACCATACAACCAGTTTATCTTATTAGAGTACAATTCATTTTCTATTTTTTTATGGAATGAATATATAAAGAAGATGTTTTCATGGCAAAAATAATGTCTGGCAACATATTTTACTCATTCTTTTTTAAGCTAGTTTTCTAGGCTGAAAATACAGTTTTTGAGGGGAGGAAAGTGACTAACATGTGGGGGTACTACGTCATTTGAGGTGG
The DNA here is from genome assembly GCF_009829155.1 of Mustela erminea. Lineage (NCBI taxonomy): Eukaryota > Metazoa > Chordata > Mammalia > Carnivora > Mustelidae > Mustela > Mustela erminea. The sequence continues at coordinate 110,395,464 of NC_045617.1, read as the reverse complement.
AGGGATGAAATAAATTTTGAAAAATGTGAAAATAGCGCACTGATATATGTTCATTTCTTAATTTGAGAACCTATCTGTTGCATGAATTATTGCATTACAACCCTAGATCCAGAATTGGAGTTTTCAATTTTCAAGCCACTTATTGTCAGTGGATTACCTTCAGAGAGTCTCTATCCCTGTGACTCAAAGGTCCTCAAGAGGAAAAACTTAATTTTCAAGTATTTTTGTTTTTGATAATCTGTTTGAATTGTTTTATAAGTAAATACATGTATATGAAAGAATTTCTATGTAAATATTTATAGATAAATGTTTTCTAATACAATGAATTTCCTCAGTGTCTCAGACTTGAAGTGACTAATCACTGAAATATAGTCAGTCATGTCCCGCATATATGCCATGTTTCTTGAAACAGAAGACAAGTTTCCCAGTGTATAGTGTAGTAGCTTGAGGGTTATAGGAGGGGATGAGGTTACTATAAAAATTTTAAAATTTCATATTACACATAAATTAAGCAAAAACTAAATGTATTAGTCTCCTGAGGCTGCCATAACAGAGTACCACAGACTGGGTTGTTTAAAAAAAAAATAAATTTATGCTCTTGGGTTCTGGAGTCTGAAAATCCAAAACAAAGGTATTGGGACTTGGCTTTCTTGTCTCATCCTAACTTCTGGTATTTTCAGGTAATTCTTGCTCTTCTTTGATGTGTGGATACATCATCCCCAACTCCCTCTGTCTTCACATAACTGTCTTCCTTGTGCGCCCATTTTTTTTTAAAGATTTTATCTATTTATTTGACACAGAGAGAGAGAGAGAGAGAGAGAGAGAGAGATCACAAGTAGGCAGAGAAGCAGGCAGAGAGAGAGAGGGGGAAGCAGGCTCCCTGCTGAGCAGAGAGCCCAATGTGGAGCTCGATCCCAGGAACCTGAGATCATGACCTGAGCCGAAGGCAGAGGCCTAACCCACTGAGCCACCCAGGCGCCCCTTGTGTGCCCATTTTTGTGTCTCTTTTAGCCTTCTTATAACGACAGCAGACAGCAGTCACGTTGATAAGGGCCTACTTTACTCTAACATAACCTCATGTTAAGTGAATTAACTACATATGCGATGGCTTTATTTCCAAATAAGATTTCATTCTGAGATTCCAGGAAGAAAGTGAAGTTTTGGTGAATATGCTTCAATCCAGTACATTAAGTAATGTTTACCTTTTTTTTTTACTCTCATCCTTAGGAAAAAGACCTTGAATTGAAGACTATATAATTACATATCAAGAGATTTCACTTCTACTTTCTAGTTACAGTAAATCTCTTTGTCTTAAAATTTATTGAAATCTTAAATATTGAGATGGTACCTTATTTAAGAACAATGTGTAAAATCATCGATATAAATGGATAGAGAAATTTACTGTAATTGCCTTTATATGTTTGATAAAAGAGAAATAGAATTTGGGCAAAAGGATAGATGGAGTGTTAATGGGATTAATCAGTGTGCTGCTATGAATAGTAGTTAAAGTAGAACTGCCCTAAAGGAATAGGCACTTAAAAAGCAGCTATTTGGAAAAAAAATCTGTTTCAAGAACTCATGTGAGTATTACTAAGGTTAAAAAACTCAGGTATATGTCAAAGTAACTGTCATTACTCATTCATTATTTCATAAATATTTATTAAATATCAATTATGTGTTTGGCTCCATGTAGGTGCTATGCAATACAGAAAGAAGTACAAATACAGTTTATATTCTTAGTCCAAAACCTTAAGAAAATGTATCCTAGAATTTCCAGTGTTAGTAACCTGAATTATAAAGGATTATAATGCCTCCATAGTCCTTTTTAAACATTTTAAAAACATTAAGAATTGTATATAAAAACTGGGCGCCTGGGTGGCTCAGTGGGTTAAAGCCTCTGCCTTTGGCTCGGGTCATGGTCCCAGGGTCCTGGGATCGAGGCCCACAGCGGGCTCTTTGCTCAGTGGGGAGCCTGCTTCCCTCCCTCTCTCTGCCTGTCTCTCTGCCTGCTTGTGATCTCTGTCTGTCAAATAAACAAATAAATAAATCTTAAAAAAAAAATTGTATATAAAAATTTAAAATATGAAAAGACCATGGAACGTAGCATGTCATTCTATCCCACAACTTTTAATTATGTCTGTTTGATCGCAAGCTGGACAATATTTATAGATTTCTAATAATTTTATACTGAGTTACTATAGAATTTTAAAGTGAACTGTACTGTGCTCACTTTCTGCATTCACTGTGTTCACTGTGTTCTGCTTTCTTTGTTCCAAATGTACTTATCAGAAAACTGAAAACAATTTCGTACTGTCATGAAAATACACTTATTATTTAATTCCAATAGTTCTCCCTGGGGGAATTTAAATTTCAGTAGTGTATTTGTATTGACTAAGTGGTCATATAATTGTGTAAGAGGTCAACAGATTATTTTAATTTTTAAAAATTTAAAATTTTTATTTTAACTCCAGTGTTGTTAACATATATTGCTATATTAGTTTCAGGTGTACAATATAATGGTTCAGTGATTTTATACATCACCCAGGGCTCATGATGCTAAGTATACTCTTAATCCCTTTCACCTATTTCATTCATTACCCCCGCCCCGCCCCGCCCCTGTAATCATTAGTTTGTTCTCTAAGTTAAAAGTCAGTTTTTGGTTTGTCTCTTTTCTTTGCTCATTTGTTTTGTTTCATGACTTCCACATGTGAGTAAAATCATATGGTATTTGTCTTTCTCTGGCTAACTTATTTCCCTTAACATTATAGTCTCTAGATCCATCTATGTTGTTGCAAATGGCAAGATTTCATTATTTTTTATTGCCAAGTAATATTCCATATGTATATATTATCACATCTTCTTTTTTTTTTTAAATCTTTTTTTTTTTTTTAAAGATTTTATTTATTTATTTGACAGAGAGAGATCACAAGTAGGCAGAGAGGCAGGCAGAGAGAGAGAGGAGGAAGCAGGCTCTGTGCTGAGCAGAGAGCCCGATATGGGACTCGATCCCAGGATCCCGAGATCATGACCTGAGCCGAAGGCAGCGGCTTAACCCACTGAGCCACCCAGGCGCCCTTATCACATCTTCTTTAGCCATCCATTTATTGATGGATACTTGGGCTACTTCCATAAATTGGCTATTATAAATAATGTTTCTTAAACATAGGCATGTGCATATATTTTTTTGAATTAGTGTTTTTGTATTCTTTGGGTAAATAGTAGTGCAATTACTGCATCATATGGTAATTCTATTTTTAATTTTTTGAGGAACCTCCATATTGTTTTCCACAATGGTTGCACCAGTTTGCAGTTCCATCAGTAGTGCAGGAGGGTTCCTTTTCTCCACATCCTTACCAACACTTGTTTCTTGTGTTTTTGATTTTAGCCACTCTGACAGGTATGAGGCGATATCTAGTTATAGTTTTGCATTTCCCTGATGAATAGTGATGTTGAGCATCTTTTCATGTCTTGTTGATTATCTATATGTCATTAGAGAAATGTCTGTTGATGTCTTCTACCCATTTTTTAATTGGATAATTTGTTTTTTCGTGTGTTGTGTTGTGTAACTTCCTTGTATATTTTTGATACTAACCCTTTATTGGATGTTTTTTGCAAACATCTCCCATTCAGTAGATCATCTTTTAATTTTGTTGATTACTTGCTTTTCGATACAGAAATTTTTTATTTTGATGTGGTCCTGATGGTTTATTTTTGCTTTTGTTTCCCTTGCCCCATAAGACATATATAGAAAAATGATACAATGGCCAATATCAGAGAAATTACTACATGTGTTCTTTAGAATTTTTATGGTTTCAGGTCTCACATTTAGGTTCTTAATCCGATTTGAGTTTTTGTGTGGGGTAAGAATGTAAAGTCAGCAGAGTCTCTAATATGTTACGGTACTTCTTTCAATGAATAGAAACTTTCTGGGAGTTTATTGGTTGTTTCACATCTTCGCACTATTGTTTAGCAAGTTCCTGCTTTAGTTTTTTGACTTGAAAAAATGAAAATTTTTGCTAATTTATAATATCTTCGAATAGTTTGAAGAGAATTTGGATCCAAATGTTCAAACAACAGAATAATGAAATTTTTCTTCTTTCAACGTAGTTTATGGTGACACCCATACAAATAGAATTGTGTTGAGTAATAAGATAGTGCTTTTTATATATAAATTGACTAGACCTATAGCAAAATTAATTTCTTACAAATTTACAGTCAAGAAATACTTTCAGATCCTGTATTTGTCATAATAGTTTATTTAAAGAAGAATAAATTACAGAGAACTAGGTCTAACTTTAATGTTAACTCATTTATTAAGTTACTCATTCAAAAAGTATTTGAGTGCCTATTCTTTTTTTTTTTTTTTTCAAGATTTTATTTATTTATTTGACAGAGAGAGATCACAAGCAGGCAGAGAGGCAGGCAGAGAGAGAGGAGGAAGCAGGCTCCCTGCTGAGCAGAGAGCCCGATGCGGGCCTCGATCCCAGGACCCTGAGATCATGACCTGAGCCGAAGGCAGCGGCTTAACCCACTGAGCCACCCAGGCGCCCTTGAGTGCCTATTCTGATGCATCCATTGTTCTGTTCACTTGTGATTCATTGGGAAAGAGACCAAAAAATTCTATACTCAAGGAGCTTGCTTTCCAGTATCAGTGAGACAAAGAGCAAAAAATGTATCAAATAAGAGTATTAACAAGTTTATAAAAAGGTTCTAAGTGTTAAGGGACAAAAAAAGAATAAGGTAAGGAGAACTGAATATGGCAGCTGTGGTGGTGTTTATTTTATTAAACAGAGTGGTCTAGAATGACTGTATTGTGAATTTAAAATTTGAGCACAGACTTGGAACGCTATGAATGTGAAGAGCATTCCAAGTAAATGAAATAGTGAGAGCAAAGGCTCTCAGGCAGGGTATTTGAGGTCATCCAGGAGGCCAGTGTGTTTGGGATTTAATAAAGGAAAGATGGAAGAACAGTGGAGAGGAGGTTAGAAAAGTGAATGGAGAGCCAGATCGAGTAGGACCTGCCAGGTAAGCCACGGCGAAGACATTGCCTTTCCTTTTAGGGAAACTGAGAAACATTTTAAGCAGATGAATGATTTGATCTTATTCATGTTTTTGAAAGATAACTAATTTTTTTCTGGGTGACTAAAGAAGAATAAGGCTAGAAGCAGGAAAAGCTGTGGGATATTTTATTAATCTTAGTGAGAAACAATGGTGACTTGAAACCAAAATTAGTAGTAGTGGTAGATATAGTGATATGTGGTCACATTCTGGATATAATTTGAAGGTAGGGATAGCTAGATTCCCCTATACATTGGGTGTTGGTTGTGAATAGGAGATAAGATTTTAGGATGCTGGTAAAAATCTTGGTCTAAGTAACAGAATCAATGGATTTTGGTATCAACTAAGTAGAAAAGCTGTGGGGGGCAGGGGAATAGGTAAGGTTTTGGGAGAAGATGTTTAGCTTAGGAAATACTGAATTTTTCCAAGGGAAAATGTCACATTGGCAACTGAATTTCATAGTTTAATTTTAGAAGAGAAGACTAAAAAAGTTGTATGGGATGGGCTAAATGGGTGAGGGATTTTAAGGAGGGTACTTGTGATGCACTGAGTATTGTATGTATGTATGTGCACTGAATCACTAAACTCTATATATGAAACCAATTTTACCATATATGTTAATTAACAAGAATTTAAATTAAAAATTGAAATAAAAGAGAATCAACAATAAAAGTAACAGAAACAAACAAAATCATATCTGAATAGAAAATGTACTTAAATCTTTGAAAGTGGGTAACTTTGTGGGAAACTCTTGAATTTCTTTTGGCTGCTGTAACAAATTATTACAAACGTGATGGCTTTAAATAACAGAAAATTACTCTCTCAGTTCTGGGTACCAGAATTCCAAAATCAGCTTCTTTTCTTTTTTTTCCCCCAAATAAGTGTCTGAGTCTATATCAAGGCATGTTCTCTCTCTGTGGAGGTTAATGTGGATTCTATTCCTTGTTTCTTTTTTTTTTTTTAAGATTTTTATTTACTTATTTGATATGGAGAGAGAGATCACAAGTAGGCAGAGAGGCAGGCAGAGGAGGGGGAAGCAGGTTCTCTGCTGAGCAGAGAGCCCGACACGGGGCTCAATCCCAGGACCCTGAAATTACGACCTAAGCTGAAGGCAGAGGCTTAACCTACTGAGCCACCCAGGTGCTCCCTTTTCCTTGTTTCTTTCAGCTTCTCATGCTTTGGCTTAAAGTTCCAAAACTTAGATGACTGCCTCCATGTTCATATTGCTCCATCCTCTTCTGTCTCTGTGAAATCTCTCTCTGCCTCCTTTGTAGATGGGTATATGTGATTATATTTAGGGCTTAATTAATACTTTATATGTGTGTTATTGTATCAGAAATGTTTGCCTAAAATCACCACATGTTTTATATTTTCCCTTAGAAGTTTAATAGATTTAGCACCTATATCAAGTCTGTGATATATAATAAGTTACTTATTACATAATATGTAAATTAAGATTTGAGGTTCTTTTTAAACATTTGACTTCCAATTTCCCTCTCTTGCTTATAATACTGTCTTTGTTGAACATCATTTATTAAAATTTGTCTTCACTACCTTTGAAAATCATTGTACAAACTTTATAAATCTATTCCAGGGCTCTTGATTTTGTTCCATTTTTCTATATATCTATTTCTAAACAAATACTCTATTGAGTATTATAATTTTATATTATCTTGAAATTAGTTATTATTAATACTCCAACTTACTTTTTCCAAAATTAAATACTCCATCACTCAGAAGTATAATATTTTCAATGTCTGACATGCAATAAAATTTGTAGACTTTCAAGAAAGGAGGGAAATATAACACACGATGAAGAGAAAGATAAATAACAAAAAACAGACCCAGACTAACACAGTTGATAGAATTAGTACACAGGATGTTAAATATGTGTTAATATCCTTATGTCAAGAGAGACGCAAAAATCTTAAGCATGACAAATAGATATGAAAGATATAAGATTCAAATCAAACCTCTAGAGATGCTCAGTACACTAAAATTAGATACAAAATATAATGGATGGCGTTAAGAGTAGTTAAGATACCACAAAAGAGATTACTAAACCTAGCAAGAGGCTTTAAAAATAAAACACAAGTATAAAAAAATGACACTAGTGAAGAGACTAGTGAATCATGAGACATCAAGCACAAAGGTAATTTTTGTGTGCTACTTGTCCAATATCTGACAAGTTTTGTTTCATGTATTTGTCCCATTTATTATTATTTAAGACTTAAATGTAAATCTGGTTCCCTAAAATTACATCATGGACAGGAGTGGAGATTTAGAACATATTGATTCTGACCAAAGTTCTTACTATTTGGCTCTCACCCTAGTTCTTGTGACCAAGCCAATACCCTATCCTTCAGCTAATTTCAGTTATGTTCTTTCAGGCCAAATTTCCTGATTGGTATCCTAGCTACTTCAGAGTAGGAGTACTGCTTTTAGTTTTACCAGTGGTTCTATGCTAAATCTTTGCTAACAACTTCCAGAAAGTTCTGAAAGCAATATGCCTCTTGGATTTCACTAACAAATGTCAGTTTTCTGGCATCACTCTTTTCTAGCATTCATTCGTGAACTTAATTAGCTCAGTCTCTAAGTCACCCTAATCTCCTCTTAGCCCAGTTGTATAAAGTATATATTACTAAATATAAATCATAAGGGAAAATAATTTGTTCACAAAGATAACTATTTCCTTGATACTTACCATTTAGTGGATATCCTATCCTCTGAATAGGATTTTTTTAAACTATAAATATCCCGTTTGGAGAACCTGAGAGTAATTGTGGTTAGGCCTTGACTTATGAATGGATGAATTAGGGGGCTTGGTTTTATGCCTACGGAGAATATTCTTGGCCCAAAATTATTACCTCAAATCTCAGAACGTGATAATGAAAATGTTGTTACTAATATATTGATTTGAAGGAAATAAACCTTAGTCTTAAGTATTTTACTTACACATTACAAAGTAATAAATAAATACATTCTGAAAGGGTTAGAAAATAAGCTCTATCAACTATAATTTGGCAGAAATTATTTTCTTGGTTTAATTTTTGCTAGTTACTGAAAATTATGAGTAAGACTATGAGGGAACACAATAGAGATATCTTGAGGGATAACTGAAGGGGAAAAAAGAAGCAGTTACATGCACAGGGGCTAAAGATAAACTACCAATGTTACAATTTTATCTGAGGCTGATCTCAGTACAGCATAAAACATCTGAAGGTAATGTTGTGGTCTGTAGTCATGTGACTAAATTAATCTACAGTGACCATTAAAGGGGCAACTGACAAATACTATACAAAACCCACAACTTATCTTGCTAGTTATCTACATTATTACATTTCTCTTGAGAAAAAATGAGCAATTTTGTTCTAAAAATAAACGTAGATGTTTAAGATGTGTTCTGTCTGTACAGAGTTCTATTTTGGGTTTAATTTTTAGCTTTTGAAAAATTTTTAAAATATTGTTGGTATATTTAATTTTATCGGTGTATAGTTGATAAACAATGTTAATTTCAGGAGTACTAGATAGCAATTTGATAGTTACTATATTAAGTGTGCTCATTATGTTAAGGCTAGTTACTCTCTGTCACTCTATGCTGTTATTAATATAATATTTACTATATTCCCTATGCTGTATTTTCATTACCATGATTTACTTATAACTGAAAGTTTTTACCTTTTCATACCCCCTTCACCTGTTTCATCCATCCCAATGACTGATCCTCACCCACCGCTCCTTCTCTGGCCACTAGCAGTTTTGGTTTCTGTATTTATTAGTCTGTTTCTTGTTTGGTGTTTTTTTTTTTTTTTTAATCCCAAAATAAGTTAAGCCACATAATATTTCTTTCTCTGATTTATTTCAATAAGTGTACTAATCTGTAGATCCATCCATGTTGTCACAAATGCAAAAGTTCATTCCTTTTTGTGGTTGAGTAAAATTTATTGTGTATATATATCCTGACTTATTTATCCACTCATCTAGTGATAAATACTTAAGTCACCAATGTTTCTTGGCAATTGTCAATAATGTTGCAATAATCATTGGGGTGCATACATAGTTTAGAATTATTTTTTTTTAAAATTTGGATAAAAACCCAGCAATAAAATCTCTGATTAGTATGGTATTTTTATTTTTAGTTTTTTGAGGAGCTTTCATATTATATTTCCATATATTCTCTGCACCAATTTACATTTTACCAATAGTATATGAGGTTTCCCTTCTCTCTACATCATTGCCAATTCTTATTCTTTTTAAAGTTTTTTTTTAAAGATTTTATTTATTTATTTGACAGAGAGATCACAAGCAGGCAGAGAGGCAGAGAGAGAAAGGGAGAAGCAGGCTCCCCGATGAGCAGAGAGCCCGATGTGGAGCTCGATCCCAGGACCCTGAGATCATGACCTGAGCCGAAGGCAGAGGCTCAGTCCGCTGAGCCAACCCAGGCGCCCCTCTTGTTCTTTTTAAAAAATTCTTGTTATTTCTTGTCTTTTTTAATATGAGCCATTATGACTGATATGAGGTGGTATTTCACTGCGGTGTCAATTTACATGTCCTTGCTGATAAGTGATGTTGAACATCTTTTTGGTATCTGTTGGCAGTCTGTATATCTTCTTTGGAAAAATATCTGTTCAGGTCCTCTGCCCATTTTTAAAATTTGATTATTTGTTTTTGTTTTTTTGTTTGTTTGTTTTGATATTGAGTTATATGAGTTCTTTATATACTTTGGATATTAATTCTTTATCTGCTATCATTTGCAAATATCTTCTCCCACTTAGTTGGTTACCTTTTTGTTTTATTGATGTTTTTCTTCACTGTGTAAAAATTTTTCAGTCTGATATGGTTCCAATTGTTTCTTTTTGTTTTGTTGCCCTTGCCCGAGTAGACATATCAGAAAAATATTGCTAAAGTTAATGTCCAAGAGATTATTGCCTATGGTTTCTTCTAGGAATTTTATAGCTTCAGATTTTAAATTTAGGCCTTTAATCCAATTTAAGCTTATTTTTGTATATGGTGTAAGAAAGTGGTACAGTTTTATTCTCATGCATGTAACTGCCCAATTTTCCCAACACTGTTTGTTGTTAAAGAGATTATCTTTTCTATGTTGTATATTCTATGGCAATCTTTATTTTCCATTTCTATTTGCTTGGAATACACACACACACACACACACACACACACACACACACACACACACATTTAATCACTTCACTTTCTAACTGTCCCATAGATGGCTCTTTTTTATATATTCGGTTATCCTATGTCTTTTGATTGGAACACTTAGATCATTTACATTTAAAGTAATTATTGATAGGTACACACTTACAGCCATTTTTTTGTTTCCTTTTTTTTTTTTTTGTAGTCCTTTGTTCCTTCTTTTCTTGTTCTTTCCCATGTGATTTGACAATTTTCTTTAGTATTATGCTTGTATTCCTATTGATTGATTGATATCTATTAAAGCTCTTTGGTTTGTGGTTACCATGAGGTTCACATAAAACATCCTAAGCACTGGGGTCCTCGGGTGTCTCAGTTGGTTAAGTGTATGACCCTTGATTTTTGGCTCAGCATGAGGCTCCATGCTGGGCATGAAGCTTGCTTAAAATTCTTTCTTTCTCCCTCTGTTCCTACTCTACTGCTCATGCATACACATTCTCTCTCTCTCTCTCTTAAAAAAACAAACAAACAAACAAACCAAAAAACAAAAGACAAATAAAAACCATCCTAAGCATATAGCAGTCTATATTAAGTTGATGGTCACTAAGGTCAGATATATTCTAAAAGGCACTACATTTTTACCCCCACACATGTTTTATGTATGTGATATCATTTTTTATCTTTTTTGTGGTGAGTTCTCTAATTTTTAGTGTTATTGATTTTACTTTTATCTTTTAACCTTCGTATTATCTTTATAAGTGATTGACTAATTACCTTTACTATGTGTTTGCTTTTATCCGTGAAATGTTTTTCTTTAATAATTTTCTTATTTCTGAGTATGGCCTCTCCTCTTTCCATCTTAAGGAATCTTTTATATTTTCTGTATGGCCAGTTTTGTGGTGATAAACTCCTTTAATTTTGTCTGGAAATTATCTCTTTTTCTTTCTTTTTTTTAATAATTTTTTATTTTTTATAAACATATATTTTTATCCCCAGGGGTACAGGTCTGTGAATCACCAGGTTTACACACTTCACAGCACTCACCAAAGCACATACCCTCCCCAATGTCCATAATCCCACCCCCTTCTCCCAAACCCCTCCCCCCAGCAATCCTCAGTTTGTTTTGTGAGATTAAGAGTCACTTATGGTTTGTCTCCCTCCCAATCCCATCTTGTTTCATTGATTCTTCTCCTACCCACTTAAGCCCCCATGTTGCATCACCACTTCCTCATATCAGGGAGATCATATGATAGTTGTCTTTCTCTGCTTGACTTATTTCGCTAAGCATGATACGCTCTAGTTCCATCCATGTTGTCGCAAATGGCAAGATTTCATTTCTTTTGATGGCTGCATAGTATTCCATTGTGTATATATACCACATCTTCTTGATCCATTCATCTGTTGATGAACATCTAGGTTCTTTCCATAGTTTGGCTATTGTGGACATTGCTGCTATAAACATTCGGGTGCACGTGCCCCTTTGGATCACTACGTTTGTATCTTTAGGGTAAATACCCAATAGTGCAATTGCTGGGTCATAGGGCAGTTCTATTTTCAACATTTTGAGGAACCTCCATGCTGTTTTCCAGAGTGGCTGCACCAGCTTGCATTCCCACCAACAGTGTAGGAGGGTTCCCCTTTCTCCACATCTCGCCAGCATCTGTCATTTCCTGACTTGTTGATTTTAGCCATTCTGGCTGGTGTGAGGTGATATCTCATTGTGGTTTTGATTTGTATTTCCCTGATGCCGAGTGATATGGAGCACTCTTTCATGTGTCTGTTGGCCATCTGGATGTCTTCTTTGCAGAAATGTCTGTTCATGTCCTCTGCCCATTTCTTGATTGGATTATTTGTTCTTTGGGTGTTGAGTTTGCTAAGTTTTTATAGATTCTGGACACTAGTCCTTTATCTGATATGTCGTTTGCAAATATCTTCTCCCATTCTGTCAGTTGTCTTTTGATTTTGTTAACTGTTTCCTTTGCTGTGCAAAAGCTTTTGATCTTGATGAAATCCCAATAGTTCATTTTTGCCCTTGCTTCCCTTGCCTTTGGCGATGTTCCTAGGAAGATGTTGCTGCGGCAGAGGTCGAAGAGGTTGCTGCCTGTGTTCCCCTCAAGGATTTTGATGGATTCCTTTCGCACATTGAGGTCCTTCATCCATTTTGAGTCTATTTTTGTGTGTGGTCTATTTTTGTGTGTGGTGTAAGGAAATGGTCCAATTTCATTTCTCTGCATGTGGCTGTCCAATTTTCCCAGCACCATTTATTGAAGAGGCTGTCTTTTTTCCATTGGACAGTCTTTTCTGCTTTGTCGAAGATTAGTTGACTATAGAGTTGAGGGTCTATTTCTGGGCTCTCTATTCTGTTCCATTGATCTATGTGTCTGTTTTTGTGCCAGTACCATGCTGTCTTGATGATGACAGCTTTGTAATAGAGCTTGAAGTCCGGAATTGTGATGCCGCCAACGTTGGCTTTCTTTTTCAATATCCCTTTGGCTATCGAGGTCTTTTCTGGTTCCATATAAATTTTAGAATTATTTGTTCCATTTCCTTGAAAAAGATGGATGGTACTTTGATAGGAATTGCATTAAATGTGTAGATTGCTTTAGGTAGCATAGACATTTTCACAATATTTATTCTTCCAATCCAGGAGCATGGAACATTTTTCCATTTCTTTGTGTCTTCCTCAATTTCTTTCTGAGTACTTTATAGTTTTCTGAGTATAGATTCTGTGCCTCTTTGGTTAGGTTTATTCCTAGGTATCTTATGGTTTTGGGTGCAATTGTAAATGGGATTGACTCCTTAATTTCTCTTTCTTCTGTCTTGCTGTTGGTGTAGAGAAATGCAACTGATTTCTGTGCATTGATTTTATATCCTGACACTTTACTGAATTCCTGTATAAGTTCTAGCAGTTTTGGAGTGGAGTCTTTTGGGTTTTCCACATATAGTATCATATCATCTGCGAAGAGTGATAATTTGACTTCTTCTTTGCCGATGTGGATGCCTTTAATTTCCTTTTGTTGTCTGATTGCTGAGGCTAGGACCTCTAGTACTATGTTGAATAGCAGTGGTGATAATGGACATCCCTGCCGTGTTCCTGACCTTAGCGGAAAAGCTTTCAGTTTTTCTCCATTGAGAATGATATTTGCGGTGGGTTTTTCATAGATGGCTTTGATGATATTGAGGTATGTGCCCTCTATCCCTACACTTTGAGGAGTTTTGATCAGGAAGGGATGCTGTACTTTGTCAAATGCTTTTTCAGCATCTATGGAGAGTATCATATGGTTCTTGTTCTTTCTTTTATTGATGTGTTGTATCACATTGACTGATTTGCGGATGTTGAACCAACCTTGCAGCCCTGGAATAAATCCCACTTGGTCGTGGTGAATAATCCTTTTAATGTACTGTTGAATCCTATTGGCTAGTATTTTGTGGAGTATTTTCGCATCTGTGTTCATCAGGGATATTGGTCTATAGCTCTCTTTTTTGATGGGATCCTTGTCTGGTTTTGGGATCAAGGTGATGCTGGCCTCATAAAATGAGTTTGGAAGTTTTCCTTCCATTTCTATTTTTTGGAACAGTTTCAGGAGAATAGGAATTAGTTCTTCTTTAAATGTTTGGTAGAATTCCCCCGGGAAGCCGTCTGGCCCTGGGCTTTTGTTTGTTTGGAGATTTTTAATGACTGTTTCAATCTCCTTACTGGTTATGGGTCTGTTCAGGCTTTCTATTTCTTCCTGGTTCAGTTGTGGTAGTTTATATGTTTCTAGGAATGCATCCATTTCTTCCAGATTGTCAAATTTATTGGCGTAGAGTTGTTCATAGTATGTTCTTATAATAGTTTGTATTTCTTTGGTGTTAGTTGTGATCTCTCCTCTTTCATTCATGATTTTATTTATTTGGGTCCTTTCTCTTTTCTTTTGGATAAGTCGGGCCAGGGGTTTATCAATTTTATTAATTCTTTCAAAGAACCAGCTCCTAGTTTCGTTGATTTGTTCTATTGTTTTTTTGGTTTCTCTTTCATTGATTTCTGCTCTGATTTTATGATTTCTCTTCTCCTGCTGGGCTTAGGGTTTCTTTCTTGTTCTTTCTCCAGCTCCTTTAGGTGTAGGGTTAGGTTGTGTACCTGAGACCTTTCTTGTTTCTTGAGAAAGGCTTGTACCGCTATATATTTTCCTCTCTGGACTGCCTTTGTTGTGTCCCACAGATTTTGAACCGTTGTATTTTCATTATCATTTGTTTCCATGATTTTTTTCAATTCTTCTTTAATTTCCCGGTTGACCCATTCATTCTTTAGAAGGATGCTGTTTAGTCTCCATGTATTTGGGTTCTTTCCAAACTTGTTTTTGTGGTTGAGTTCTAGCTTTAGAGCATTGTGGTCTGAAAATATGCAGGGGATGATCCCAATCTTTTGATACCGGTTGAGTCCTGATTTAGGACCGAGGATGTGATCTATTCTGGAGAATGTTCCATGTGCACTAGAGAAGAATGTGTATTCTGTTGCTTTGGGATGAAATGTTCTGAATATATCTGTGATGTCCATCTGGTCTAGTGTGTCGTTTAAGGCCTTTATTTCCTTGCTGATCTTTTGCTTGGATGACCTGTCCATTTCAGTGAGGGGAGTGTAAAGTCCCCTACTATTATTGTATTATTGTTGATGTGTTTCTTTGATTTTGTTATTAATTGGTTTATATAGTTGGCTGCTCCCACGTTGGGGGCATAGATATTTAAAATTGTTAAATCTTCTTGTTGGACAGACCCTTTGAGTATGATATAGTGTCCTTCCTCATCTCTTATTATAGTCTTTGGCTTAAAGTCTAATTGATCTGATATAAGGATTGCCACTCCTGCTTTCTTCTGATGTCCATTAGCATGGTAAATTCTTTTCCACCCCCTCACTTTAAATCTAGAGGTGTCTTCGGGCTTAAAATGAGTTTCTTGGAGGCAACATATAGATGGGTTTTGTTTTTTTATCCATTCTGATACCCTGTGTCTTTTTTTTTTTTTTTTTTTTTTTTTTTTTTTTAAAGATTTTATTTATTTATCAGAGAGAGAGGGGAGAGAGCGAGCACAGGCAGACAGAATGGCAGGCAGAGGCAGAGGGAGAAGCAGGCTCCCCGCCGAGCAAGGAGCCCGATGTGGGACTCGATCCCAGGACGCTGGGATCATGACCTGAGCCGAAGGCAGCTGCTTAACCAACTGAGCCACCCAGGCGTCCCACCCTGTGTCTTTTGACAGGGGCATTTAGCCCATTCACATTCAGGGTAACTATTGAGAGATATGAATTTAGTGCCATTGTATTGCCTGTAAGGTGACTGTTACTGTATATGGTCTCTGTTCCTTTCTGATCTACCACTTGTAGGCTCTCTCTTTGCTTAGAGGACCCCTTTTAATATTTCCTGTAGAGCTGGTTTGGTGTTTGCAAATTCTTTCAGTTTTTGTTTGTCCTGGAAGCTTTTAATCTCTCCTTCTATTTTCAATGAGAGCCTAGCTGGATATAGTATTCTTGGCTGCATGTTTTTCTCGTTTAGTGCTCTGAAAATATCATGCCAGCTCTTTCTGGCCTGCCAGGTCTCTGTGGATAAGTCATCTGCCAATCTAATATTTTTACCATTGTATGTTACAGACTTCTTTTCCCGGGCTGCTTTCAGGATTTTCTCTTTGTCACTGAGACTTGTAAATTTTACTATTAGGTGACGGGGTGTGGGCCTATTCTTATTGATTTTGAGGGGCGTTCTCTGAACCTCCTGAAGTTTGATGCTCGTTCCCTCTGCCATATTGGGGAAATTCTCCCCAATAATTCTCTCCAGTATACCTTCTGCTCCCCTCTCTCTTTCTTCTTCTTCTGGAATCCCAATTATTCTAATGTTGTTTCGTCTTATGGTGTCACTTATCTCTCGAATTCTCCCCTCGTGGTCCAGTAGCTGTTTGTTCCTCTTTTGCTCAGCTTCTTTATTCTCTGTCATTTGGTCTTCTATATCACTAATTCTTTCTTCTGCCTCATTTATCCTAGCAGTGAGAGCCTCCATTTTTGATTGCACCTCATTAATAGCTTTCTTGATTTCAAATTGGTTAGATTTTAGTCTTTTATTTCTCCAGAAAGGGCTTTTCCATCTCCCGAGAGGGTTTCTCTAATATCTTCCATGCCTTTTTCAAGCCTGGCTAGAACCTTGAGAATTGTCATTCTGAACTCTAGATCTGACATATTACCAATGTCTGTATTGATTAGGTCCCTAGCCTTCGGTACTGCCTCTTGTTCTTTTTTTTGTGTTGAATTTTTCCTTCTTGTAATTTTGTCCAGATAAGAGTATATGAAGGAGCAAGTAAAATACTAAAAGGGTGGCAACAACCCCAGGAAAATATGCTTTAACCAAATTAGAAGAGATCCCAAATCGTGAGGTGGGGAGAAAGGGGATAAAAAGAGGTTCCAAAAGGAAGACAGAAAAAAAGAAAAAAGAAAAGAAAAGAAAAGAAAAGAATTAAAAAAAAAGAAAACAAATAAGAAAAATATAAAAAAGAAAAAATATATATATTAGATAAACTAGTTAAAAAACGTTAAAAAAGAAAAGGTAAAAGTTAAAAAAAAATTTTTACCAGAAGGCGAGGAAAAAAACAAAAAATGAAAAAGAAAAAAATTAAATTAACTGCAAGACTAAAAAAAAATCACAGGGAAAAAGCCATGAGTTCCGTGCTTTGCTTTCTCCTCCTCTGGAATTCTGCTGCTCTCCTTGGTATTGAAACCGCACTCCTTGGTAGGTGAACTTGCTCTGGGCTGGATTTCTTGTTGATCTTCTGGGGGAGGGGCCTGTTGTAGTGATTCTCAAGTGTCTTTGCCCCAGGCGGAATTGTACCGCCCTTACCAGGGGCTGGGGTGAGTAATCCTCTCGGGTTTGCTTTCAGGAGCTTTTGTTCCCTGAGCGCTTTCCGTAGAGTTCCGGAGGACGGGAATACAAATGGCGGCCTCCTGGTCTCCGGCCCGGAGGAGCCGAGAGCCCAGGGCCCCACTCCTCAGTGCACCCTCAGAGAACAGCGCCCAGTTACTCCCGTCTGCCTGACCTCCGGCCGTGCTCCGAGCTCACCGAGCCTGCGACCTGTTCAAGGTAACACCGAGCTGTGAGCTTACTGTCGGCTCTGTCTCTGTAGCTGGCTTTCCCGTTCCAATACCCGCAAACTCTGCAACACTCAGATACCCTGATCCTTCTGTGACCCTGCGGGACCTGAGGCCACGCTGACCCCACGTGGGCTTCGCCCCGGTTTAGCCTCTGGAGCGATGTCCCTCAGCGGAACAGACTTTTAAAAGTCCTGATTTTGTGCTCCGTTGCTCCGCCGCTTGCCGGGAGCCGGCTCCTCCCCCCGGGGTCTATCTTCCCGTCGCTTTGGATTCACTTCTCCGCCGGTCCTACCTTTCAGAAAGTGGTTGTTTTTCTGTTTCCAGAATTGCTGTTCTTCTTCTCTTCAATCTGTCGATGGATTTTCAGGTGTTTGCAATCTTTAGATAAGCTATCTAGCTGATCTCCGGCTAGCTGAAGTAGTCTCAGCCTGCTACTTCTCCGCCATCTTGACTCCTCCCTGGAAATTATCTCTCTTTCAATTCTACATGATAACCTTGTGGGATAGAGTATTCTTGGTCACAAGATTTTTGTTTCCAGTACTTTGAATATATTGTTTTACTCCTTTCTGGACTGCAAAATTTGCTGAAAATTCAGCTAATGATCTTATAGTGTTTCCCTTGTTTGCACTGAGTTGCTTTACTCTTGCTGTGTTTAAGAGTCTCCCTTTACCTTTAATTTTGATTTTTTAATTATTATCTCTGTGTAGACCTTGGCTTTATCTTGTTCAAACCTCTCTGTGATTCATGGACCCAGATATCTGCTTCCTTCCTTAGTTAGGGAAGTTTTCAGTTGTTATTTCCTCAAGTAAGTTTTCTGCCCCTTTCTCTTTTTCTTCTGGGAACTCCGTAAAGCAAATGTCAGTATGCTTGATGTCCCAGTGGTTCCTTCACCTGTTTTCATATTTTTAAAAATTTCTTTCTGCTCTTCAGCTAGGTGATTTCCATTACTCTGTCTTACAGATTGGCAATATTTTCTTCTAAATCCTCTTATCTCCTGTTGATTTCCGGTAGTGCATTTTTTTTTCTCCACTGTAGTATTCTTCAAATCTGATTGGCTCTTTTTGTATGTTCTCTGTCTCTTTGTTGAAGTCCTCACTGAGTTCATCCATTCCACTCTCAAGTCCAGTGAGCATCTTTATCAGCATTACTTTGAGCTCTTTATCAGGTAGGTTGCCTATCTCCATGTTACTAGTTCCTTTTTATGTTTCATTTTGTTCTTTTATTTGGAACATATTCTTGTCTCCTTGTTTTGTCTAAATTTCTGTGTGGTTTCATGAACACTCTTCTAGTCTTGAATGGGTGGCCTTTTATAGTAACATACACTATGTAGACTGTGTATGCCTTGTGGCTTTTGGTAGCCAGCTGAGGCTTACTGGCATGGGTTTGGGATTTTGGGGGCACTCCACACAGGTGGTACTATGACAGGGTGGCAGAAGATGGAGTGGATTCTGGGGTGCTGTTCCTTGGGGCTATCTGTTGCAGGGGGTCCCTGACAAGTCAGCTGGAAATGAAGTGGGTGCAGTTGGGTGCTTTTTGCCTGTGCTGCCTTGGCAAGATGGCTGGGTTTGTAGTGGGTGCAGGCTGGGAGTTTCCTGGTATGTGCCAGGGCAGCTTGGTGGGACAGGTAGAGCTAAGGTGGGTACTTTTGACCCTGGAGAGAATTCCAGGTATTAACCCCACTGTTTGGTGGAGTCTTTAGGGTTAGTTCACTTATCAGTTAGTTTCCCTTTAAACTGTTGCTTTTTTTTCTGTGCCTCAGGGCAGATAAACCTACACTGCTTCTTCAGTGATAGCTCTCCCTACTGAAGTTTTCAACATTGGGAATGTGGTCTCCATTGTTACTCTATCTCTGTCTCTCCTGTTGTTCTCTATGTGGTCTCTCTAACCTTTGTTATAACCCTCCCTCTGTGCCTAGTTTTTTTTTTTTAAGATATTTTTATTTATTTGACAGAGAGAGAGAGAGAGAGGTCATAAGCAGGCAGAGAGGCAGGCAGAGAGAGAGGGGGAAGCAGGCTCCCTGCCAAGCAGAGAGCCCGATGCGGGGCTCGATCCCAGGACCCTGGGATCATGACCCGAGCCGAAGGCAGAGGCTTTAACCCACTGAGCTACCCAGGTGCCCCATGTGCTTAGTTGTTTTAACAGATATTTTAAGTTCATTAAAAATACACAGATTAAAGAAGTTGTTTTCTAAGAAATGAGCATATCTCAAGATGGTTTGTCTTACTTGGTCAAAGACTTTCAAAGAGGAATTGAGACACTTGAATAAGGAGGTTATGTTGGTCTTACCTAATGTCTTATTACTGAAAGATGTTAGAGAAGGAAAGGAGGAGTCTAAAACAATAGCAGAATCCACCTGCTTCAAATGGCAATCCCATTTTAGTAGAAGGCCCAGATTCCCTGGCAGGGCTATTCAGGAAAGCATATACTTACTTAAATCTGTTCATGTCTAGTGAACACAGATTTTTTTTGAAATTTTGTGTGGCTGCTAAAGCCACAAAGTTGAAATATTTACTTACCTTTTTGTAAAAAATATCTTATTTATGGCTAAAATTTATATCTGTTGCTGACAGTTTTAGTTAGAGAAAAGAAGAGAAGAAATAAAGGAATTTCATTATATGAACTAAATACTTCATTCAGAGAATGAAAGTTCCATTTTGTCCATGAAGATGCTACTTACTTAAAGCCTCATTAATTGTAACTACAGACATTTTGGAACTTATTATGTATTGGCTTGGATTACACTGTAATTTTTTCCAGTTTCTATTATAAGATTGAAGACAGATACTTACAAAACATCTGAGACAGTGACAAAATGGCACTGATATTTCCTACTTGTATTTTCCCTCAGCAACAATAATTTGGCAGCCATCCACAAAAAAAGAATGTCTTTGTGGGAAGTTTAAGATCAAGGTAGGAGATTGTGAAATTCTGGGGGAGCCAAGACCAAGACAGTCTATTTTGAGGAAGCAGACCTGTGCCCAGGGGACAAACTCTCTGACTGTAGACCTAGATACAGACAGTATTCTGTCACTCTGTGGACTAGGCTACAACCCCATTTGGCCTTGGTTCTGCCACTGGCACCATTCGCCAAGGGATTCAGCAGGAGTCCATCCATACCCTGGGTAACAGGCCAAGACCTAGTTCTTCGCTGTGGACCATAGGGCCACCTGTGACCCAGCTCTTGCCCCTCTTAACTTCTAGCTCTGTCAGTCCAAAATCAGGCAGGAGACACAGCTGTCCCAGCTCTAAGGTAAACCCCCTAGTTTGGTCTAATCCAATTGAAGATTCTGAAATGCCCTTGTAACTCAGTTCCAACCCACCCCAGCTACAATCTACAAGTGATCCTGCTTGCTCAGAAATTCACAAGAAGACACACTCACCTGAACCTGGAGATAGGACTGTTGGCTTTGGTCTGAGTGCAGATAATAAAGCCCTATGATTTGGTTCCAGCTCCTCTGAACTGTAGTCTGGGGCCATTACTGCCTACCCAGGTTTCCCCCAGTGACCTGTTTGGAGCTCTTTTAGGGACCTAAGGGGAGCCATACCTATCTGCAAACCTGGTTACATGCATGCTATTAAAATCCATACAGTGGCTTAATGAATGAAAAAAAGTGTACAATAATATTCTATCTATATTATTAGAACTGAAAAGAGAAATAGACAGCAACACAATAATAGGTAACTTCAATATCCCACTTCATAAATGAATGGATCTTCCCAACAGATAATCCAATACAGAAACATTGGACTTCAATAACATTATAGATTGAATGGACTTATCAAACGTATACAAAACAGTCCATCCAACACAGCAGAATACACATTATTCTCAAGTATAAAAAAATATCCCGCAAGATCGTCTATATGTTGGGGTACAGAACAAGTCTTAACAAATTAAGTTTGAAATCATGTCAAGTATTTTTTCTGTCCACTATGGTATAAATCTATAAATAAATAATAGGAAAATTTAAAAATCCACAAATGAGTAAATTAAACATCACACTCCTAAACAACAATGGGTCAAAAAAGAAATGAAAAAGTTTTAAGATAGACAAAAATGAAAATATAAATGTCAGATCATATGGGATGTAGAAAGAGCAGATTTATAAGGGAAATTTATAGTGATAAATGCCTATATTAACAAAAGAACAAACTTATTCCAAGGATCTAGAAAAAGGACAAAATACTAAACCCAAATTTAGCAGAAGGAAGGAAATAATAAAGATTAAAGCATAAATACATGAAATTGAGACTAGAAAGTCAATATAAAAGGTAAACAAACTAAGAACTGGTTTCTTGAAAATATAAATATATTAACAAATCTTTAGCAAGACTGCAAGTAATGAAAGGACTGGATTATAAATGAGAAAGGAGATATTACAACTGATACTGCAGAAATACAAAGGAGTATAAGAGACTGCTATGAATAATTATAAACCAACAAATTACAAAACCTAAATGAAACTGATATATTCCCAGAAATCTACAAGCTTCCAAGACTGAATCATAAAGAAATAGAAAATCTTAACAGACCAATAAGGGGCAAGAAGATTGAAGGAGTAATCAAAAACCTCCCAACAAAGAAAAACCCAGAACAAGAAACTTTCATGAGTGAGTTTTACTAATCACTTAAAATTTGTCTACCCTTTTCAAACTCTTCCAAAAAATTGAAGAGATATAAATACTTGCAAATTAATTTTATGAGGCCAGCATTAGCCTCATACCAAAGCTAGACAAGGTTATTTCACAAAAATAGCATTCCAGGCTAATATCATGCAAAAATTCTCAACAAAATATTATTACATCAAATTCAACAGCACATTATAAGAAATAATGAAGTGGCATTTATCCCTGGGATGCAAGGATGGTTAAATATATGCAAATCAATAAACACGATATACCATATTAACAGTATAAAGGATAAAAACCATATTATCATCTCAATAGATGTGAAAAAAAAACAACTACTTGAGAAAAGTCAACATGCATTCATGATAAAAACTAAACAAATTAGTATAAAAGTATGGACCTCATCATAGTAAAGTCCAAATATAATGAGCCAACAGCTAATCAATGTAAGAAGCTGAAAGCTTTTCCTGTAAGATCCAGAATAAGACAAGGGTGTCTGCTATCTCCATTTCTATTCAGTACAATATTGGAAGACCTAGCCAGAGAAATTTGGCAAGAAAAGAAATAAATCAGAAAGGAAGAAGCTAAATTTGTCTCCTTTTGCATCTGATATGATCTTACATATAGAAAACACTATCAAAAACCATCAAAAGGGTCACTTGAGGGGCTCAGTTGTTTAGCTATCTGCCTTCAGCTCAGGTCTTGATCCCATGGTACTGGGATCAAGCCCCACGTCAGGTTCCATGCTCAGTTAAAGGCCTGCTTCTCTCTCTGCCTGCTGCTTCCCCTGCTTGTGCTTTCTCTCTGTGTCAATAAATAAAATCTTAAAAAAAAAAATCAAAGAATGGTTAAAACTCAAATAAACTTGTTTAAGTTTCAGGATATAAAAATTAATATATAATATCAGTTGCATTTCTATAGACAATGAACAATTCAAAAAAGAAATTAAGAAAATAATCCCTTTTATAACATTAAGAAGAATAAAATACTGAAGAATTTAGCCAAGAAGGTGAAGTTCTGTACACTGAAAATCATAAAATATTGATAAAAGAAATTGAAAAGACACAAATGGAAAAATACACTGTGTTCATGGTTTATAAGAGCGATTATTGATAAAATATTCACACTACTCAAAGCAATCAACACATTCAATGCAATCCCTATGAAAATTGCAATGGCATTTTTCACATAAATAGAAAAAACAATCCTTAAATTAATATGGAACGACACACACACAAAAAAATCTCTGATAACTAAAGCAAACTTGAGAAAGAACAAAGCTGGGAGCAACATACTTCGTGATTTCAAACTGTATTACAAAGCTATAGTAATTAAAACAGTACGGTAGTGGCATAAAAGCAGACACACAAAGGCCTAGAGAACAGAATTAACCCATGCATATTTAGCTACTCTTTGACAAGGATGCTAATAATAAACAATAAAGAAATAGTGGTCTTTTCAAAAAATGGTGTTAGAAAAATTGAATATCCACATGCAAAGACTGAAACTAAATACCTTATCTTATATCATACAGAAAATGGATTATACCAAACTCAAAATGGAATAAGGACTTAAATGTAAGACCTGAAACAGTGAAACTTCTTGAAGAAAACCTAGGGGAAAAGCTCCTTAACCTTAGTCTGGGCAATGATTGGATTTGACACCAAAAGTATAAGCAAGAAAAGCAAAAATAATCATGGGATTGCATCAAACTAAAAAGCTTCTCTGTTGTAAAAGAAAACCTTTGTACACTATTGGTGGGAATCTAAATTGGTATAGCCATTATGGAAAATGAATGGAGATTAATAAAAAAATTTAAAAATAAAACTTCCATGTGTTCCAACAATCCCACGTCTGGGTACATATCCAAAGGAAATGAAATCAGTGTCTCAAAAAGATATCTGTAGTCCCATATTCATTATAGCATTATTCACAATAGCCAAGATATGGAAACAATCTCTGATGAATGGATGAGACAATGTCATGTATGATGGAGTATTACTCAATGTTAACATGGAAGCAGATCCTGCCATTTCCATTGAACCTAGAAGATACTATATTAAATGAAACATGCCAGACATAGAAAGACAAATAGTCATTTTTAAATTCTCATTTATAGATAGAATCTAAAAAAAAAAAAAACCTCATAGAATCGGGAGAATAGACGTTGCCTAGAGCTGGGAATAAGGGGAAGTGAGGAGATGAAGGTGAAATGGTACAATTTTTCAGTTATAAGATGAATAGATTCTGGGGATCTATTGGAGCAGAATGGTGATTATAGTTAATAATATTATATACCAGAAACTTGCTAAAAATAAAGCTTGTTTCTCACTACACACACACACACACACACACACACACACACACACACACACAGGTAACTATGCAAGGTGATGGGAATATTAATTAACTTGATGATCATCACATGTATACCTTTTAAAAATCATATAAGTAATATTTTCTTAAAGATTTTATTTATTTATTTGACAGAGAGAGAGAGAGAGATCACAAGCAGGCAGAGAGGCAGGCAGAGAGAGAGAGAGAGAAGCAGGATTCCTGCTGAGCAGGGGGCCCAATGCGAGGCTCAATCCCAGGAGTCTGGGATCATGACATGGGCCAAAGGCAGAGGCTTTAAACCACTGAGTCACCCAGGTGCCCCTATATAAAGTAATATTTTATTGAAACAATAGCTAACATTGCATTAACTCTTTCAAATTCAGCATTATACAAGTATGGGAAGTACAAATGAAAAACAATTCACATTAAAATGCAACAGGCCCTCACTCCTCACTCGCTTAAGCATCTGCCTTCAGCTCAGCTTATGATCCTGGGGTCCTGGGATCTAGTCCTATGTTGGGCTCCCTGCTCAGAGGGCAGTCTGTTTCTCCCTCTGCCTCTCCTTTCCTCTCCTCATGCTTTCTCTCTCTCTCAAATAGATTAGTAAAATCTTTTCAAAAAATATTTTTTATACATATATGACATACTTAATACAGAAATAAATTTTTCTATGTAGCATAATAGAGTGTTTAAATAAGCACATATTAGGCCTTAGCACAATATTGGTGAATATTAACAATATTAAAAGAACTACAGTAAAATTAGTTTCATATCATACACTATGATTTGTACAGTATTTTGTATACATTATCTAATTTGATCTTCATATTTAGACTGTCAGTAAGAAATGTCCAATACCTATAACTGGTATGATCATGAATTATTATAACTTTTATGCTTTTTACAATGGCTCATAGAACCAGAATTTGATTAAGTCTCTTGGCCAGGAATGGACCCTGGACCCAGGGATGAAAAATTACTCCAAACTTTGCTGTGAAAGAGAGGAGAAAGCAAAGGGGTCAAGCTAAGAGACAAGACCCTTTGCTCTTCTTTGCTCCTGCTTTTATTGGTTCTTCAGGATAATAGCAACTCCCTATCACTGTTTCTCAAGCACAGTGATGCGTGACAAAGGGTCTTACTGGAACTGGGAGAGTCTGTTTATGGGAAAGATATGCTAATCACTCTGTTCTACCAGTTAAGCTAAACAGAAACTAAGGGGCAATGCATACATCTCTTAAATCACAGGGTGGGCTCTTTGAGCTGAGAAAACTTCCCAAAGGCAACTGTGGGAGGTATTCCTACAGTAGAGTGGTCACACAGGCCTCAGGCATTCCAAAGGCCTACACCCTTCTCTGAAACCCTCCCATTCCACAGTGGCCTCTGTGCTACATTTTAGCAAGCCAGGGATTATGGATGATTTCATGCTCTACATTAACCCCAATATCTATTTGAGTCCAAATTCTGCACATGTAACCACTATGGCCTAGAGTTTCTAAACATACCATATTAGTGAAAATTGTGGGCCAGTGACATAATTATACAAAATGTGATTTATTTTCTGAGATTTGAAAAAGAAAAAAAATTGTATCCACATCTTATATTTCTCATAGGCCAAACTATGTTTTTATTGTGGAGGTGGGGGAAAATGCTCCTTTTGGTATTTTGGATCCCAGAAAAGGGAAAAAAAATCTTTTCTTCAATTATGAAGCAATAATGATACATTATACTCAATTAGTAATTCAGAGTAACTGTGTAACCTTCTCTTCTATCAAATCCAGTGGCCAAAAGATGACTGAAATAAATAGTTCCTTAAGAACTGGCAGAAGTTGCAAAATCTTTATCTTGATTTTTTTCACTTTAAGTTTAGTAAGAAAATGTTATTTTTAGTAAGTTACGGACATAAGATTCACATCTGAGTCATTTGTTACTAGGTGGAACTGTAGGTATAAATTTACCTAGAGGTTATATTTTCTATTACAATGTGAAAAAGACTTACAATTCTCAAGAACTTACTAGAGCTTTGGCAATATTTAGTCAAATCATAGAATCTATTCTTTAGTGTATATTAATTTAGTGTATATATAAAATAAATCTAACACTTCTAACACTTGATTTGAAAACAATCCCGTCTCTTTTCTCTTGTTCTTGAATGCAGATATTACATAGATATATACCTATTTGTCACTATCTCCTTTCAAGGGTGTCTCACAGACGGTAACAAGAAAAATTCTTATTTTTGTTTTTTCTTCTTAAAAAATAAAGACTGAGTTAACAATGTTAAAATTATTTTAAATCCCAAGTTTCCCTTCCTTGAGCAAATCTCAAAATTTGACTAGGATTGTTTGATCCATTTGGCATAAATCATTGTTTCTGAACTTGAAATATTATAAACAGGTAGCCAAGCCAATTTTAATGAATCTTAAAATTCATAAATGGCCACAGAATATTTTATAACCATAATATATTTTATGCTAAGATTTTCTGTTTTCTAATGCCTTTACTAGCTCAAGTAAATATGAAAAGGAAATAAAATCTTTCTACAAAGGATAATAATTTTATGTGTAATATAAAAAGTGAGAGAAAGAAACTAACTTTGATTAGTGGGTCAAATTAAAGTTTTTTTTCAACTATGTAACATCTACCATTACTAATTAATTATACTTGGCAATTTTCCAGCAGCCTTTAGAGCTCTCAAAGTTTATCTCATGAAAGAAAAGAAAATTGTGAGGGTAGAGAATGTCTCTAATAATTTTACATTTTGGATACTTTAGAAGTTTTGGAAGACTATGTTATACCTTTGACTTTCTTTTTTAATTGTATACATAGTTGATCTTGGAAAAAATGAACATTGAAAAATGGACATTGATAAACTCTCTAAAACATATAGAAAAGAAGTCACCAAATAAATAGAAGTGCTATCCTCGGAGAGAGATATTAAGATATTAAAATAGTTTATCAGAAGCAATTAGAAAAATGATTTCATATGAAAGCTGAATGTTGACAATTTAGAATTATTTTAAAATATAAATATAAAATATACTTAAATGGAAATAAAATATATTTAAAAATTATAAATGATAAAATATAGCTTATTATTACAAAGTTTGTATTCTGAATTTATTATCTAGTTAAAAATATACTTAAGAAGCAATAAGCTACAGTTGAGCCTTGAACAACATGGGTTTGAACTATGCAGGTCCACTGATGCATAGATTTTTTTTAAATAAATAGAGTATAATACTATAAATGTATTTTCTCTTCCTTATGATTTTCCTAATGACATTCTTTTTCTCTAGGTTACTTTATTGTTATAATTTAACATATAAAACATATGTTAAATGATTATTTATATTATTGGTAAGGATTCCAGTCCACAGTAGGCTATTAGCAGTTAAGTTTTTGGGGAGTCAAAACTGAGTAAGTGTTAGGCATTTCTAACCCTGGTGTTCTTCAGGGATCAACTGTATTTTCTATTTGTAATTTTTAAGATAATTATTATTTAAACCTATTGCCATTTAAAACATATGGCATGCAATTTAACTATATATGTATATATATAACTTTATTATTTGAAAGGAGAATCAGTTGATTTCTGGGCATAGAAAAGTTGACCAAAATATTGCCAGTTAATTACACATCAACTGATTTCTCATAAATAATTGAAAAGCTTTTCAATATGGTTAAAAATTTGGAAAGAGTTAACATTTTGACATGATCTTTAAAATGTCACAAATTTGGAAACTTCATAAATATGATATCATAATTCTAAATGTGTGTTCTCCTGAGTACTTTTCCCCCAGGATCTCAATAGTACTACTATGAAAATAATTCTGAGTTCAAAAAGGCTTTAAAAATCTTGGGTTAACAAAACTAAAGAGGCAGATCCAGATTATGCAGGCTTTAACATTTCAAAGTGCTCTGTAAAAATATAAGAAAAACACAATAAAACCTTTTTTGAACTCATTTTTTAAAAAAGATTTTATTTATTCATTTGACAGACAGAGATCACAAGTAGGAAGAGAGGCAGGCAGAGAGGCAGGCAGAGAGAGAGAGAGGAAGCAGGCTCCCTGCTGAGCAGAGAGCCCAATGAGAGGCTCCATACAAGGATGCTGAGATCATGACCTGAGCTGAAGGCAGAGGCTTTAAACCACTGAACCACCCAGATGCCCCTGAACTCATTTTGTCATGGAATACTCACAGGACAAAATATTTTGGGGAGACGTTTTTGTTTTACAACAGAAAAAAAAAAAAAAACAACAAACCTATTTCGTGTGGGCTGATACTTTTGTAAAGTACAATAAAAATAAAGACATACAAAATACAAGTTCCCATTTTTTATAATTAGATCTAAAAGACAGAAAAATTAACCTACCCAGTTACTATAAATATTCCTACATACTTACTCTCCTTTTGTGTACTTCATCTCATCAGGTTTCAAAAACACACAGGTGTTGACTGGCAACAATGCAGGGGTCAGATTTTAAGTAGCAATGGTTTCCACCATACAATTTGTGAAACATAGCCTTATAACATTCCATTCACTCCTTCTATGACCTTAGTGATAAACCAAAAGAAAAGTCATCCAGCTTTGCCTGAACTTTTCTGTTGAGGATAGCTGAGTAACTGTCAAATTATCCTACTTTTCGATTCCTTCCCTTCCTCCTTTACCCCCTCTTTCTCTTCCTTTGTCCCTTTTTTTTTTCCTTCTAATAACAATGATCCATTGTTTAAAAAATCTTTAGCCACAAACTGTAATTCTGTGTCCGATATGGATACTGTGGGAAATATAAATTAAATAATTATTCTCCCTTTAAGGTGATGGTATTTATACAAGTTGTTGTAACAGAAGTGTGATAACACCACAAAAGAATATCAAATAGTGCGCAGTAAGAATTCAGAAAATACAGAATTCTGTTCTTTAGGGACCCATATTTGTTCTTTTTATCTTTCATGCACTTGTATTATTCATGTTCTCTGTAGTCATGCAGCAGGTCTAATACTTCTGCAGCTCAGCCAACTTGAATATATTCAGGGAAAGCTATTTCCACGCAACACCTATTGTTTTGAATGCTCAAAACCACCAATATCTGCAACTATTTTGTTGTTGCATGATTTTATGTCTACTCAAACTGGTCTTACACTCTTTTCACTAAGTCTGATATACTGGATAGAAGATAGGCTTGTTAAGTTACCTTGTCAATTTACGTAAAATCAAATAACATATATGACCTTTAGTCAATTAACTACATTCAGGTCACACAACTGGGAAAACTGTTTTGTATGTTTGATAAGGCTATTTAGAAGCTTATCAACTTTACTAATCTTTTCAAACAAATAGGTTTTGGTTTTATTGATTTTTCTCCATTGATTTTCTCTTTTCCACTAATTTCTGCTCCTGTTTTTATTATTTCCTTCCATCTGTTCACTTTTTGTATAATTGCTCTTCTTTTTCTTGTTTCTCAAGGTAGATGCTGAGATCATTGATTTTTAGCTCTTTCTTATTTTTTAATACAAGTATTGATTGCTATAAATTTCCCTCTAAGCATGATTTTATTTATTCACACACCTTTTGATTTATTCTATTTTTATGTTAATTCAGTTTAAATTTTTTCTAATTTTCTCTTGATATTTTTGGAGGGTATTATTGAGCACATATTGAGCTTATTGAACTTATTGAGCAGGGTATTATTTAAATTCCAAGTATTTGTTTTCCCTATATATCTTCCATATATATTTCTGGCATTAATTTTCACTTTACTCTTATTGCAATCAGAGAACACAATGCAGATTTATCTCATTTTAATTTATTGCATTTTGCAGATATTGTATTTTTTTTTCCAAATGGAAGTTTGTGGCAACTGTGTGTCAAGCAAGTTTATCAGCATCATTCTGCCAACAACAGTTGCTCACTTTGTGTGTCTCATTTTAGTAAATAGTACAGTATTTCAAACTTTTTCATTATTACTATATTTGCTATGCTGTCCTATGATCAGTGATCCTGAATGTTACTATTGTGTTTTGGGGCCCCACAAACTATGGACATATAAGACAGTTAACCTCATTGATAAATATTGTATGTAGTCCGAATGATCCACTGACCAGTCTTTCACCCATTTCTCTCCATTTCCACGGGCCTCCCTATTCCATGATATATATCTGTATTGAAATTAGGCAAGTTAATGACTCTACAATGGCTTCTAAGTGTTCAATGAAAAGAAGAGTCTCACATCTCTCACTTAGAGTCAAAAGCTAGAAATAATTAAGCCTAGTGAAAAAGGCATGCCAAAAGCCAAGATAGGCCAAAAGCCAGGCCTCTTGGACAAGTTAGCCAAATTGCAAATGCAAAGGAAAAGTTATTAAAGTCAACTAAAAGTGCTACTTCAGTGAACACATGAATGACAAGAAAACAAAATAGTCTTATTGCTGATATGAAGAAAATTTTAGAAGTCTGGATAGAGGATCCAAGCAGCCATAAGCAGAGCAAGGCCCTAACTTTCTTCAATTCTGTGAAAGTTGAAAGAGATGAGGTAGACAAAGAAGAAATTCTTGAAGTTGGTTCATGAGATTTAAGGAAAGAAACCATCTCCATAACATAAAAGTACAAGGTGAAGCAGCAATGATGAGTAAAAGCTGCAGCAAGTTAACCAGATCTAGCTAAGATAACTAATGAAAGTGGCTAAAACAAGATTTTCAACGTGGATGAAATAGTTTTCATTGGAAGGAGAGGCCATCAGGGTACCTGGGTGGCTCAGTCAGTTAAGCATTTGCTTTTGGCTCAGGTCATGATCCGAGGGTCCTGGGATCAAGTCCTGCATCAGGCTCCCTCCTCAGTGGGGAGTCTGTTTTTCCCTCTCCCTCTGCCCCTCCCCTTTTCTCATGCTCTCTCTCTCAGATAAATAAATAAAATACATATAAAATACATATGGAGGGACCATCTACAACCTTCATATCTAAAGAGAGAAATTCACTGCCTGACTTCAAAGCTTCAACAGATAAGTTGATTTTCTTGTTAGAGGCTAATGCAGCTGGTGATTTTAAGTTGAAGACAGTATTCATTTACCATTCTGAAAATTGTAGGGCCTTTAAGAGTTATGCTAAATCTACTCTGCCTGTGCTCTATAAATGGAACCATAATGTCTGGATTATAGCACATCTATTTACAGCTTGGTTTACTGAATATTTAAAGCCCACTGTTGAGATCTACTGCTCAGAAAACAATATTTATTCCAAAATACTATTGTTCATTGATAATGCACCTGGTCGCCCAAGAACTCTGATAAAAATATGCACGAGATTATTTTTGTTTCCATGCCTGCTAGCACTACATTCATTCTGTAGCCCATGGATCAAGAAATAATTTCAACTTTTAAGTCAGTATTTAAGATTTTTTATTTTTTTATTTGTCAGAGAGAGAGATAGCAGTAGAGAGCTGCAGGCAGAACAGGCAGAGGGAGAAGTAGGCTCCCTGCTGTGTTAGGAGCCCAATGCAGGACTTGATCTGAGGATTCTGGGATCATGACCTGAGCTGAAGGCAGATGCTTAACCAACTGAGCCACCCAAGCGTCCCTTAAGTCAGTATTTAAGAAACATATTTTGTAAGACTATAGCTGCCATGAATGATTCCTCTGATGTATCTGGGCAGAGTATATTAGAAAACTTCTGGAGTGGATTCACCATTCTAATGCCATTAAAAACATGTGTGATTCATGGGACGAGGTCCAAATATCAATATTAACAAGGGTTTGGAGAACATTGATTCCCACTCTTATGGATGACTGTGAGGAATCAAGACTTCAGTGGAAGAAGGGACTGTGGATATAGTGGAAATAGAAAAGGCCTAGAATTAGATATGGAGACTGAAAAATATGACTGAGTTGTTGCAATCTCATGATAAAACTTGACAGAAAGAGGAGCTGCTTTTTAAAGATTTATTTATTTTAGAGAGAGAGTGCATGTGTGAGCTGGGGGAGGGGCAGAGGAAGAAGAAGAAAATCCCAAGCAAACTCCAAGCTGAGAGCAGAGTCCAACCCTGGGCTTGATCTTCAACCCTGAGATCACGACGTGAATTGAACTGAGTTACCCAGGTGCCCCAAGGAGTTGCTTTTTATGGATGGGCAAAGTGGTTTCTTGAGATGGGCTCTATTCCTGGTGAATATGCTGTAAAGATTGTTGAAATGAAACAAAGCATTTAGAGTATTGCATAAACTTAGTTCATAAAGCAGTGGCAGGCTTTAAGAGATTTGCCTTCACTATTTAAAGAAGTTCTATGGGTAAAATGCCATCAAATGTCATTGCATGCTACAGAGAGTCATTCTTGAAAGGAAGAATTAATTAATGGATCAAAATTCATTGTTGTCTTATTTAAGAAGTTGCCACAGCCATGCCAAATTGAGCAAACATCTCCCTACCCTGATCAGTCAGCATCCATCAACACCAAGGCAAGGCCCACCAACAGAAAGACTATGACTCCCCAAAAGCTCAGATGATGGCTAGCATATTTCAGCAGTACAATAATTTTTAATTAAAGTATGTAAGTTGTGTTTTTAGTCCATTTACATTAATATTACTACTATGATCAATTTCAATCAATATTTTACTATTTACTTTCACTTTGTTTCCCCTTTTCTCTTTGCCTTGTCTTCTTTTCTATGAATTTAATTTGTTTAAGATTTTATCTCTATTGATTAATTAGTTTTCTTTTAATTTGTTTTTTTTTTCATTAAAATATAGCTGACACAGAATATTACATTATTTTCAGGTGTACAATGTAGTGATTTAACAACTCATCACAAGTGTGGCTACCATCTGTCATCATACAACACTATTATAATACCATTGACTATATTCTCTATGCTGTACTTTTCATCCACCTGACTTATTCTGTAACTTGAAGTCTGAATCTCTTACTCTTAATCACTCATTTTGCCTATCACACATTTCCCTCTACTCTGGCAACGACCAGTTTGTTTTCTGTATTTATAGATCTGTTTCTGCTTTTTCTGTTTGTTCATTTCTGTCGTTTTTTTAGGTTCCAAATATAAGTGAAGTTTTTATTTTATTTGTTCTTGTTTATAATAGGTATTTTTCCTTACCAGTGTCTGTCTTTAAATAAATTGACACATTTGATGTACACTCTAAGAATCTTTTAACAATATACTCTTTCAACTATATGCAACAATTTCAATAATATGCCCCCCCTTTTTTTTTGTTCTGCATTTATCTTTCTC
Organism: Mustela erminea; assembly: GCF_009829155.1. Lineage (NCBI taxonomy): Eukaryota > Metazoa > Chordata > Mammalia > Carnivora > Mustelidae > Mustela > Mustela erminea. Next base: position 110,361,957 of record NC_045617.1, on the reverse strand, counting down.
TTCTGCTTAAATACATGAGAATTTCTTGGATCTGTGAGTTTATAATTTTTATTGAGTTTGGAAAAACATTGGCCACTATTTCTGTAAATATTTTTCTTTCTTTCACTCCTCTTTTTCAGATTTCTGTTACATGTCTATTACACTACTTAATATTGCTTCATTTGTCATTTCACTTCTATCAATTTTGTCTGTCCTTTTCCCCTTGTAAGTCATTTGCTATGTCTTCAAGGTCTCGTCTTTTCTTCTATGATGTCTGTTCTGTAAATCCAAGTTGGTATATTTAATTTTAGATATTGTATTTTTAGGCACAGAAGTTTTATTTGGGTCTTTAAAAACATTTTCTATTTCTTATCATTTTAAGTTATTTTTAATGTTTATTTACCCATTAACATGTTTATAGTATTTTTAATAGTGGTCTTGTAGTCCTTATCTGTTAATTTTATTCATTTATTTTTAATTTAATCTGATTTAATTTTTTGGTGTGTGTTCCAAAATTCATGTTTATATGCAACACACCCAGTGCTCCATGGAATATGTGCCCCCGTTAATATTCGCCACCAGGCTCACCCAACTTCCACCTTCCTCCCCTCCAAAACCCTCAGTTTGTTTTTCAGAGTCCACAGTTTCTCATGGTTACTCCTATAGTTATGAATTATATCTTCCTGATATTTTGTATGCTTATTTTATTTTGATTGGATACAAGACATTTTTAATTTTTTAATTGAGGTACAATTCACCTATAACATAATTGGGGATGTTCTACATAATAATTTAACATTTGCATATATTCCAATAGGATCACTACAATAAGTTTGGCTAATATCCGTCACTATACATAGGTACATTTTTTTTTCTTGTGGTGGGAACTTTTAAGATTTACTCTCAGCAATTTTCAAATATATAATACAGTATTATTAACTATAGTTACCATGCTATATTTAATAACCCCATGACATTTTATAGCTGGAAGGTTTTTTTTTTTTTAAGATTTTATTTATTTACTTGACAGAGAGAGATCACAAGTAGGCAGAGAGGCAGGCAGAGGGAGAGGGGGAAGCAGGCTCCCTGCTGAGCAGAGAGCCCGATGTGGGGCTCGATCCCAGGACCCTGGGATCACGACCTGAGCCGAAAGCAGAGGCTTTAACCCACTGAGCCACCCAGGCGCCCCTAGCTGGAAGTTTTTATCTTTTGAACTCCTTCACCCGTTTTACTCCCATCTCCTGTCTCTGGCAACCACCAATTTGTCCTTTGTATCTATGAGCTGGGTTTTGTGAAATCACATAGTATTTATCCGTCTCTGGCTTACTTCACTGAACATAATGCTCTCAAGGTCCAACCATGTCACAAATGGCAAGATTTCCTTCTTTTTTTTAAGCTAAATCATATTCCATTATGTGTGTTTTACACACACACACACAGATACACACACAACTTCTTTTTTTTTTTTTAAGATTTTATTTATTTATTTGACAGAATGAGATACAAGAAGAGAGGGAACACAAGCAGGGGGAGTAGGAGAGGGAGAAGTGGAGCTCAATCCCAGGACCCTGGGATCATGACCTGAGCTGAAGGCAGACGCTTAACAACTGAGCCGCCCAAGCACCCCCAATTTTTTTTTTCCTATTCACCCATCAGTGGACATTTAGATAGTTTCCGTATCTTGGTTATTATAAGTAATGTTATAGTTAACATGTGAGTGCATGTATCTTTTTGAGTTAGTGTTTTCATTTTCTTCAGGTAAACAGAGAAGTGGAATTGCTGGATCACATGATAATTTAATTTTTTATTTTTTTAATTTATGTTTTAATCTTATTTAAATTCAATTAATTAATATATAATGTATCATTAGTTTCAGGTGTAGAGTTCAGTTATTTGTAAAGTTTTTTCCGACGAGATAAACACAACACCAGGCAAAGTGGGTGCAAGGCAAGATTTATTAAAAACACTCTCCAGTGAAGTTTTAGGGCTCAGGAGAAGGGGATCCAGAAAAGTTGTGCTGGGAGGAGGTGGGCACCCTCGGGCGAGGTTTCGCGACTCTGGATACAGAGTGGCGGAAGTCGAGCCCAAGGGAGGAGGGGGCTTTTAAGGGGTCTCAAGGGGAGCTCAGGGGTCTTTTGGCAAGTTTCCCTTATTTGGATATCTCGCCTGCTCATCGGGGTCCCATTGGTCCACAGAAGCCCGAGGTGGGGGTCTCAGATTCCTGCTTGGGCCTTTGTTCTCCTGTCCGAATTCAGGTCTTGTGGCGAGAACTTTTGCCATCTTGGGTTTTTGTTCACCTGTCCGAATTCAGGTCTTGTGGCGAGAACTTTTGCCATCTTGGGTTTTTGTTCACCTGTCCGAGTTCAGGTCTGGTGGCAGGAACTTTTGCCATCTTAAGTAGCCCTTTCTGCCAGCCCAACATTATTCATCAATTGCATATAACACTCAGTGCCTTCCTTATGCCCGTCACCCAGTTACCCCATTCCCCTCCATCAATCCTCAATTTGTTTCCTATAGTTAAGAGTTTGCTATGGTTTGTCTCCCTGATTTCATCTTCTTTTATTTTTCACTCCCTTCCCCTATGATCCTCTGTTTTGTTTCTTAAATTCCAAATTTAAGTAAAAATGAGTGAAACCATGGTTTCACCTGAGTGAAACCATGTGATAATTACCTTTCTCCAACTGATAGTTCCATTTTTTTTTTAAAAGATTTTATTTATTTATCTGACAGACAGAGATCACAAGTAGGCAGAGAGGCAGGCAAAGAGAGAGGAGGAAGCAGGCTCCCTGCTGAGCAAAGAGCCCAATGCGGGGCTTGATCTCAGGACCCTGGGACCATGACCTGAGCTGAAAGCAGAGGCCTTAACCCACTGAGCCACCCAGGCACCCCTAATAGTTCCATTTTTAAAATTTTTGGAAACCAGTCTGTTTTTCATAGTGGATACATCAATTTACATTCCCACCAAAAGTACATAAGTATTCTCTTTTCTCCACAATTTTACCAACACTTGTTACTTATTGTCTTTTTAAAAGCCATTTTAGTGGGTGTGATGTGACATCCTGTTGTGGTTTTGATTTGCATTTCCCTGATGATTAGAGACTTTAAACATCTTTTCACATGTCTGTTAGCCATCTGCATGTTTTCTTTGGGAAAATGTCTATTCAGATGTTCTGAATCTGCAAATTTAATTGGATTATTTCTTTTTGTAATTGAATTATTTATTTTCTGTCGAGATGTATAAGTTCTTTATATTTTTTGAATATTAACCTTCATAAGATATCTGATTTGCAAATATTTTCTCCCATTCATTAGATTGCTTTTTTTTTTTTTTAAGAGTTTATTTATTTATTTCACAGACAGAGATCACAAGTAGGCAGAGAGGCAGGCAGAGAGAGGAAGGGAAGCAGGCTCCCTGCTGAGCAGAGAACCCGATGCGGGGCTCGATCTCAGGATGCTGGGATCATGACCTGAGCCGAAGGCAGCAGCTTAACCCACTGAGCTACCCAGGCACCCCTCATTAGATTGCCTTTTAATTAGATTGTTTTCTTTGCTATGCAGAAGCCTTTTATTTTATTTTATTTTTATTTATTTATTTTTTAATTTTATTTATTCCTTTGACAGAGACAGATCAGAAGTAGGCAGAGAGGAAGGCAGAGAGAGGAGGAAGCAGGCTCCCTGCCGAGCAGAGAGCCCGATGCGGAGCTCGATCCCAGGACCCTGAGATCATGACCTGAGCTGAAGGCAGAGGCTTTAACCCACTGAGCCACCCAGGCGCCCCGCAGAAGCCTTTTAGTTTGCTGTAGTTTCACTTCTTTATGCCTTTGCTCTCTTTGCTTTTGGTGTCAGAAAATCATCCACAAGCATTTGGCTTTTGGCACTAAGAGTGATGTCAAGGATCTTATCACCTGTTTTCTTCTTGGAGATTTATGGTTTCAGGTCTTATGTTTACATTCATCCATTTTGAGTTAGTTTTTATATATAGTGTAAAACAGTGTATCATCTTGGTAACTTTTTTGTCAATAAATCATGTCTGAATGGGTTTATTTCTGGGATCTTTTTTGTTCTTTTGATCTATGTGTCATTTTTTTATGTCAATACCATACTCTTTTGGTTATTGTAGCTTTGTAATATTGTTTGAAACCAGGGAGCATGATCCTCCTGCTTTGTCTTCATTGTCAACATTGTCTGGCTATTTGGAGTGTTTTGTGGTTCCATACAAATTCTCAGGTAGTTTGTTCTACCTCTGTGAAATATGTTAATGGTATTTATAGGTATTGCCTTGAATCCATAGATTATTTTGGGTAATATGGGCATTTTAACTATTCTTTAATTCTTTCAATCATAAGCATGGAATTATTTTATTTATTTTTGTCTTCCTCCATTTCTTTTACTAATGTCTTGTGTTTTCTAGAATATACATCTTTCAACTGCTTAAATTTATTTCAAGATATTTTATTAATTTTGATGCATTTGTAAATATTGATTTTGTGTCTTGTAATTTTATTTTACTTTTTAAAAATATTTGTTTATTTGATAGAGGGAGGATCAGAGGCAGAGAGTCTCTTAAGTAGGCTCTACACCCTGGGATAGAGCCCATTCTAGGGGTCAAATCCACCACCCTGAGTTCATGACCTGAGCTGAAATCGAGAGTCCTATGTTTAACTGACTGCGTCACCCACACATCTCTGAATTTAAAGGAATTTATTTATTCTAAAATTTTTAAGTCAAATCTTGTGGGTTTTGGATATATAATATTATGTGTTTGGGAAAGAGTGACACTTTTACTTCTTTCTTTCCAATTAGGATGCCTTTAATTTCTTTCTTTATTTCTTGCCTAAATGCTCTGGCTAGGACTTCCAATACTATGTTGAATAAAGTGGCAGAAGTGCACATCCTTGTCTTTTTTTAATCTTGGGAGTATAATGTTAGCTGTGACATTGTCATAGATAGCCATTATTATATTGAGGTATGTTCCCTTTATGCCCACTTTGCTTAGAAATTTTATCATAAATGGATGTTGAATTTTGTCCATGAGTTATCTGTATCTATTGACATGATCATATGATTATTTTCCTTCATTCTATTAAATGTGATGTATCACATTGATTGATTTGGGGAAGTTGACCCATCCCTGAATCTCTGGAATAATATTCACTTGATGATGATGTATTATCTTTTTAATATATTATTCAATTTTACTTGCTAATCAACTTATTGAAGTATAATTGACATACACTGTTACATTAGTTTCAGGTATACAATAAAATGATTCAGCAGTTCTGTACATTACTTAGTGCTCATCATAAGTATACTTTTAATCCCCTTCAGCTATTTCACCCATCTCCTAAAACCTCCCCTCCCATTAACCACAATTTTGTTCTCTATAACTAAGACTCTGGTTTTTTCTTTCTTTTTTTTTTTTTAACAAAAAGCCCAACCAAAAAAAGTCTTTTTTTTTCCTTGTCTTTTTTTCTATGTCCATTTGTTTTATTTCTTAAATTCTGCAGAAGGGTAAAATTGTGGTATTTATTTTTCTCTGTCAGATTTGTTTCATTCAGCATTTTATCCCTTAAGTCCATCCATGCTATTACAAATGTCAAGATTTAATTCTTTTTTATGGCTGAGTAAATATTGTATAATACATATAAATTATATATATTTATGGAAACAAATTATGGAAGTAACCTAAGTGTCTATTGACAGATGAGTGGATCTCACTTCATCTACTCATCTGTTAATAAACACTTCCATAATTTGGCTCTTTGTAACTGGTTCAATAAAGTGTGCATATATCTTTTTAGGGTGCATATATCTCTTTAAATTAGCATATTTTTCTTTGTGTAAATAGCCAATAGTGGAATTGATGAGTCATATGGTAATTCTATTTTTAAGTTTTTTGGGAACCTACATACTGTTTTCCACAATGGCTGTACAAGCTTATATAACCATCAACAGTGCACAAGTGTTCTTTTCTCCATATCCTTGCCAACACTTGTTACTTACTGTCTTTTTGATTTTAACAATTCTGACAGGTGTAAGGTGACAGCTCATTGAGGGTTCAGTTTGCATTTGCTGATGAAGAGTAATGTTTAGGATCATTTCATGGTGTCTTGGTCATCTGTATGTCTTTGGAAAATTGTCTATTCGTGTCTCATGTCCATTTTTTAATTGGAATATTTGTTTTTTGGGTGGTGAGTTGCATAAGTTCTTTATATATTTTCCATATTAACCCCTTGTCAGTTACATCATTTGCAACTGTCTTCTCCCATTTGTTAGGTTGTGTTTTTTTTTTGTTGTTGTTTTGTTTTGTTAATGGTTTTCTTCACAATACAAAGGCTTTTTATTTTGTTGCAGTCCCAATAGTTTAATTTTGGTTTTGTTTTCCTTGCCAAAGGAGACATATTTAGAAAAAATATTTTTATGGCTGATGTCAGAAAATACTTCCTATGTGTTCTAGGAATTCTATGGTTTCATGTTTCCCTTTAGATCCTTAATACATTTTGAGTTTATTTTTGTGTATGTTATAATAATGTGGTCTGGTTGCATTCTTCTGAAAGTGATTGCTAGTTTTCCCAACACCATTTGTTGAAGAGACTGTCTTTTCTTCCTTGTATATTCTTGCCTCTTTTATCATGGATTACTTGGCCATATAATCTTGGGTTTATTTTTGGTGTCTTCATTCTGTTCCATTGACCTATGTGTCTGGTTTTGTGTCAGTACCATACTGTTTTCATTACTACAGCTTGGTTGTGTAGCTTGAAATCTGGGATTATTGAAATCTATGATACCTCCAGTTTCCTCCCCCCTCCTCATCTTCTTCCTTTTCCTACTCCTCCTCCCCTTCCTCCTCCTCCACCTCCTCCTCCTCTTCTACCTCCACCTCCTCCTCCTTCTTCCCTTTTTTTTTTTTTTATTTGTTTACAAGATTGGTTATTCAGGGTCTTTTGTGGTTCAATATAAATTTTAGTATTTGTTCTAATTCTGTATAAAATGCTATTTGTATTTTGATAGGGAGTCCATTAAATATGTAGATTTCTTTGAATAACTATGGATATTTTAGCAATATTTGCCCTCCTAGTCATGAATATCTTTTCATTTCTTTGTGGTGTTGTCAATTTCTTTCATTGATGTTTTAAGATTTTGGAAAAATCTTTCATCTTCCTAGGTATTATAATTTCATTTTTTTTGGTGCATTATAAGTAAGATTTTTTTTTTCTTAATTCTTCTTTCAGAGGTTTCATTACTCAGGAATAGAAATGCAACAAATTTCTATATATTGATTTTGTATCCTATGACTTCATGAATTTATTTATCAGTTCTAGTAGTTTTTTGGTGGCATCTTTAGGGTTTTCTGTATACATTATCATGTCATTTGCAAATAATGAAAGTTTTACTTCTCCCATACCAACTTGCATACCTTTTATTTCATTTTTTTCCATCTGATTGCTGTGGTTAGGACTTACAGTACTCTGTTGAATAAAAGTGTTGTGAGTGAAATCCTTGTCTTCATCCTGATCTTAGAAGAAAGACTCAGTTTCTCATCATTGAGTATGTTAGTTGTGGGCTTTTCCTATATGGCCTTTATTATGTTAGTGTATAACTCATGTAAAGATAATTTGCTAAGAATTTTTATTATGAATAGATGTTATACTTTGTCAAATGCTTTTTCTACACCTATTGAAATTATCAGATGATTTTTATTCTTTCTCTTGTTTATGTGATTTATCACATTGATTGAGTTGCAAATATTGAACCACACTTGTATCCCAGGAATAAATACCATTTGACCCAGGAATAAACACCACTTGATTTTTTATATGTTTTGTTTGCTTATATTTCATTGAGTTTTGCATCTATCATAATTAGATATTAGCCTATAATTCTCCTCCTTCTCTTTTTTGTAGTGTCTTTATCTGGTTTGGGATGAAGGTATTGCTGGTCTCATAGAATGAATTTGGAAGAATTTCCTTCCTCTTCTATTTTTTTTTAGAATAGTTTGAGAATAATAGGTGTTAATTTTTCATTAAATGTTTGGTAGTCTTCACATGTGAAGCTATTTGGTCCTGGACTTTTATTTGTTGGGAGTTTTTTGATTATTGATTCAGTTTTATTGCTACTACCTGGTTTGTTCAAATTTTCTATTTCTTCTTGATTCAATTTTGGGAAATTATATATTTCTAGAGATTTATATATTTCTTCTACGTTGTCCAGTTTGTTGGCATATACCTTTTCATAATAATTTCTTATACTTCTGCGATGTCAGTTGTCATCTCTCCTCTCTGTTTTTAATTTTATTTACTTAAGTTCTCTCTGTCTTTTTATGAGTTTGGCTGTTTATCAATTTTTTTTTTCTTTTCAAAGAACCAGATTCTGATGTCATTGATCTGTTAATTGATTCTTTTTAGTTTCTATATCATTTTTTTAAAGATTTTTATTTATTTATTTGACAGAATCAGAGAGAGAGATCACAAGTAGGCAGAGAGGCAAGCAGAGAGGAGGAAGCAGGCTCCCTGCTGAGCAGAGAGCCTTATAGGGTGCTAGATCCCAGGACCCCGAGATCATGACCTGAGCCGAAGGCAGAGGCTTTAACCCACTGAGCCACCGAGGAGCCTCTCTATATCATTAGTTTTGCCCTAATATTTATTTCCTTCCTTCCTTCTACTGATATTGGAGTTTTGTTAGTCTTCCTTTTTCTAGCTCCTTTAATAGTAAGGTTAAGTAGTTTATTTGAGAGTTTCTTTCTTCTTGAGGTAAGCTTGTATTGGTATATTTTTTCTTTTAAAACAGCTTTTCCTGCATCCATACAATTTTGGACTGTTTTGTTTTCATTTTCATTTGTCTCCATTTTTTTTTTTTTTAAATATCTTGTTTGATTTCCTGGTTGGCCTATTCATTGTTTAGTAGCATGTTATTGAACTTTTATGTATTTGTGGTCATGTCAGATATTTTCTTTTTTTTTTTTTTTAAACTGAATTTCTTTTTTTTTTTTTTTATTTCCAGCATAACAGTATTCATTATTTTTGCACCACACCCCGTGCTCCATGCAATCCGATCATGTCAGATATTTTCTTGTGGTTGATTTCTAGTTTCATAACTAGAAATCTTGTGGTTGGAAAAGTACTATGATGTGATTTTAACTTTTAGAATTTGTTGACTTTTTTAAGATTTATTTTTATTTATTTATTTTAGTTATTTGACAGAGAGAGAGAACAAGCAGGTGGAATGGCAGGCAGAGGAAGAGGGAGAAACAGGCTCCCTGCTGAGGAAGGAGCCTGACATGCTTGATTCCAGATCCTGGGATCATGATCCTTGCGTTCATTTTGTAGGGAGAACTTTTTGCCTCCTGGATCTGAATTTCTGGATTTTTTTTCCTCCTAGATTAAAGAGGTTTTTATCTATTATTTCTTCAAATAAGTTTTCTGCCCCCTTTTCTCTATCTCCTCCTTCTGGAGTCCTATGATGTGAATGTAACTATGCTTGATGATGTCACTACACTCTCTTAACCTATTTTCATTTTTTAAATTATTCCTTTGCATTAAATTTTTAGATTGTTTTGGATATTATAGTTTGCTAACTTTTTTTTGAGTATTTTGCATCTATGTTTATTAGGAATGTTGGCCAGTAGTTTTTTTCTTTTTTTCTTTTTCTTGTGATGTCCTTGTCTGGTTTTGGTATCAAGGTAATGCTGGCCTCTTAAAACAATACTTGATGTGGGTTTCCTCTTCTTCTTCTTCTTCTTTTTTTTTTTTTTTTTTAGCCACCCAGGCCTTCCATATTCCTTACCTCATATTAGACAGCACACCCTACCCCACTGTCTGTCATAGATAAATAAAATCTTAAAAAAAAAAAGAATGATAATGGCAGACTAATAACTTTCATTATATCTATATATCTATGCAATAAGAAAATCAATTTCATATATATGATATATATGAAATTATATATATGTTATATATTATATATAATATATATCTATAGATACATAGATATATATATAGTTATTCATATATATATTATATATATATTATATATATATATATATCTCCATGATCATGTGTGATTAATCACAAGGATGAGTGGCTAGTCTAATATCCTAAAATCAAACAATATAATTTATTTCACTAAAATGATGAAGAGGAAATCTATATTGCCACCTCAATAGACAAAGAAGCAAATATTTGACAAAATTTAGCACCCATTATTGATAAAGGTATTTTAAAAAATAGAAAATAATTTTTATAATTTGATAAATGATACTAAAATCCCATAGCTAACAGTATACTTAATTCTGATCTATTGATTGCTTTCCCACAAGACTGGGACTAAAGCAATGATGTCTGCTTTTATATTTTCTATTAAATATCATACTTCAGGTCCTAGTCAGTGCAATAGTGCAATAAAGCTAGAAAAAGACACATAATAAAATAAAATGAATAAATTTTGAAAAGGTAACCTGTAACACCATTTTTATTAATAGAAGCATGATTTATATCTATAAGGATACATAAAGATTTTTTAAAATGTGATTTATAAATGAACATAATGATTTAAAATATATATTCAATATAAATATCAAATTTATATTCTTATATTAGTAATAAAAATGGATAATACAATTGCAATACAGTATTTTAATAATTACATATAAAGCATGTGGGAATAAATTTAACCGTAGATATACAAGATGTCTACATTAAAATATATGAAATATTTTTTAATAGAAATTAAATTAAAGACCCAAATAAATAGGGAGAAACACCAGGTTCATAGTTTGGGATAGTCAATAATGTTTACAGTATTATCTCTAAAATGATATAGATTTAACATGATTATCAAATTTAAAATACCAGCAAGAGAATTTCAGGGAAGATGGCAGAGTAGGAGGACTCTAAACTCACCTTATCCCATGGATACAACTAGATAACACCCACATCTATGTAAATAACTGAGAAAATTACCCAAAGGCTGGCAGAACAGGCTCTCCACAACTAAATATGGAGAAGAGGCCACATCATGGAGGATCAGAAAGATGGAGATGTAGTCTGAAGGTAAACAGACCTCTCGACTATGCCCTGGAGGGAAGGACTATGAAGGAATGAAGGAGAACAGACCCTCATCCCAGGCATCCCAGGCATAGGAAATCCACACAGAAAAGTTGAATCCCTGTAACATTTGGGTTTGGAAACCAGATGGACCCCAAAATCAGTGGGACTTAACAACTGGAATTAAAAAAAAAAAATGGTGGGCTCAGCTCTGGAATAGCTGGGAGGGTGGAGTTCTTGCCTTTAAAGAGACAACACAACAAGCAGCTTCACTGAGATGCAGCATAGAAATACGAGTTTGAAAAACCCATAGTGTATACTGGAAGGAGAGTTGTTTACTAATCTCAGAGCTTGTGCTATACGGGTGGGGATCCTTGGGAGACACTCCAAGAACAAAAGAGCTGGTGGGCACTATTTCCCACCCTTTGCCCCCCAGCCTAGATTCAGGGACATCTGCAGGATCCAGCATGGTGCCAATATTCCTTACCTAATTTTAAATGTGTGTGTATGTGTGTGTGTTTTAAGATTTTATTTATTTGACGGATGGAGATCACAAGTAGGCAGAGAGGTAGGCAGAGAGAGGAAGGGAAGCAGGCTCCCTGCTGAGCAGAGAGCCCAACGTGGGGCTTGATCCCAGGACCCCGGGATCATGACCCAAGCTGAAGGCAGGGGCTTAACCCACTGAGCCACCCAGGCGCCCCATATTCCTTACCTAATTTTAGACAGCACACCCTACCCCTGCATTTTCCTGAAGATCCACCCCCTCCAGCCAGGCATCTACTCCATGTTCCCTCCCAAAGCAGACCCATACAATTCTTGCTAACACCATGCCTCTGTTCCTATGTTCTCCTACAGCCCTTCCCCCTCCAATATGCCCTGTGTTGGAGCCCATGCAAAGTGGTGTCACAAGCCAGGGAGTGTGCAAGCAGCACAGGGGCCACCGTCACTCCAAAGTGACTCTTGCCCAGAGGAGAGGGTATGATAACCAGACATACCAGTCTGACTATGGCCCCAGCAGTGGGTTGGGGACAGATATCTGGTCTGACTGCAGGCTTTCCAAACAAAAGATTTCAGGGAACAGAAGGAGATGAGAGAGAACGGAACAGAAAATTTATTTGAAGAAATAATATCTAAAAGTGTCCCAAGTCTAGAAAAGTAAACAGAAATCTAGATCCAGGAGGCCAAGAGAGCTGCCAACAAAATCAATCCAAGGAGCCTCACACCAAAATAAATAGTAATTAAGTGACAAAAGTAACAATAAAGAAATAATTTATTTTATGTTTTTAAGGATTTATTTATTTGAGGGGGAAAGGGACAGAGGGAAAGGAAGAGAGAGTCTTAAGCAGACTCTGTGCTACTTGTGGAGCCCCATGGAGGGCTTGATCAAGGATCTGGAAATCATGACCTGAGCTAAAACCAAGAGTCAGATGCTTAACTGACTGTGCAACCCAGGCACTCTAAAGATAGAATTTTAAAAGCAGCAAGAGAAAACACTTATATAAAATGGAAACCCCATAAGGTTATTGGCTGATTTTTCAACAGAAACTTTGCAGGTCAGAAAAGAATGGCATGATATAGTCAAAGTGATGAAAGAAAAAAAAATCATGAATATCTTATCCAACAAAGCTATCATTCAAAATAGAAGGAAAAATATTTTGTTAGACAAATACAAGCTAAAAGTATTCATGACCACTAAACAAGCTCTACAAAAAATGTTAAAAGGGACTCTGAATGGAGACAAAAGATGATAAGAAAGAGTAGAAAAGAAGGAAGCACAAAAGCAGTACAATTAAGTATATCTAAAGAAACCAGTCAAGGGATTCATTAAAAAAAAAGTATGATATCAAAAACATAAACATAGTGGGGAGAGGAATAAAGAATGGGTTCAAACTTAAGTGACCATCAACTTAATATGGACTATTGTATAAAGAGATATAACATACAAACCTAATGCTAACCATAAATAAAAAACCAGTGATAGATACACAAAAGTAAAGAGCAAGGAATCCAAGAATATTACTAAGAAAGCCAGTAAATTGTGAGAAAAGAGAACAAGAGAGGAAAGGAACAAACTATTACAAAAAAACCATAAAAAAGTAACAAAGTGGTAAAAGGACATACCTATCAATAACTATTTTGAATGTAAATAGACTAAACACACCAATCAAGATATCAGGTGATGGAATGGATAAAAAAAGCAAGACCCAACTATATGTCATCTACAGGGGCCTTGTTTCAGACCTAAAGAAACATGCAGGTTGAAAGTGAAGAGATAGAAGAATATTTTTTATGCAAATGGAAGTGAAAAGAAAGCTGGGATAGCAGTACTTACATCAGACAAAATCAATTTTAAAACAAAAAATGTAATAAGAGATGAAGAAGGACACTATATAATCATAGAGGAGACAATCCAACAAGATATAACAATTGTAAATATTTATGCCCCCATTATGGGAACACCCAAATATATAATAAACATAAAGGAAGTAATCAATAGTAATATGATAATGGTAGGGGATTGGAACTTCCCACTTACATCAAGGGATAGATCATAAAAACAGAAAATTATAATGGTAGGAGGATTTGAATGACACATTGGACCAGATGGATCTAATAGATATATTCAGAACATTTCATCCTAAAACAATGGAATACATATTTTTTTATTATGTTATATTAGTCACTATACAGTACATCATTAGTTTTCGATGTAGTGTTCCATGACTCATTGTTTGCATATAATACCCAGTGCTCCATGCAATATGTGCCCTCCTCAATACCCATTATTAAGGGTACACTGGGCTCACCCATGCCCCACCACTCTCCCACTCTCCCCTCCAAAATCCTTAGTTTGTTTCTCAGAGTTCATAGTCAGGGGTATTGGTCTGAAATTCTCCTTTTTGATGGGGTCTTTTCCAGATTTGGGGATTAAGGCAATTTTGACCCCATAGAAAGAGTCTGGAAGTTTTCTTTCTGGTTCTATTTTTGAAACATCTTCAAGAGAACAGGTATTATTTCTTCCTTAAATGTTTCGTAGAATTCCCCAGGGAATCCATCAGGCCCTGGAGACCCACCAATAAACCCATCATTGTTTATTGGTTTATTCAGGTTGTCATTTTCTTCCTCTTTCAGCCTTGGAAGTTTATAGGTTTCCAGAAATGCATCTATTTCTTCTAGTTTGCTTAACTTATTGGCATATGGCTGTTGATAATAATTTCTGATCATTGTTTCTATTTCCTTGGTTTTAGTCTCTCTCTTTTCATTGATCTCTCCCCTTTCATTTATAATTTTATTAATTTGGGCCCTTTCTCTTTTTCTTTTGGGTAAGTATGGCCAATGTTTTATCAGATTATTAGTTCTTTCAAGGAGCCAGCTTCTAGTTTTGTTGATGTGTTATATTGTATTTTTGGTTTCTAATTTATTAGTCTCTGCTCTAATCTTAATGATTTCCCTTCTCATGTATGGGTTAGGCTTAATTTGTTGTTGATTCTCTGGTTCTTTAAGGTGTAAAGATAGTTTAAGTATTCAGGATTCTTGTATTTTTTTTTAAAAAATATTTTATTTATTTATTTGATAGAAAAATAGAGAGCACAAGTAAGCAGAGCGGCAGGCAGAGGGAGAGAGAGAAGCAGGCTATCTGCTGAGCTGGGAGTTCGATGCGGGGCTCAATCTCAGGACCCTGGAATCATGACCTGAGTCAAAGGCAGCCACTTAGCCAACTGAGCCACCCAGGCACCCCTAGGATTCTTCTATTTTTATTGACTGAGGCGTGGGTGGCTATGCATTTTCACCTTAGGATTGCCTTTGCCGTATCCCATAGGTTTTGGACTTAGGTGTTTTCATTCCCATGGTTTCCATGAATTGTTTAAGTTCTTCTTTGATTTCCTGGTTGACCCAATCACAGTTGAGCAGGATGGTCTTTAGCTGCAATACACACTTTCAAGTGTACATGGAATGTTCTGCAGAATAATAACATGTTAGGTCACAAAACAAGTCTCAATAATTTCAAGGAAAATGAAAGTTATAGCATACATCTTTTCTGATCACAGTGTTATGAAATCAAAGATAAATCACAAGAAAAAATCTGGCAAGACCACAAAGACATAGACATTCAATAGCATTCTACTAAACAATAAATGAATCAACCAATAAATCAAAGAAGAAATTAAAAAACATGGAGACAAATGAAAATGAAAACATAACATTTAAAGAAGAGTTAATACCTATTCTTAAACAATTACAAAAAGAAAAAAAAAAATAGAAGGAAAGATTCAAAGTTCCTTCCATGAGGCCAACATTACCCTGATACTCCAAATAGATAAACACACTAAAAACAAAAGAAAAGAAAATTAGAAGCCAATATCTCTGATGAATATAGATGCAAAAATCCTTAAATAAATACTAGCAAACCAAATCCAACAACATTAAAAAAAATCATTAACCATGATCAAGTGGGATTTATTCCTGGGTTGTAAGGGATGTAAAATATTTGCAATTCATTCATGATATATCACATCAATAAAAGAAAGGACAAAAACCATATAATCATTTCAATGGATACAGATAAAAAAATTTGACAAAGTACATCTAGTCAAATAAATAAAGGAGACAATCCTCAGCAAAGTAGGGTTAGAGGAAACATAGCTAATCATAATAAAGACCATGTGTGAAAAACCCACAGCTAACATTCAATGAGGAAAAACAGAGAGCTTTTTCTAGATCAGGATGAAGAAAAGGATGTCTAGTCACACCATTTATATTTATGAGTAAGTGTTAACCACTGCAATCAGGCAAGAAAAATAAATGAATCACCTCCAAATTCACAACAAAAGAGTTAAACTTTCATTATTTGCAGATGACAAGTTATGTATATTGAAATCCCAGAAAACTCCATCCCAAAATGACTGATAAATGAGTTTAGTAATGTCACAGTATACAAATCAAGGTACAAAAATCCATCACATTTCTATACACTGACTGTGAAGCAGCAAAAAGAGAAATTAAGAAAACAATCCCATATACAATTGCATCAAAAATAATAAAATAGGAATAAACAACTGACAAGGTGAAAAATGTGTACTGTGAAAAGTATAAAAAATTGTTGAAAGAAATTGAAGATGACACAAACATACTGAAAGATATGCCATGCTTATGGGTTGGAAGAACAAACATTGTTAAAATGTCTATTACCCAAATCATCTATAGATTTATTGCACTTGGTATGCAACACCAAACATTTTCATAGAACTAGAACAAGTAACCTGGAAATGTGTATGGAACACATAGAAGACTCCTAATAACAAAAGTAATCTTGAAAAAGAAAAACAAAACTAGAGATATCATAATCCTATATACCAAGATATACTATAAAACTTTAGTAATCAAAACAGTATGGTACTGAAACAAAAATGGACACATAGATCAATGGAACATAATAGAAAACCCAGACATAAACCCACAATTATATGGTTAATTAATCTTTAACAAAGCAGGAAAGAATAACCAAAGTGAAAAAGATCATCTCTTCAACAAATAATGTTGGGAAAACTAGAAAGCTACATGCAAAAGAATGAAGCAGGACCACTTCCTTATACCATACACAATTCAAACTCAAAATGGATTAAAGACCTAAGTGGGAGACTTGAAACCATAAAGATCTAGAAGAGAGCACAGGCAGTAATTTCTCAAACATTGCAAATAACAACATTTTTCTACATATATCTCCTAAGGCTTAGGAAAAAAAAGCAAAACATAAATTATTGGAATGGGATCAAAATTAAAAGCTTCTGCACAGAAAATGATACAGTAGTCAAAACTAAAAGACAACATACTGAATGAGAGAATAAATTTGCAATGATATATCCAGTGAAGGATCAGTATCCAAAATATATAAAGAATCTATACAATTCAACATAAAACCCCCCAAATAATCCAATTTAAAAATAGTAAAAGACATCAGCAGACATTTTTCTGAAGAAGACATACAGGTGGACAATAGGAATATGAAAAGAGGCTCAACATCACTCATCATTAAGAAAATGCAAATCAAAATGACAATAAGACATCATTTCACATGTACCATAATTCCCAACTCAAAGACACAAGAAACAACAAGTGCTGGTGAGGATTTGGAGAAGAAACCCTCCTGCATCATTAGTGGGAATGTATACAGGTACAGCCACTGTGGAAAACAGTATGGAGTTTCCTCAAAAAGTTAAAAATAGAATTACCATATGATTTAGTAATTCCACTATTGGATATTTATCTAAAGAACATGAAAACACTAATTCAAAAAGATATATGCCCCCTTATGTTTATTGCAGTATTATTTATAATAGCTAAATTATAGAAGGAGTCCATTAACTGATGAATGAATAAAGAAGCAGCTACATAAGCAGCTATATAATATATATTATATATAACTTATATATAATATATACAAAATGGACTATAATGGAATATTACTCAGTCATCAAAAGAATAAAATCTTATCATGTGAAACAACATGTATGGATCTACAGAGTATAATGTTAAGGGAAATAAATCACTCAGAGAAAGATAAGTACCATATTATTTCACTCATGTGTGGAATTTAAGAAAAAAAAAAAAGAAAAAAAAAGAGACTCAATGCTAGAGAACAAACTGTTAGTTTCCTCAGGGGAGAGGCATGGGGGAGATGGGTGAAATAGATGAAGGAAATTAAGAGTACTTTTATCATGATCACTTAATGATATTTAGAATTTTTGAATCACTATATTATATACCAAAAATTTATATAACACTCTATGTTGACTCTATAGGATTTAAAATTTTTAAAAGTGCCAGAAATATTTTTAACTGAAATTGACAAGATAATTCTAAAATTTCTATGACAACAAAAAGGGTCTAGAATAGTAAAACTATTTTGAAAAAATAAAAACAAACTTGAATTATATACTACTTGTTAAAACTTGCTATAAAACTGTAATAGCCAATTAAGGTATGATTTTGGAATAAGGATAGAAAAATAGATCAGCTGAACTATATTAGGTTCAGAAACAGACCACATATATCATAAGAAAATAATGAAAAAAATAAAGTAGTACATCTTTTTCATATTCTGAGATTATGTTAATAAACATGCCAGAATAATAAAATTAAGAGAATTTTATTCTTTATCTACAAGAATTACTGATTACAGATTTAGTTTTTCCAACAAGATAAAAACTTAAGCACAGGTGTTTAACCATGTCATTTTGAAAACCTACCTGAAAAGATTATTTAAAAATATAAAAATAGAATTCTTATAATTTCACTGTAAATGAATAAATGATAAAGACTCTAAAGGACAAATTTCTAGGTATTTCTGACAAATTGAGGTCAAATAGAACAAAATTTAAGCATAATAAAGTTGACAATTTCAGAAATTCTCTTATTTTAAGAATGGTGGTGTCATGTTAGGTAAATAGAAGAACTACAGTTAGAGTCTCACTCAGTTACGAGTCCTCACTCATTTTAGGAAGTCAATAAAATTACTGTAGGTGATAAAAACAGGTAGACAATGGAAACCTCTTTATTTGATCTGAATTTGCTGTGCAGAAGTTGAGCTGAATTTCACTGTTCCAAGAAAGTTCCAAACTAATAATCTCAGTTCACCAAGATCATGTATAAACACATGAAACACAATATAAACCATATAATTCATAAAAGACAACAATTTTTGTGACTTGAAGTAGACCTTGAAGTTACAGAACAAAATGGCTCATGACCTGCCAGCCAAGATAGTCATGCCACAGATACTTGTTTTCCGATGGTAACGATAACATCTTATTAAATGACCAGACAGAAATGCTAGACAATTTACTTATGAAGGAAATAAAGACTAGGGTTTAGTCTATAAAATATCAGAAGATAATGAGTTAAGTTGTGAAGTATTATTAATGCATAAAAATTATCATTTTTATATCCTTGCAAAGACAACAAGCTTCAGCTATATGACCATCAATTCTGTGGCACTAGTGGATTTTGTAGGTCATTACAGCATCACGAATAGGAAGTGTTTTGCTGGTTTCAACCAAGTCCTACAAAAGAAGAATTTAGTCTAAAATAGGTAATTTTAAGCGAGATAAAAGAAGTATTATGGAAATTCCTAGGAAAGGTGCTTTAGGGAGACAACGCAACTTGTAGGATTTCCACTAGTAACTTCTTTTCTTTTTTCTGGCCTGCAAATTTTTCATTTGATGACTGAATCTTTAGAATTAGTCTTAGATTATATAGTGATCTTTAGAACTGAAGTCAGGCCTTTGGCTATAGAGCAGAAAGATAATTGCTCAGAAGAGTTTTCCTTGGACTACATTCTTCTAGTTTTCCTTTATGTAAGAGAGAATTAAATTAACTTTAGTTCACTATACTTCTTTTAAAAAACTATATTTATAGACAAATCTGCTAACTGGTTAAACTGGGTATAATAAATAAGGAAACCAACCTTTTTCCAGGTACATGGTTACCAACTTCAAAGAAAGATTTTCACAGTTTAGTTATGTGAATTACTATGCAAATTATTGCTTATTGGAAGATCAAAGAGGTCTGGATTTTCACTGATTACAGCACTGATGTTTAATTACTAGGGTGCTATACTCTTAAGCCCTGTCTCATAGAATGCTGATCCAAACATATAATTCTTTACATGAATTTTTATGTGCTTTGTTTATTCTTGGTGGTAGTAATTTCTGAGTAATCAGAACACTTAAAATTAAATGCTAAAGTACCATCCATAAACAGTGGAAGATGCTTCCAAAGAAATTTGTCCTGCAGTTTAAAAGGTTTCCTTCCAACTATAAGGGAATGAATGAGTCCTGTTAGCTAAGCCCAAACTATTTGATTTAGAGCTGTAGGAGGAATATGCCCCTCAAATAGCAGTGTAACAGGATAGAAACACTGCTTTCTGCTTTTTGTAATTCATTTAAAGGTTGTTGTGTTTTCCTGATTACAAGTCTGTCTGTCTTTCTTTCTTTCTTTCTTCTTTCTTCCTTTCTTCTTTCTTTCTTTCTTTCTTTCTTCTTTTTTATTAACATATTCTGTATTATTTGCTTCAGGGGTACAGGTCTGTGAATCATTGGGCTTCCATAATTCACAGCACTCACTATAGCACATACTGTCCCCAGTGTCCATCACCCAGTCACCCTATTCCTTCCCCGCTACCCCGCAGCAACCCTCAGTTTGTTTCCTGAGATTAAGAGTCTCTTATGGCATTATGCTAAGTGAAATACAAGTTTCTTAAAAAAAAATATTTTATTTGAGAGAGAGCATGAATGCAGATAGGGATAAGGGCAGAGGGACAAACAGACTCCCCGCTGAGCAGGGAACCTGATTCAATCCCAGGTCTCTGAGATCAGGACATGAACCAAATTCAGATGCTCAACTGACTGAGCTACCCAGGTTCCCCCTGATTATAAGTTTCTTACTGGGTAGTTGCTCCTGACCAAAAGTTGCTAACCAATTAATTTTTCACTGAAGTCTTTTTCAAAATAGTATGTTATGCTGGAATCATTTTGGGGAAGCAATAATGATTTAAGGATCACCAAATAGTATTTTCAATATTGAAATATTGGAATACACTATTTTTTGTAAAAATGCTTAACTCAGAGGAATTCTGTTTGACATAGTTGGGCAAAGATTGATTGAATGACAAAAACTGATTCTAGGTAATGGAGAATAAGTTAACGGATATTAAAGTTGATAATCTTCTCTATGCTTAACCCAAATTTAATGTAGAATTAAATATATGAAATCAGAATTGTATTCATGTAATTGATAAAAGATTTTAAAGGCATAGAAACATTATACTTTAATGTGTTTTAAAAATACAACTGAAAGCCTTATTTTAGCTGGTGTAAGATCAAGATTAAAAGGAACGATGAAAATAAAGACTCACATGGCATTTATTTAAAACTATGGGGTTTCCATTTCTTAAATAAGAACCAGAAAATATTTTGAATTTACATATATATTTAGAAAACAAGTAACTTCTCCATAAATACCAAAATATATGATTTGTATATAGTTAGCATATATTTACTGTATCTTCTCACATTCCAGAAAGGGTATGAATATGCAATATACAAGAAACACATTGCTTCTAAAAAAAAAATACACTTGTTTTAATTTCTTTGGATTATGTTTTCATAGAGATACTTCAAGGAACAAATAAAAACCAAAACTTACAGATATATATCTCTAATGGATTTTTTTCCCCCAAAAGGACGTAGCTTAAAATAAAGCATTACCAAATTTTTTTTTTAAGATTTTATTTATTTATTTGACAGAGAGAAATCACAAGTAGATGGAGAGGCAGGCAGAGAGAGAGAGAGAGGGAAGCAGGCTCCCTGCTGAGCAGAGAGCCCGATGCGGGACTCGATCCCAGGACCCTGAGATCATGACCTGAGCCGAAGGCAGCGGCTTAACCCACTGAGCCACCCAGGCGCCCCAAGCATTACCAAATTTTTAACAAAAATTTTCAACATCTAAAATTGCTGTTATAGTTACAGTAAAAGTACTTTTTTCATATTTGCTACCTACTGAAAGAGTAATGGAGCAGTAAGTCAAGTTATGATACAATACCAGTCATTTAACTTAATGCAAAAATATTGCTGAAATAATAAAAATAATAAAGGTTTATTGATGAGGGATTTTCTGATTGTTTTCATCTTATAGAATAGTACTCTATGAAAGTGATAGACCAGCTCTATGACTCAGAGCAAAAAGTGATGTGGAAAATATGGAAAAGTTAAGGAAAAGTAAGTTATGATAATATGGGCTATAAATAATATTTTCTTATGGAAATTTGATTTTGCCTCTTTCTGTTTATCAGAGAATACCTAGTAAAAATATTCTGTTCTTAACATGTTTCAGCACATTAGTAGGAGTCTTCAGAAATAATCCCAAGTACATTCCATTTTCTATTATTACGAGAAGAG
This sequence comes from Mustela erminea, assembly GCF_009829155.1. Taxonomy (NCBI): domain Eukaryota; kingdom Metazoa; phylum Chordata; class Mammalia; order Carnivora; family Mustelidae; genus Mustela; species Mustela erminea. Next base: position 110,339,981 of record NC_045617.1, on the reverse strand, counting down.
GGTGAAAGGCTAATAATAATAGCATCTCAGTAATAGGAATTCTGAAGGTCATCCACTCCAAGTTCCTTAGTATTTGGAATATGAAACATTGCCAGAGATTAAAACTGTGGAAGAATAAGTAACCAATTGTTGAGTTAAAACTAGATCTTAATTCTCTTAATTTTTCCCAATCCAAAGTTCATACTGGAACATTTCCTTTAGTTACTTCTACTTACTCTAAGATTTTTCCTTTCCCAGATTGTTAGTTTTATATTATTTTAAGTTGCTCATTCTTCCATTGCTAATATGATTAATATATATATTTTTAAAGATTTTATTTATTCATTTGACAGAGATTATAAGCAGGCAGAGAGAGAGAGAGGAAGAAGCAGGCTCCCTGCTGAGCAGAGAGCCCAAGGTGGGTCTCAATCTCAGGACCCTGGGATCATGACCTGAACCAAAGGCCAAGGCTTTAACCCACTGAGCCACCCAGTTGCCCCTAAAATATGGTTTTACTTATAAATATTAATTTTATGTTAATATTTAAAATGAATTTAAATATTTTATTATGCTTGTCATTTCCCCAGCATAGGTTCACAAGTGTTTTCCATATGATTTTGACAAAAAAATGAACAAAGAGACTTTCTATTTTAATACTTGGATAAATTAATCTTTCTGTCTTAATAAACACTTGGATAAATAAATGGATATTTAATATATGGCAATATACCTATTACCATGAGCTTATATAAAATAGTTCCCCCAGTATTTTTTATAGCAAAGTGGAGGGGCAGAGGGAAAGTGAGAGAGAGAGAGAAAGAGAGAAGCAGACTCCCCACTGAGCATGGAGTCAGAGGTGGGGCTCCATCTCAGGACCTTGAGATTGTGACCTAAGCTGAAATCAAGAGTTTGTTACTTAACTGAGCCAACCAGATACCCCTCTTAAAGCATAAATGCTTTTTAATTTTTCAACCCTGGTATCCTTAAAGCTGTCACTGGGGATATCATATATGTCAAGACCTCATGCTACCCTGACAGAGTAAATGAGACCATAGTTTTTACGTGAAGTAAACTAGGCCAAAGAGATCCTTCCTTGGGATTTCAGCAATTAGGACTAAAGATGTTATCAAACTCAATTTCAGCTGCTTATTTCTAGGAAGGCCAAAACTCATGAGATGAGTTTTGACTGGAAAGAAATTTGAGCTTTATTTCAGAGACCACAACCGGCAAGGAACTGGTCTCCTTTTGAAAAGCCAACTCAGAAGTTTCTGCCTGATCCAGGGGTTTTAAGAAGGTTTTATGGAAGTTATTCAGCAAAGGGAGTGCAGAGGCCTGCAATGTCTCTTGATTTCATGAGATTTGATAGTGACAGCTACAAATGTGAACTCAGTGCTTGGGGACTGTGTGAAGGGGGTCCAGTTTATGTTTTGTGATATGCAGGAGTACTTTGTTCTTTCTGCAAAGGAGAACAAGATTTATAATACACAGTGGGAGATTAATAAAATCATCAGTGTGACCTGAAAAAAGAAAAGTATTTTGCTAAAAAAAAAAAAAAAATTGCTGGTGTAATCAGACAGCCAAGGCATCTTCAAACAGATGCATTAGGCTCTGTGGCCTGGGAAAGGTCTGATCCTTCCCCTCAAGGCCAGTAGTCTCTGTCTGCTATGGGTATAGGGACTTAGTCCAGCAAGTAAGGAGTGAATTAACTTGAAGCAAGTTAACCCTTCAGACTAGTTGGAGTGCTGTTACAAAGAGAACATTGATACTGTCAATAGTTGGTGAAGTCACAAGATTTTGTTATGGAAAATTCAACAGCCTTGTGTCTTAAACATTTGAAATAATCAGTCTGCAGTGTCTAAATTCAGGGGAAAAAAGAGAAAAAAACAACTAAAAACACAAATACTCCAACTCACCAAAAAAACCCAAACAAACAAACAAACAAAAAAAGTGATGAATGAGCTCTGGAAATTATACTTCTAGACATTCCTGAGTGCCAACTGTGTCCCTGTCCTCCACACAGCTTCATTATTTAAACATCTTAGTGCCTCATAAGCCAAAATATTCTATCTTTTAGTTCCAGTGAACTCTATGTCACATGCTTCTGAGAGAAAGCATCTGAGTGATGCAGGGTTTGGGGAGACATTGAAGTACCCTATTAGCTGGACTGAAAACTTAGCACTTCTTATTACAAAGGAGAAAAGAGAAAGGTACTTGGTTAAATCAGTTATTGAGAACATGGCTTGAGCTCTAAGAAATTACTGGCTTCAGACTTCATGAGAAAATATCAACACATTGGAGTAATCTTAGTCTTCAGCAAAGGGTTAAAAGATAGAAACAATTACATTACCACTTGAAAAGTTATACAGAGCATTGACACAAATATGTAGATTTTTCTCTGAAATCAAATTTACTGAGGTGTAACTTTCATATTATAAATCTACCCATTTTAAGTGTGTATTTCAATGAGTTTTGAGGGATGGACATCTTTACTACAATAAAGATACAAAATATTTGCATTATACCCCAAAATTCTTTCCAGTTCTTTTGTGGTTCAATGCATCTCCAGCCTGAGCAAATCTGATCTCTTTTGTGTCATTGTAAACTAATTTTTGTTTTGCCTAGAGTTTTTTATAAGTAGAACAATGTGGTGTACTTTTTGAATCTAACTTCTTTTGCACAGGGTAATGTTTTTGAGATTCATCTAAGTTGTGGCTTATCACATTGGTCTATCCTTTTTGAAAAAAAAAACACAAATTATTTATCCATTCACATGTTAATAGACTGTAGTGTTCTTTCTGAAGCTGTTATAAAATATTCTTTTTCACTGATGTATAGTTGACAAACAATGTTACATTAGTTTCAGGTATACAACATAGTGATTCAGTAAGTCTATATATATACGGGATTCTAACCACAAACATAGCTACAATCTGTCACCATAAATTGCTATTATGATACCATTGACTATATTCCTTATGCTGTATATTTTATCTCCATGACTTCCTTATTCCAAAACTGAAAGCTAGTAACTCTGACTCCCCTTCACTCTCTCTTCCTATCCCTTCATTTCCCTCCTGTCTGGTAAACACGTTTTTCTCTATAGTTATGTGCCTGATTCTGCTTGTTTGTTTTGTTTCTTAGATTCCTTTTTTAAGTGAAATCATATTATATTTGTCTTTTTCTAACTTATTTCACTTAGTATAATACCTTCTATGTCCATCTATGGTGTCATAAATGGCAAGATTTCATTCTTTTTTATGGATGAGTAATATTTCATTCTGTGTATATACACCACATATTTTTTAATCCATTCATCTATGAATAGACACTTATGTTGTTTACATATTCTGGCCATTGTAAATAATGCTGCAATAAATGTGGGGGTGTATATATATTTTCAAATTACTCTTTTCATTTTCTCCAGGTAAATACCCAGAAGTGGAATTATATCACAGATTTATATTCTAGATTTATATTTCTATTTATATTCTAGATTTAGTTTTTGAGAAACCTTCACAATGTTTTCCAGAGTGACTACATCAATTTACATTCCCACTAACGTGCATGAGGGTTTCTTTGCCAATATTTATTATTTCTTTTTTTTTTCTTCATACTGTCCATTCTGACTCATGTAAGGTGATATCTCACTGTGAAATTGATTTTCTTTTTCATCATGGTTGGTAATGTTTAGTTTCTTTTCATGTATCTGTTTGCTGTCTATGTGTCCTCTTTAGAAATGTGTGCATTCATGTCCTTCGCCCATTTTTATTTTTATTTTTTTATTTTTATTTTTTTTTAAGATTTTATTTATTTATTTGATGGAGAGAAGTCACAAGTAGATGGAGAGGCAGGCAGAGAGAGAGAGAGAGGGAAGCAGGCTCCCTGCAGAGCAGACAGCCCGATGCGGGACTCGATCCCAGGACCCTGAGATCATGACCTGAGCCGAAGGCAGCAGCTTAACCCACTGAGCCACCCAGGCGCCCCTATTTTTATTTTTTTAACCAGAAGTTTGTCTTATGGGTGTTGAGTTGTATGAGTTATTCACATATTTTAGATATTAACCTCTTATCAGATATGCTATTTGAAAATATCTCCTCCTATTTAGTAGTTTTTTTTTTTTTTTCTCATTTTGTTGATGGTTTTCTTCACTGTGCAAAACCCTTTTTATTTTGGTATAATTCCAGTGGTTTACTTTGGCTTATATTTCTGTTGCCCTGAGCGATGTATTAAAAAAAAAAAAAGTCTCTATGACTGATGTCTAAGAGATTATTACTTATGTTTTCTTTAAGTTTTTATATTTTCAGACCTCACATTTAGGTCTTTAGTTCAGTTTTATTCTTTTGCATGTAGCTGACCAGTTTTTCCAGCACCATTTATTGAAAGGACTTTTCTTCCATTGTATATTCTTTCTTTGTCATAGATTGACTCTATAAGTGTGGGTTTATTTCTATACTGTTCTACTGATCTATATGCCTATTTTTGCACTAGAACCATACAATTTTGATTATTACTGATTTGTCATAAATCTTGAAATCTGGTGTTGTGATATGTGCAGCTTTGTTCTTCTTTCTCAGGATAACTTTGGGTATTTGGGTCTTTTGTGGATTTAATTCTAAATTTAATCCTAAATTCTAGGATTATTTGTTTTAATTCTTCAAAAATGTTGTTGTTTTGATAGAGATTGCATTGAATCCGTAGATAGCTTTAAGTAGTATGGACATTTTAATGATATTCCATGAGCATGGAATATCTTACCAATTGTTTATGTCATCTTCAAATTCTTCTTTTCTTTTTTTTAAAGATTTTATTTATTTATTTGACAGACAGAGATCACAAGTAGGCAGAGAGATAGGCAGAGAGAGAGAGAGAGAGGAGGAAACAGGTTACCTGGCGAGCAGAGAGCCCGATGTGGGGCTCGATCCCAGACCCTGGGATCACGACCTGAGCCGAAGGCAGAGGCTTTAACCCACTGAGCCACCCAGGCGCCCATCATCTTCAAATTCTTTCATCAATATGTATAGTTTTCAGGGTACAGATTTCTCATCTCTTTGGTTAAATTTATTCCTAGGCATTTTATTATTTTGGTGTAATTACATATAGGATTGTTTTCTTAATTTATCTTTTTGCTACTTTATCATTAATGTATAGAAATGCAACTGATATCTGTGTATTGATTTTGTATCCTGCAACTTTACTAAATTCATTTAACAGTTTTTTGGCAAAGTCATTAGTGTTTTCTATATATATTATCATGTCGCCTGTGAATAGTGAAAGTTTTACTTCTTTCTTGCCAATTTCAACGCCCTCTATTTATTTTTCTTGTCTGATTACTATGGCTAGAAGTTCCAGTACTATGTTGAATAAAGCAGGAAGAGTGGACATCGTGTCTTTTTCCTGATTTAGGAGAAAAAACTTTTAGTTTTTCTTTATTAATATAATGCCAACTATGGGTTTATAATATATGGCCTTTATTATGTTTCCTCTAAACCCACTTTGTTGAAAGTTTTCATCATGAGTGGATGTTGAATTTTGTTAAATGATTTTCTGCATGTTTTGAAATGATCACATGGTTTTTATCCTGTCTTACTGTAATGTATTACATTGATTAATTTGTGGAAATAGATCCATCCTATAGAACCATCCTTGAATCCCTAGAATAAATTCTACTTGATTGTAGTGAGTGAGTCTTTTAATGTCTTACTGAATTAATTTGTTAATATTTGGTTGAGGATTTTTATATTCATCAAGGATTACTCTTTTTTGCAGTGTCTTTGGTTTTAGTATCAGGTTCATGCTGGCTGTGGAGAAAGAATTTGGAAGCTTTCTGTTCTCTCTCTCTCTCTCTTTTTTGGAGTAGTTTGAGGAGAACAGGTATTCTTTAAGTGTTTGTTTAAATGTTTGGTAGAATTCACCTTTCAATCTATCTGGTCCTGGATTTTTGTTTGTTAAGAGTGTTTTGATTACTAATTTAATGTTGTTAATAGTAATTAGTCTGTTCAGATTTTTTATCATACATATATTTTACAAGTATCATTTTCTATTTTTAAACATAATTTTCCAACTTGCTGTTAAGGATTTTTCAAATACATAGAGTTGAAAAATTTTTACAGCAATTCCCCATATAACCACTGGCTGGATTCTACTGTTACATTTTACTAGAATTGATTTGTCACTTTTTTGTTGTTGTTCACTATGAATCCCTTTATCCATGTGTCAATCCATGTTACTGTTTTGATAAATATCAAAGTATGTTGCAAACATCAGTAAACTTTACCATAATTATTTTAGGATGTATATATATCATTGAGCATATCTGCAGTTTTCATTTTTCTTTTAAGATAAAATTTAGATAAAGTAACATTCACAAATATTGCATGCTATGTGGTACGTTTTGGCAAATTCATCTAGTAACCCAAACCTCTATGAAGATTTAGAACATTACCATCACCAAAAATTTTCTCTCATGTTACTCCCAAGTCAATGTCTGCCATTAGCATCAAGAAACAATTACTTTTCTCTTCTTTAAAATTATAGATTCATTGTACTATTTTGTAAAATTTGAATGCGAGGAACCAGATAAAATGGATGTAAGGGTTATTCACTCAGCATAATATTCTTTTTTTTTTATTCTTTTTTTTTTATTTTATTTTTTAAAGATTTTATTTATTTATTTGACAGAGAGAGATCACAAGTAGGCAGAGAGGCAGGCAGAGAGAGAGGAGGAAGCAGGCTCCCTGCTGAGCAGAGAGTCCGATGCGGGACTCGATCCCAGGACCCTGAGATCATGACCTGAGCTGAAGGCAGCGGCTTAACCCACTGAGCCACCCAGGCGCCCCTCAGCATAATATTCTTGATCATATTTTGTAGGTATATGTTTTATGTCTCTTAGACAATCATCTAGAATGAAAATTTCTGATCCACAGAGTAAGTACACATTTAGCTCTATTAAAAAAAAAAAAAAGCCAGATATTTTCCCACCATAGTTGTATCTTTTCACTACCTACAATTTTGGTAGTATTATTACTATATTTCCTTTTGAACATTTGGTATTGCCCATCCTTTAAATTTTTTGGTGATAAATCTTTTTTTTTTTTTCTGATTAAGTCTTCCAAATTTGTTCTTCATCAAAATATCTTAATTTTGACCTCTTTGCATTTCTATGTGAATGTTAGAATCAGATTTGCATTATCTACAAGAAAAAAGACTCCTGTGATTATAGGTGAGATTGTTTTGAATATATAAATTAATTTGGGAAGAATTAAATTGTTCAGATTTTAGTGTTCCTACTCATGAGAATGATATATCTTTCAATTAGGTCTTTTTGTTGTCTCTCATCATAATTTGAGGTTTTCTATATACAAATCCTATAGGTTTTTTTTTTAAGTTTTTTTTTATTCATTTATTTGACAGACAAAGATCACAGGTAGGCAGAGAGCAGGTAGAGAGAGAGGAGGAAGCAGGCTCCCTGCTGAGCAGAGAGCCTAATGTGGGGCTCAATCCCAGGACCCTGGGATCATGACCTGAGCCAAAGGCAGAAGCTTTAACCCACTGAGCCACCCAGGTGCCCCAATCCTACAGTTTTTGTTTGCTAAAAATATGTGTAGTTATATTACTTTTTGTGGTGACTAATGCAATTGAGTTTTTAAAGTTTTATTTTTAGATTGCTCAAATAATTTAAACATTCTTACTGAAATTTTACCTTTTTGACTTTTGAGAGTTTTATATGTATTCTGGTTATGAGTCCTTTAGTAGATTATGAATTTGCAAATAATTTCTTCCAGCATATAACTTATTTTGTTTTTTCTCAACGGGTTTTTCAAGAGGCTGAGTTCTTTATTTTGATAAAATCAAATATATCAAAGTGTTCTTTTCTGGGTAATGATTTTAGTGTCCTATCCAAGAAATACTTGCTAAAACCAAGGTCATAAAGACCTTCCCTTATGTTGTCTTCAAAATGTTTATATTCGTATTTTTCATTTTTAGGCTTATGATATCATCACAATTAATATTTGTGCATATTATAAGGGCCACAGTTTCTTTTTTACTCTGTTTATCTAGTTATTTTCAATCATTTGTTGAAAAGACTATCTTTTCATATTGAATTTCATGGCCACTTTTGTAGAAATTTGTTTGAACATATATGTGCACTATTCTAAAACTTGTACCACACTGTTTTGATAAGTCTGTCTTTATAGTGAGTTTTAATTCCTTTTCAAATTTGGTTTGACCATTCTGGACTCCTTGAATTTCTAATATATTTCTAGGTTTCTACCAAAATACCTGAAAGGTTTGATTGTGATTGTTTTGGATAGATAACTAAGAATGATATGCCTGGTGGTTTAGCTAGTTAAGCGTTGACTCTTAATTTTAGGTCAGATCATGATCTCAGGGTCAGGAAATTGAGCCCTACATTGGGCTCTGCACCCAGTGGGGCGTCTGCTTGAGATTCTTTCACACTCTCTCTGCTGCTCCCCCCATGTGCTCTCTAAAATAAATTTTTAAAATCTTAAAAACAATAGTTACTATCTTTTTTATTTTTTTAAAAACAATAGTTACTATCTTAAGAGTAATAAAAATTTTCAGTCATAAACATGGTATATCTCTCTCTTTACTTAGATCTTTAGCCTTTTACAGAAATGTGTTGCAGTATTCTGTGTGCGTGTCTTGTGCGTGTCAAATGGGTTTTTCTTCTTTTCAGTCTCTATTACTCACACTTCTCATCTTATTGCACAGGTTAGGACCTTCAGTACTAAGCTAATTACAGGAAATGATAATTGTTATTCTAGACCTGATTTTTATCTTAGTGGGAAAGAATTTAGTATTTCACTCTTAAGTGGCTTCAGTGGCTTTGAGGAAGTGTTTTCCTTATGGAATCCCCTGTACTCTCCTCTCTTCTTTCCTCTCTCTGTGGCTAGGGCTCCCTCCCCTCCACAGTACCCACAATCCATTTCTCCCTAAACTACATCTCTTGCACCCTTTACCTTCCATGATGTGGCCTCCTTCCTCCTTCTAATTGTGCAGTTCTGTTAGTCCCGAGATTGATTTCTTGGGTATTTAGAATGATTTGATATTTATCTAGCTGTGATCAAGGTGCAAAGCAAACATATGGTCCTCCTTCTGCTCGCTATCTTAGCTCTTCTCCCAGCTAAATTTTTTTTTTTTTTTTTTTGGTCTGATTGCTGGAGCTAAGGCCTCTAGTATTATGTTGAAAAAAAAAAAAAAAAAAAACCTGGACATGCTGAAATTTTCAGTTTTTCCACTGTTGAGTATGGTGTTTGCTATGGGTTTTCATGTATGACCTTTATTATATTAGGTATATTCTTCTAAATGCACTTTTTTGAGTATTTATCATGAAGGGAGTTTAGTTTTGTCAAATTCTTTTTCTACATCTATGAGATGATTTTGTGGCTTTTGTCCTTCATTTTGTTAATGTTTTGCCAGAAATATTATTAAATAGACAAATAGCAAAGAGAGAAGGCAACATAAGTGGATTCAATTTAAATCATACAGCTTTATTGAGCAGATGTTTTGTGTGCTCAAAATTGAGAAATCCAAGGATGAGACTAGAAATAAGAAATTTTAGATGTTATCATATGATGTGGAAACGATGAGCAAAGTTCCCTATAACAATTTTCTTTTTATTTATGAACATGTGTGATCTGAAGGATAATCCAATGGCCTGAGTGCTGAATTGATAGTTGAAAATCAATCATATAAAAGATGTTTGAGAAGGTGTCTAGGCCAAATTAAAAAAAATTCTAATTAAGGTGCTCCTTAAATAAGTTGTTGCACATGCTGATGAATAACAAGTTCTTCAAAAATACTTTTATTGGGAAACTAATTTCTGAAAAAAAAGTTTTTATTGAAGAATACCTTAATTAAATGTATAGATTAATTTTATATATTTATGCAATTTGCATGTATATATTGTTTCCTAGATAGCAGGTAAAGGAGAAAAAAAGAAAGTGTGAATACTTTCTTGAAGGAAACAATTCAATAAACACTCATATTTACTAACTTTTTACTTTAGTATACTCTTCTAGATTCTGGAGTGTTAGAAAAATACATCTATAATAGAAGAGAATTTATAACAAAACTCATAAAATGGTTCCTAAGGAAATGTTTTATTGATTATTTTTAAATTTTTAATATTATTAAAATATAAACTAGTTAAGTGTTACAGTATCTCAAGGTTGAAAGTAATATCTTGTTTTGATCTTTACTGAAAAATGTGCAAGAGAGTGTATTGTGTTAACATAATGTAATGGTTAAATTGTAATTTCATGTAAATATTTTGTGGTAATTATTTATATGCCTGAATTATATAAGCCAGTGTTTAATCCTCGATAAAGAATGTTAAGAATTTTTCAAGCTGGCTGCCTTTTTTTGAAGTACAGCAAATTAAGTACTGGACTCTGGAGAATTAAATGAATTTATTTTAGTTCTAATATAAAATAGTCTAATAGATGGCTCTCTTGAGTACCAGTGTATCTGTCAAATTTTGAGTTCTGATTTCATGTGACCAAATATGATAATGGTAATTGTGCTTTCAACAGCTAAGATATGAGAAAGAGGAGGTTGGGGATGATGATATTGAGTTTATTAATTGACTAGTTTGATATTTCTGTATAAAATCTGTTTAGAAATTCAACTGGGGAGATAAAAATGTTTTTAGTGAAAGAGTGCAGTCAAGCCTGGAGGTAGAGATATCCAATATTTATTCATTTATTTATGAAATACTTGTTTATGTCTTAGTATATCCCAAGAGCTTCTCCATATGCTCTAATTCTACAAGTTGACAGATTAAGTCATATAAGTAGAGGAAATTTCCAAAGAAATTAAAATTTTGAATGGGGGGGAAAAGGTCAACGACAAAAGGGATAAAGGCAAAATAACTACATCTAATATGTAGTTAAAGAAAAAAACCATAGATATATACAGGACAGTTTTAGAGATATAGAGGTACAACAGGAAGGAACAGTGAAGAAAGACTCTCCACTATGAAGACTTTAGGCTGATTTTCCCATAGAATCAAATGCCATACAGTCTTAATAGATGCCTGAAAAGTTGGGGTTCTAAGAAAAAGCTAATACATTTTGCCAAATAGCAGTAGTTAATTAGTGACCTTTACAAGCCTAGTAGAGTGCTGAGAGCTGAAGCAAACTTTCAGAGACTTAAGGAAAACATGTCATAGCTAAGGATTTGAGAATAAACTATTCCATATCTTTATGGATATAAAGATATTAAGCAAGAAGGAAAAGAGAAAGGTTATAGTAGTTTTGAGAAAAAGAGGTTAGTGGAAAGAGGGTAGGAAATTCATTTATTAAGAATGACCCATGTGAATGTTACTATGGCATCTACTTTATACATTTATTAGTATGTAACTTCAGAGAGAAGTGAAAAACTTTTAGAGAAAGCTGGAGCATTTGTATATGAAGACATATATCATACACTATTATACCAAGTATTTAAGCTGGACAGTCTTTAATGCAAGAAAAAAAAGTTCATAGGAAATAAGAATTTCTGTCAAGGAATACTATAAGACAACTGTGAGAAGATATTTTCAACTCCTATATCTGGTAACAGTTTATTACCTAAAATATTGGAAGAATTCCTTTAAAAATCAATCATTAAGAATTGAATAAAGATGCCAATAGAAAATGATGAATTTGTATGTGTTTCATAGTAGACAAAATGTTAATGGCTAGTGAATATATGAAAAGTTGTTGAGCACCTCTAATAGTCAGGAAAATGTAAATTAAATTCATAATAATATATTAACCTACAAGATTAGTAAAAGATAAAAAGTCTGACATTACCAATTTTAATAGAATATTGAAACCACATGAATGCTCAATCACTACTAATGTGAGGATAAACTGGCATAATTTAGACAGAGTTTGACATAACCTAATAAAATTGGAGATGTGCATACCAATAACCTAGCAATTCTATTGCAAGATATATAATTGAGACCCTTTCCCAAAAATACAACAGAAGATATTAAGAAATATTCATAATTCATTGTTTTAAATTACAAAAATAATGAAAGCAACTTAAATGTCTACTAGGAGGGAACATTAAATAAATTAAAGTATGAAAGAATATAATGTGAAGTACAGCAATACACACCAATAGGTTTTATTCTCAGAAAAATCATGTTGAATGAATAAAGGAATTAGGAAAAATATATAGTAATATTCTATTTATGTACATACCAAGTCATATATAGATAAAAACATTATTTAGGAATACATACAAAGTTGGTAAGTGCAAAAGAAATTCAAAGAAATAAGAAACAAGAAAAACAATCAACTTTGTGGAAAGAAACAACTATTTCATAGGATGGAAGATAAGAAGTTTCTCAAAGGTATTGACAGAATTCTAATTCTTAATTTCTGTGATAGATGCTTGGGTCTTCTTTACTTGATATTCTTTTAATTATATATTTATTTTCTATATACTCTGTGTAGGTATATATATTTCATAGAATAAATTTTTTAAGACGATGAATAGAGAAATGTAGACTATTAATTTCCAGTGTAGTCTCAGAAATCTAACACCTTTACTGTATAAAATATTATCATATTTTCTAGTGACTCAAATGAGTTACACATATCCCTCACTAATATTTTCAAATATAGTGATGATATTTTTACTGGATATTTTACTTTACTTTTTAAAAAGATTTTATTTATTTGAGAGAGAGTGAGAGAGAACATGAGAGTGGAGAACGTCAGAGGGAGAAGCGGACTCCCCATGGAGCTGGGTGCCTGATGTAGGACTCGATCCCAGGACTCAGGGATCATGACCTGAGCAGAAAGCAGTCGCTTAACCAACTGAGCCACCTAGGCGCCCCTTTCCTGAATATTTGTATCTGTCTGAAAACACCATTTAGTTGTAGGTATATGGTAGGAAAATACTACTAGATATTTAAGAGTAAACATTTTCTTGGAACTAGCAATATATGAGTCAGCTTGCTATCATAGAAAATTATTTCTGTTATTGAACTGGATAATATGGATTTGAATATCAGTTCTTAGAGATTTTGGTTGTGATATTCTTAGGGAACTTCCTTTCATTCATGTTTCCTGAGTTTGCTAATCTATAAAATGGGGATAATAAGAGCTGTCTTACAAGGTTTTGTAGTTTTCCCCTTTTAGAAAAGGTAGCTAAGTTTCAGTAACAGCAAGAAGTGGCAGAGAAAATACATATAAATATTAAAAACATGGTTTCTGAAGAAAGATACAAATTTCTATGATAATTACAATAATTTTATTTTAATATTTTTGTGATATATATCACACTGAAAAAGAGGTTTTTGTTTCTAGAAATTACCCTACTTTTTGGCCTTAAGTTTTAAACATATCATGTTATAAGAAAAAAAAATGGACATTTTCTAGGGAATTTTGAAAATAGCTTATTTATGGCACCCCAAAATTTAAAGGTTGGTGTGCACATCTCTAATTTTGTTAAGTAATTATATACTAAAATTATTTTTCTGCATGAAGAAATATATCATGTGCATTTTACTACTTCTGAGGTTATCAGCTACAGATATAAGAAAGGTTAACTGTAGACTAGTAAAACATTTGACTATATTGGATCCACATAAACCATCCAAAATGTGTGCTATATTTATACATATTAATAACATTTTTTTGAACTCAGGAAATATACTTTTTAGAATGTATAATAAAAAATTGTTAAAGTGAAATAATAATATTTGTTATAAATTTAGAAAATATATTTCTTATATGAAATAGAAAGAAAGAGAAATATAATAAATATAGAGCCAAGATAGAGTTGCCTATCTGAGTAAAGCTCTATTTTATAAAACTAGGATAACTATGATGTGTTTTTTTCCTGTGACATGATTTTTAAAATTAAAATCTTATTTGAGGTTCCCAATACTAAATAAGAGTGGCTTAGCTTTGGTTAAAAGTGTTAGGAAATAGAGGTGCCTCTCTGTCACTGTCCCTCCCTCTCCCTAAATGTACCTGCTGAATATCTGCTTATAAATTTGAAAAACAAAGATGAAGGCATTGATTCTCCAAAATCTCCTCTTGTTCAAAACACCTTTGCTTTCCACAAAGAGTAAGTCAATGAACTAAAACATAGCTATGCAGGTTAGTCACTAATCTAAAATGGATGAAGTCTCTAAACAAAAAGTGTATTAAAAATATAGATTGGGATGTTGAAAGTTTGACAAGTCAGTTTGAACTGTAGACTATAGTTCAATAAAGTAAAGCTTGGTTTCTCTACTAAAGAGATTGCTCTTTCTTCTGTGTTATAGAATATTAGCATTAGCTAGGAGCTAGCAGAAAGTGGCAATAAAATTGAGGTAAAGATGGAACAAAATAACCTTCACCTTTTTTTTTTTAATAAAACTTCTGGAAATAAATGGATAATTATTTAGTCTAGGGCCCTCCTAAAATTTTAAAGCATGCATTCCTATCAGTTATTTATTTTAGTGTACCTCTTCTAAATGTATGTATTTTTATGTGTTATATCAATGCACTATATTACTAAAAGTTTCATAACATGAAACAAATAAAAGCAGAAGTCAAAAAGGATGAGATAAAAATACAGAGAGCAAAATTTTTCTTCCACAGTCTAGCAGTAGAAAAACATTTAGTTTCTTCATTCATATTATTTTTGTAACCTCTGTTGCAACAACTGTAAAAGAATAGTTTGGAGTTGATGACCAGTGTCAATGATAGATTTCAGTTTTCCCTCTTAAAATAAAGGCATGCATAATAGTAGAGTAGGAATATTATGAGAATTATAAGTGGCATTTTACATAATAGTGTTGACAGTTCTTGCATATTTTATTCTAAAATTACATGATATGTTTTAGTGGGGGAATTCAAGCTCTAATTATTTTTTTAAAGTTTTTAAAGTTGTTTGAACTGAGTCAATTAAACCAGATTGTTCTTGATTTTTTATTTTATTTTAGGAGCTTAGCTTATTTTAATTTTCATCAGAAAGAATCTTGTAGACTTGTTTAAACTCAAATTAGAGATATTTATAAAGGATGACCATGATTGAGAATCAGTTTATAAATACATGACACTTATTGACATCATAATTTAGTTTTGCATGGTAGTGATTAGGAATTATAAAAAATAAGTATTTAAAAATTGGTTCTTGCCATGTGTAATCCCAAATGCAGAACTTTTCAAATAACTTATTGCTCTTCTCTTGTGGTTGATATTTTTGTTGGAAATGGAGTAAAGGACAATTCATGTCAACTGTGGATTTTTTATTAAAAAGCTTTCAAAGTGGGGGGAGACAAGATGGCAGGGAAGTAGGAGGAGGCACCATCTCAACCTGCACCTTAAAGTGAGCTGATTACCTACCAAAGAACTCCGATCACCTATGAAATCAGCCTGAGATCAGAATTATACACGTCTGGATCTCTACAGGGACAGAAGATGCCAGTGGGCAGGTAAAGCAGAGTGGGAATGTGGGACAGATATCGGAAGATAAACAAAAGGGGGAGGGGGCCACCAGAGGCGAGCAGTTGGAAAGTAATACCCCCTAATACAATCAAGAATGCCCTGTGTCTGGGGACAAGCATTAACTTGGAGACTGGTTGAAAGCACTCCAAAAGAGCAAAGGATTGTGGGGGAGGAAATTGTGGGAATCAGGGTGGCTAGGGACAGGGGCTTAAGTCCCCGGACACAGGACAGCCTCCCCTGGTGCTAAGCCAGAGAGAGTATGTCAGAGAAACCAGGTCTTGGTCCCTGAGCTGGCAGAGCACCCAAGAACGCGTGGGGTCTGGCTCCTGTGAGGGGCTGGAAGCCTCGCCAGACAGCAGAATACCGAGCTGTGCTACAGAGCCTGAGACATGCACACCCCTCACCCTCCCCTGAGAGATGTGCACGGAGGCTGAGCTGGGCGCTCTTAGACCCGAGCCATTGTTTCAGAGCCTGAGATGTGCGCGCGACCCACAGCCTCCCATGAGAGAGGTGCACACAAGCCCAGCGCTCTTAGACCCAGAAAGACCAGGCACTCCCATCCCGGGCCAGCAGGAAAATCTCAGTGTGCGATCGCTGCTTGGAACCTCTCTGGCGGTCTGGAGCTGCCCAGACAGCCGCCACTGCCATGGTTTTGGGTACAAGCAGAAGATCCCCAGGGACGGCGACTCAGAACCTGCTCTGCCAGTAGCCAAGGGGGAATTTTTACGGGCTCTGCAGGCCCCACAGGGGACCAGGCTGAGGCTTCTCTCTGAGAGGGAGGTCAGAGTGCAGTTTGCTTTCCTCTAAACCTACAGAAACCATCAAAAGCGGTCAAGGCAAGAGGGGGGAAAAAAAAAGTGAACAAACATAAAAACCTCCAGAGAACAAAAGCCTGAAAAAAACCAGTTTCCTCAGAGCCCACCCCCTTGAGGGGGGCGGGAGGACTTAACTCAGGGAACATCATTGACTGAAAACCCATGTGGCAGGCCCCTCCCCCAGAAAACCAACCAGTAAAGAAAAAGAAAAATAAAAAACAACTACAAGAGAACAACCACCACTAATTCATAGATACAACTTTTATTTTTAACTCATTCCCACTATACTGGTTCTTTTATATATATATATATATAATTTTTTAACCTATTTACTATCACAGTGAGATGTCCAGTACATCAAATTCCATAATAACTTTCTAACCTGAACTTTTTGATACATACATCTGTGTTTTTATTTTGCATTTCTATTTTTTAATTTTTTTCCCTAAATTTTAGTTTAGTTTAGTCTAGATTATTCCTTTTTTATTTTTACTTTCTAATATTCATGTAGAGTTAAACTTCAAGGTAATCCCCTTTCCCCAATCAATGCTACCCCTATAGGTAAACCAATTTTTAATCTCCCTTTATCTTAGGAAAGTTGGGTCCTTTAACAAAGATATCAAGATACATCCAGGAAGAATCAAAACAACCTTCCTCACCCACACTGAGAATTTATAACCACTCTCCCATCTTTTTCTTTCACCAGTGTTTCTGTATTTTTGTGTTTGTCCTGATAGTATATAAATCTTATACTTGGGGTTCTTTTTGATGAGGTTCTACCTTTATTTGCATATATATGTATTTTTTTCTCTTGTCATATACTTTTATCAGTCTTTTTGTTTGTTTTTGTTTGTATACTTCATCAATCTTATCTTGGGGCCCATTTGGGCTGAACCTTCTCTTTTATCTTCCCTTTTTTCCCTGTCTCTCTCTCTCTCTTTTTTCTTTTTCTTTTCTTTTTTCTCTCATTTGGGTGGAGAACCCTGATTGCTCAGAAGCGTTCCAGGGTGCACCTTGACTGCACCACGGTCAATACATCCAGCTACATCCGTTCAGTCATCTCTCACCAAAATGACTAGGAGGAGGAAAGCCCAACAGAAGAAAAATACAGAGGATGGGCCTTCTGCAACAGAGCTAACGGCTATCAACATAAACAATATGTCGGAAAGAGAATTCAGGCTAACAATTATCCAGGCAATAGCTAGGCTGGAGAAAGCCATGGATGACCAAACAGAACTGATTAGGGCAGAACTGAAAGTGACCAGGGATGATGTTCACAATGTTAGGGCAGAGCTGAAAGCTACCAGGGATGAGGTTCACAATGCTCTCAATGAGTTCCAATCTAATCTAAATTCTCTAAAAGCTAGGGTAACTTAGAAGATAGAATTAGTGATCTGGAGGACAAACAGATAGAGAGAAAGGATCAGGAAGAAGCCTGGAACAAACAGCTTAGAAGCCACAAAAACAGAATCAGGGAAATAAATGGTGCCATGAAATGTTCCAACGTCAGAATTATTGGAATCCCTGAAGGGGAGGAGAAAGAAAGAAGTCTAGAAGATATAGTGGAACAAATTCTTCATGAAAATTTTCCCAGTCTTATGAATGGAACCAGTGTTCATGTACTAGAGGCTGAACAGTCTCCACCCAAGATTATACATTCCAAAAAAACATCACGACACCTGATAGTCAAATTGAGGAATCATAATTATAGGTACTATCTCTTGAAAACCGCTAGGACAAAGAGGCTCCTTACTTACAGAGGAAAGCCCATCAGAATAACATCAGACCTGTCCACAGAGACCAGGCAAGTCAGAAAGGGCTGGCAAGATATATTCAGGGTACTAAATAAGAAGAACGTGCAGCCAAGAATACTTTATCCAGCAAGACTGACATTCAAAATGGATGGAGAGATAGAGTTTCCAAGACCAGCAAGGCTTAAAAGACTATGCAACCACCAAGCCGACACTGCAGGAAATATTAAGGGGGTTTCTATAAAAGAGGAAAAATCCTAAGAATAGCATTGAACAGAAATATAGAGACAATCTACAGAAAGAAAGACTTCAAAGGTAACACAATGTCAGTAAAAAAGTATCTGTCAATAATCACTCTCAATGTGAATGGCCTAAATGTGCCCATAAAATGACACAGGGTTGCAGATTGGATAAAATGACAGGAACCATCCATATGTTGTCTATAAGAGACCCATTTTGAACCTAATGATATACCCAGACTGAAAGTGAAAAGATGGAGAAGAATCTTTCATGCCAATGGGCCTCAAAAGAAGGCCGGGGTAGCGATTCTCATATCAGATAAATTAGATTTTAAACTAAAGACTGTAGTCAGAGATACAGAAGGACACTACATAATTCTTAAAGGGACTATCCACCAAGATGATCTAACGAGTGTAAATATCTATGCCCCCAATACGGGAGCAGCCAATTACATATGAAAATTGTTAATCAAGATAAAGGGTCATATTGATATGAATACATTAATAGTAGGAGATCTTAACACGCCTCTTTGAGAAATAGATCGTCAAAGCAGAAAATCAATAAAGAAACAAGAGCATTGAATGACACATTGGACCAGATGGACCTCCTAGATATATATAGAACATTCCACCCTAAAACAACAGAATACGCATTCTTCTCAAGTGCACATGGAACCTTCTCAAGAATAGACCACATACTGGGTCACAAATCAGGACTCAACTGATACCAAAAGACTGAGATTATTCCCTGCACATTCTCAGATCACAATGCTTTGAAACTGGAGCTCAATCACAAGGAAAAGTTCTGAAGGAATTCAAACACCTGGAAGCTAAAGGCCATCTTGCTTAATGCTTGGGTCAACCAGGAGATCAAAGAAGAACTGAAACAATTCATGGAAACCAATGATAATGAAGACACTTGAGTCCAAAAACTATGGGATACAGCAAAGGCGGTCCTAAGGGGCAAATACATAGCCATCCAAGCCTCCCTCAAAAAATTGAAAAATCCAGAACACAGCAGCTGTCTCTATACCTTAAAGAACTGGAGAATCAACAACAAATCAAACCAACTCCACACATAAGAAGGGAAATCATCAAGATTGGAACTGAGATCAGTGAGGTAGAAACCAGAGATACAGTAGAACATATCAATAAAACTAGAAGCTGGTTTTTTGAAAGAATCAATAAGATCAATAAACCATTGGCCACACTAATCTGAAAGAAAAGAGAGAAAGCCCCAATTCATAAAATTATGAATGAAAAGGGAGAGATCACAATGAACACCAAGGAAGTAGAAACAATCATCAGAAGTTATTATCAACAGTTATATGCCAATAAGCTTAGCAACCTAGATGAAATGGATGCATTCCTGGAAAACTATAAACTCCCAAAATGGAACCAAGAAGAAATGAACAACCTGAATAGACCAATACCTAGAAACGAGATTGAATTAGTGATCAAAAAACAAGAGTCCAGAACCTGATGGATTCCATGTGGAATTCTACCAATCTTTCAAAGAAGAAATAACACCTATTTTCCCGAAGCTGTTTCAAGAAATTGAAGCAGAAGGAAAATTTTCAGACTTTTTTGATGAAGCTAGCATTACCCTGATCCCCAAACCAGGCAAAGACCCTAACAAAAAGGAGAATTTCAGACCAATATCACTGATGAATATGGATGCTAAGATTCTCAACAAGATCCTAGCAAACAGGATCCAACTGTACATTAAAAAGATTATGCACCATGACCAGGTGGGATTCATCCCTGGGCAACAAGGATGGTTCAACATTTGCAAATGAATCAATGTGATAGAACAAATTAATAAGAGAAGAACCACATGGTCCTCTCAATTGATGCAGAAAAAGCATTTGACAAAATCTAGAATCCGTTCCTGATTAAAACGCTTCAAAGTATAGGGATAGAGGGAACATTCCTGAACTTCATAAAATCAATCTATGAAAGACCCACAGCAAATATCATCCTCAATGGGAAAAAGCTTGCAGCCTTCCTTTGGAGATCAGGAACATGACAAGGATGCCCACTCTCGCCACTCTTGTTCAACGTAGTATTAGAAGTCCTAGCAACAGCAATCAGCCAACAAAGAGAAATAAAAAGTATCCAAATTGGCAACGAAAAAGTCAAACTCTCTCTCTTCGCAGATGACATGACTCTTTATATGGAAAACCCAAAAGACTCCACCCCCAAACTACTAGAACTCATACAGCAATTCAGCAACGTGGCAGGATACAAAGTCAACGTACAGAAATCAGTGGCTTTCTTATACACTAACAATGGAAATACAGAAAGGGAAATTAGAGAATCAATTCCATTTACTATAGCACCAAGAACCGTAAGATACCTGGGAATAAACCTAACCAAAGAGGTGAAGGGTCTGTACTTGAGGAACTACAGAGCACTCATGAAAGAAATTGAAGAAGACACAAAAAGATGGAAGACCATTCCATGCTCTTGGATCAGAAGAATAAACACTGTTAAAATGTCTATACTGCCTAGAGCAATCTATACTTTTAATGCCATTCCGATCAAAATTCCACCGGTATTCTTCAAAGAGCTGGAGCAAATAATCCAAAAATTTGTATGGAATCAGAAGAGACCCCGAATCACTAAGGAAATGTTGAAAAACAAAAATAAAACTGGGGGCATCATGTTACCTGATTTCAAGCTTTACTACAAAGCTGTGATCACCAAGACAGCATGGTACTGGCATAAAAACAGACACATAGACCAGTGGACCAGAGTAGAGAGTCCAGATATGGATCCTCAACTCTATGGTCAAATAATCTTCGACAAAGCAGGAAAAAATATACAGTGGAAAAAAACCCAGCCTCTTCAATATATGGTGCTGGGAAAACTGGACAGCTATATGTAGAAGAATGAAACTCGACCATTCTCTTAAACCATACAGAAAGATAAACTCAAAGTGGATAAAAGACCTCAACATGAGAGAGAAATCCATCAGAATCATAGAGGAGAACATAGGCAGTAACCTCTTCGATATCAGCCACAGCAACTTCTTTCAAGATATGTCTCCAAAGGCAAAGGAAACAAAAGTGAAGATGAACTTTTGGGACTTCATCAAGATCAAAAGCTTCTGCACAGCAAAGGAAACAGTCAACAAAACAAAGAGGCAATCCCATGGAATGGGAGAAGATATTTGCAAATGACAGTATAGACAAAAGGTTGATATCCAGGATATATAAAGAACACCTCAAACTCAATACACACAAAACAGACAATCATATTAAAAAATGGGCAGAAGATATGAACAGGCACTTCTCCAGTGAAGACATAGAAATGGCTATCAGACACGTGAAAAAATGTTCATCATTACTAACCATCAGGGAGATTCAAATTAAAACCACATTGAGACACCACCTTATACCAGTTAGAATGGCCAAAATTAGCAAGACAGGAAACAACGTGTGTTGGAGAGGATATGGAGAAAGGGGAACCTTCTTACACTGTTGGTGGGAATGCAAGTTGGTGCAGCCTGTTTGGAGAACAATGTGGAGATTTTTCAAGAAATTAAAAATAGAGTTTCCCTATGACCCTGCAATTGCACTACTGGGTATTTACCCCAAAGATACAGATGTAGTGAAAAGAAAAGCCATCTGTACCCCAATGTTTATAGCAGCAATGTCCACGGTCACCAAACTGTGGAAGGAACCAAGATGCCCTTCAAAGGATGAATGGATAAGGAAGATGTGGTCCATATACACTATGGAGTATTATGCCTCCATCAGAAAGGATGAATACCCAACTTTTATATCATCATGGACAGGACTGGAAGAGATTATGCTGAGTGAAATAAGTCAAGCAGAGCGAGTCAATTATCATATGGTTTCACTTATTTGTGGAGCATAACAAATAGCATGGAGGACATAGGGAGATGGAGAGGAGAAGGGAGTTGAGGGAAATTGGAAGGGGAGGTGAACCATGAGGGACTATGGACCTGAAAAACAATCTGAGGGTTTTGAAGGGGCGGGGGGTGGGAGGTTGGGGGAACCAGGTCGTGGGTATTAGAGAGGGCACAGATTGCATGGAGCACTGGGTGTAGTGCAAAAACAATGAATACTGTTATGCTGAAAAGAAAAAAAAAAAAAAAAGCTTTCAAAGTTCATTTTGCTCACTCTTCCCTTTTTAACCTGTTAGAGTTATTCTACATTAACATTACATCATCTAGTGTCCGTAAGATTACAGAATATATATGTGCAATTTAATAGTGTCATTGCCATGTTCTTGGTTTTTTTTTTTTTTTAAGATTTTATTATTTATTTGACAGACAGAAATCGCAAGTAGTCAGAGAGGCAGGCAGACAGAGAGAGGGGGAAGCAAGCTCCTTGCTGACTAGAGAGTCCCATGTGGGGCTCAATCCCAGGACCCTGAGATCATGACCTAAACCAAAGGCAGAGGCTTAAACCACTGAGCCCCCAGGCGCCCCACCATATTGTTCAAGTAGAAATTTCCATTTTACTACTCATGCTTCGGTCTTTTGCTGAATAAACCATATATTATTGGAAGTTAAATTTTTCCAAATATTCATTGGGCATATGATTTAACTTCTAAATTTTAATTGTTGAAGGATATCCCTATATAGGGAGAAGAGAATGGCATTGTCAGTTATATACAGGGAAAATATTCTTCTAGAAGAAAAAAGTAAACAGATGTCAAATAAACAGTAGATGATTGCTGGACTAATAGATTTCTGAAGGAAAAGGTAAAATAAGACAAAAACCCAGTTAATCTAAATTAATTTTTCTATTTCTTTTTTCTATTGAGATATAATTGAAATATAACATTATGTAATTTAAGGTATACAATGCGCTAATTTGATACACATATATGTTATGAAGTGTTTACCACAATAAGGTTAATGAAAATACCCTTCACTTCACATAATTATTATTTATTTGCTATTCTGAGAACATTAAAACTCTGCTCTTATAACAACAGTCAAGTATATATACAGTATTGTTGACTGTAGTTTCCATGCTTTAATATTTGGCTCCCAGAATCTATTCATTTTTTTAACTGAAAGTTTCTACCCTTTGACGAACAGCTCAGCATTTTACTCACCTCTCTGTCCTTCACAATTGCCATTCTACTCTGTTTCTGAGTCAATGTTTTTAGATTCCATGTATAAATGAGCTCATACAGTATTGATCACTTATAATAAGTATTGACTTATTTCACTTAATGAATGCCCTCAAGTTTTTTTTTTTTTTGATGAATGTTCTCAAGTTTTTTTATTTCACTTAATAATGCCCTCAAGTTCCATTCATGGCTATTATAAATAGCAGGATTTCCTTCCTTTTTATCATTGAAAAATATTCCATTGTGTATGTGTTTTTCCATATCTTGGCATTTGTGAATAATGTGGCAATGAGTATGGAAATACACAGATCACTTCAAGATATGATTTCATCTCACTCACATATATAACTAAAAGTAAGATTGTTTTATTTTATGGTAGTTGTATTTTTAATTTTTTGAAAGAATCTCTATACTGTATTTCAGAGTGACTATAGCAGTTTATGCTCCTGCCAACAGTACACCAGAATTCCTTTTTATCCATGTTAACATTTGTTATCTCTTGTCTTTTTGATAATGGCTAGTCTAACAGTTGTGTGGTGATTAGCAGAGTTGAATATTTTTTGTGTGCTTGTTGGCCATTTGTATGTCTTTTTTAGAGAAGCATCTCTTTAAGTGTCCTGTTCTGCTAACTTTGGGCTCAGTTTGGTCTTGTTATTCTAGTTCTTTGAGTTATAAAATCTGGTTGTTATTTGAGATGTTTCTTAGTTTATGGAGGCCTTTATATACTTCCTTCTGAGTCCTCCTTGGTGAATTTCAGTGGGGTGTACATTAATTTTCTTTCTAGATTAAAAAAAATTCTCTTCTGATAGCATCCTTGACCCTCTGGTTGTTCAGAAATGTGTTGTTTAGTATTACATATTTGTGATTTTTCCAGCTTTCCTGTTTTTGATATTTGCTTTTGTATTATTGTGATCAGAAAAATTTCTGCTATATGATTCAATCTTTGAAGATTTGAACATATATTCTACTGCTATTGGATGGAATGTGTTGCATATTTCTGTTAGGTCCATTTGGTCTGAATTATAGTTCAAGTCCAATATTTCCTTTTTGATTTTCTGTCCAATCTATCCATTGTTGAAAGTGGGATATTGAAGTATCCTACTATTACATTTTGTTATCTATTACTCCCTTCAGACTGGTATTTGATTAATATATTTAGGTATTCCAGTATAAAGTACATATATAATTGTTATATCTTCCTGATGAATTGATCCATTTGTCATTATTTAATGACCTTCCTTATCTCATTACAAACTTTAGATTACAGTCTATCTTGTCTGTTATATAGTATCTCCTGCTCTCTTTTGATATTAATTTGCATGGAATATACTTTGCTATTTTTTTACTTGGAGCCTGTGTATGTCATTAAATGTGAAATGAGTCTCTTAGATGGTGTAAAGTGCCCCCTTTTTTTATGTTTATCTCTTTTGATAAGAGAATTAAACAATTTACATTTAAAGTAATTATTGACAAGTAAGGACTTACTAGTGCCATGTTTTTAATTTTTGGCCATTTTGAAGTTCCTTTGTTACAATTTTCCTTTATAAACTAATGATTTTCTGTAGTTGTATTTTGTTTTTTATCATGTTTGTATTTGTTATAGGTTTTTGTTTTGAAGTTAACCTAAAGTTTACTTGAAATCTCTTGATTTAATAGTCTATATTAAGTGCATATCTACTTAACTTTGCACACAAATCTTTTTTATATCACAATTTAAATATTTTTATATTGTGTATCTATTAACAAGTTCTTGTAGCTAAATCTATTAAAATATCCTTGCTTTTAAACTTTATACCATATGTAAGTAGTAACACACCACAGTTACAGTATTAGAGTATTCAACATCTGACTACATACATAATTATCTTTACCTATTTGTGTATATTTTCATATGTTTTCATTTTACTCTTTAGTGTCTTACTGTCTCAGCTTGAAGGACTTCTTTCAGCATTTCTTGTAAAGCAGATCTAGTGATGAACTCTTTCAGCTTCTGTTTTAAAAGTCTTTATCTTGCCTTCATCTGAAGGACATCTTTGCTAAAGTTTCCTTGGTTGGCAGTATTTTTTCTTTCAGTACTTCGTTTTTTTGTTTGTTTGTTTGTTTGTTTTTGTTTTTTTGGTTTTTTTTTTTTTTAAGAATTTTTTAAAGGGTTTTTATTATTCATTTAACAGAGAGGGAGAGTACAGGCAGGGAGAGCAGAGTGAGCAGGGGCAGAGGCAGAGGGAGAGAGTGAATCTTAAGTAGTCTCCATGCCCAGCACAGAGGGTTCAGTCTCATGACCCCGAGATCATGACCTGAGTCAAAATCAAGAGTTAGACACTTAACTGACTGAGCCACCTAAGGACCCCTCATTTAACACTTTGAATATATCATCCAATTCTCTCTTGGCCAGCAAAACTAGTGCTGAGAAATCTGCTGATAGTCTTGTGGTGGTTCCCTTGAGTGAAATAGTTTTTTCTCTTGTTGCTCTTAAAATTCTCTTTTGGGCTTTGATTATTATTATGATGTTTACGGAGAAGATCATTTTAGATTGAGATTATGGGGTGACACATTAGCTTCATGAACTTGGATATCCAAATTTCTCCAGAAGTTTGAGAAGTCCTCACCCATTATTTCTTTAAAAAGGCTTTCTGCTACTTTCTTTCTCTCTTCTCTTTCTAGGACTTCAAACATACATAGATTGCTTCTTTTAATGCTGTGCCATACACTTTCTTCATTTATTTCATTTTTCTTTTTGCTCTACTGCTGGGTAATTGCAAATGATTTGTGTTTGAGCCCACTAATATATACTTCTATCTGGTCCAGTCTGATATTGAAGGTTTTTGTTTTGTTTCATTTCGATGTTGACAGTTTCTATTGAATTCTTCAGTTCAGTCACTGTATTCTTCAGCTCCAAACTTTGTTTGGTTCCTTTTATGTTTACTATCTCTCTGTTGAACAACTTATTCTTCCTCTTCTCCTTCTCCTCCTCCTCCCACCACTCCTCCTCCTCCTCCCCCACCCCTGCTTCCTCTTCCTCCTTCCTCCTCCTCCTCCTCCTTCTCTTCTTCTCCTTCTCTTTCTTCCTTCTTCTTCTTCTCTTCTTCTTTTATATTCCTGATTTCATCAAACTCTTTATCTCTGTTCTCTTATAGCTTCCTGAGTATCTTTAGAATAATTACTTTGAATTCTTTGTCAGATAATTCTTGTATCTCCATTTCCTTGGTGTCATTTACTGGAAGTATAGTGTATTGTTTTGATGGTGTCATGTTTTTGATTCTTTGTGATCGCTGTAGCCTTGAATAAATTTCTACACATATGAAGGGGTCACCTCTTCCAGACATTATGGATGGAGTTTGGTGGGAAATACCTTCACCTCTAACAGGGGCACATTGGAGAACACTTTGAAACCAGGCCTAGTGGTGTGGGATAACAAGTGCTGGTGTGTGTGTTAGCTCTGATTCCAGAGGAACTTAATATCTCATTAGTTCCAACCACTGAAATCCACATCACAACTGCATGGCATTTGATGAGCACTGTGAGGGATCTTCAGTGGCTGGCACTTTTAGGTCTAGTGGCTAGAGAGCAGAGCATGCAGTTGTAGTGCTGGAATGGGTGCACACAGTAAACTGCAGGGGTCAGCTGAAGATTTCTCTATAGTGGCAGGGGCTGGTTGCAGATGTACACATAGTGCTGTGGGCTGGGGCCAGCAACAAGGGTTAGAGTCAATGTAGAATGCACTGTCAGATGAAGGAGCCCAGGATGTTGTATGCATTCTTGTGGCTGCACATCTTACCCCACGTTCACACACAAATGGAAGCCAATGATGGGTGTAAGGTCAATGGGGTGCACATGCATAGCTGAGAGGGGCTAGTTGTAAGATAGCTCAGCAGTACAGACAAAGGACAGATGACTGAGCCAGAGGAAGGACCACAAAGGTATGCATGCACACAGCTAAAGGGGCTAGCTTCAGGTAAGCCCAGTGGAATACTCCTAGGATAAGAGAGAGGATCAGGGTAGGTTTACAATGAGCTATGCGTGTTTTTGTTGTTGGCATCTACTATTGTGACTGCAGGATCTGACCATGGGCACACAGAGATGAAAGCTACCGGTGGGATTTGGGCCAGGTTGGGCAGGTGAGTAGCTGGGGGTGCTACTTGTATGTGTGCTCAGAGGTACAGACTAAATATAGGGTCAAATGCAGGGTCACATGCAGCTGTGGGGACTTTGGCTATCAGCATGCAATTCCATGGCTACAACATCTTGTCACTAGCATGCACCCAGTGGATGTAACTGATGATGAGAACGAGGTCTGTGGCATACAAGTAAACAGCTGGAAGCAATAGCTCTAAGCATGCATCCACAGTGATAGGGGGCACAGCACCCTCTATGAGGGTGTTGGCTGGAGTTTTGCACTTATACAGCTACAGAGGCCTTGGCTGGCTATAGCTGTAGATCACTGGCAGGGGTTGAGGGTGGGGGGGAGGGATGCAGGTGGCTGATGTCTGGAATGTGAATACCTGTGGGGTGAAAATCCATGAAAACTGTATGGGGCTCTGAGGCAGCTGTGGTAGCCATTGGTGCCTTTCTGTGTTGAAAACTTTGGGGTTCTCTTCATAATAAGTCATTGGGGACTGCAGTTAATTCTACTGCATTGCTGATACTGGAAACCCCATGTTCTTTTTCCTTGTTTCACTCTCTACATCTCAACTTTACTGATCTCTGAATAGGAAAACAAAACAAAACAAAAAAAGTGAGTCTTTTATATGGTGTCCTAAAAGGCTGGGAAACCCCATTCTCCCTTCCCCTGGCTTAAAAGAGAGAAACTCTTTTAAGCTTAGACGATCTCTCTTGGCACTCAACCGTGCTGGCCTAGGTTTGGGATGATTCAGGCAAAAGGAAATTCTCACATCCCTTTTTTGTGCAGTTATTCTTAGGCATCTTTTATTCCACTGTGTTGAAGATTTTAAAGTAGACTTCTAATGTCTCCTAGAGCTATTTTGATTTATGGTTTGCTAACTTTTGATCTTTGTGGGGAAATGGGAGATAGGTCTCTTACTTTACCACCTTGGTAACACCAGCCCTTAAAATAATTTTTAAAAATTTTCCTCAATCCTCCATGTGTCCTTGGTTTTAAATACCTGGAGTCTTTGTTTTGCTTTCAATAGATGAATTTTTTGAAAGCAAATATGTTTTGTAATTATGATACATAATTACCATGCCAATTATTGGGGTCTTACCTCTACTATTAGAAAGATATGTCTTTAAGAAGACACTTAAAATAATAGTTGGCATTTGTTGAGTCTAATTATTATGCTTCAGTCTAAAGATTGTACATGGATCATCATACTGAATCTTACCACAGTCCCATGAGTTAGGAAATATTTCCCTTGTTTAAAATGGCTAAATTGAGCTTAGAGAGGCTTAATAAATTGCCTAAATTAACACAACTAATCAATATTGGAGCAATGGACCTCAGTCTTATTATCAAATTAATTCAGCTAAAATTTCTAACTATATCCAATTTTTTACAAAAATTAAGCCTTTGGGTTTTGAGCACATTTTCAATTATATTTGAAAGATCCATTTGAGAGTATAGATATAAATAAAAGCAATATTATGTAATGGCACCATATTGTTCCTGATGAATTAGAAAGAGCCAAATGGTGTAGAACATGAATGTTCCTTACCTTTTACAGTTGGAAAAATGCTTCATATCAACATGGAGACTAATAAGAACTTAGTCTGAGTGGAAGAGTCATATACTTTTTGGGGGGGGGCTAGATTGCTTGTATTTAGATCATACTGTATATCTAAATGTTTAGTGCTTTCAACTTAGTGGAATACTTATATGAATGACTATGCAGACTATTATTTTTCCAGAGTGGAATTTATGAAAATATATAGCTATTAATTGCATTTTTTTATATAGTGGAAACAGATTATCAACCTACATTTTAGGAAGATAAATTCATTTCTATTCATAGTAATATATAGCCATCAAAAGTAGATACAAGGGGAGAAGTACTGTCACAATTGTTGTGTAACTACAATATGGTCTGTTATACATAGGATTCTATAAATACTTGGAGAATGGATGAATTAAATATTGCTAACTTAGATAATAAAACTTTTCCTTCATTGAAATTACCATGCATTGTCACATCTGGTTGGCATCAATCCATTGTTCTCTCTGTTTGAAGTTCTATTTTTATTGCTCCATGAAGAAAAGTATACTTTTTTAGGTTATAATTCCTATTATCTACCTCTCCAAAAATAGTGTTATTTTTCTAATTATAATTCTTTATTGGGAATGTATTGGATTTCCTAATAACTCATTCAGAAATGAATATGTGTGTGTGTGTGTGTGTGTGTGTGTGTGTGTATGTATGTATATATATATATATATATATAAACTTTGGGTTAGGGGATTTTTAAAAATTGAGGTATGATTAATATATAACGTGATGTCTCAATATTTATATATACTGTAAAATGACCACAGTAACTCCAGTTAACAACCATTACCACATATATAAAAAGCATTTTTTTTCTGTGATAAGAACTTTTTAGATTTACTCTCAGCAACTCTCACACCTTTCAAATATATAATACAGTAGTATTAACTATAGTCACCATGTTGTATGTTGCATCACCATGATTTATTCATTTCATAACTAGAGTTTTAACTGCTTTCACACATTTTGTCTCCCTCTACCTCCATCTGTGGGAATCATCAATCTGTTCTCTGTATCTAGGAACTCAATTTTCTTTTTAAGGTTCCACATATAAGTGAGATCATATGATATTTCTTTTCTCTAACATATTTCATTTAGCATAATACCCTCAACCTTTATTCATATCATGACAAATGGCAATTACTTTCTTTTACATGACTGAACAATATTCTACTCACACACCCCCTAATTTTTTTATCATTTGAGCATCAGTAGACACTTAGGTTCTTTTCGTGCCTTGGCTACTGTAAACAATGGTTAGATGAACATAGGGTGGGTGCATATATCTTTTTGAATTAGTGTTTTTGTTTTCTTTATATAAACATCCAAAAGTGGAATTGCTGAATCATATGGTGATAATATTTTCAATACTCTGAGGAACTCCATATTTTTTTCCATTATGGCTGAAACTATCTGCATTCCAACAAACAGTGCACAAAGTGTCTTTTTCTCCACGTCTTTGCACTTCTTTCTTGTCTCTTTGCACTTATTTCTTGTAATAACCATACTAACAGGTGTGGATAATATCTCATATGGTTTTTATTTGCATTTCTGTGATGACTAGAGATATTGCACATCTTTTACTTGTTGGCTATCTTGTCTTCTCTGAAAAATGTCTCTTCAGATCTTCTGCCCATTTTATAATCAAATTGTTTTGTTTTTTTCTTTTGTTTTGTTTTGTTATTAAGCCCTTACCAGATATATGATTTACAAATGTTTTCTGTCATTCAGTATCTTTCCTTTTCATTTTGATGATGGCTTCCTTTGCTGTAAGGTGTTTTTGTTTTTGTTTTAGTAAAGAAGTTTTTGGGGTGTATGGGAGGCTCAGTCAGTTAAGCATCTGACCCTTGATTTTTGGCTCAAGTCATGATCTCAGGGTCATGGGACAGAGCCCTACATTGGGTTCCACACTCATGTGGGGTCTACTTGAGAATCTCTTACTCTGCTCCCCCATATAAATAAATAAATAAATAAATAAAATATTTTAAAGTGCTTTTTAGTGTGATATAATCTCACTTGTTTTTTCTTACTTTTGTTGCCTTTTAGTATCAAACTCAAAAAAAAATCATTGCCAAGCTCAATGTCAAGGAGCTTACCAACTCTGTTTTTTCTAGAAGTTTTAGGGTTCCAGGTATGTCCAAGTTTTTAATCCATTTTTAATTAATTTTTGTGTATGATATAAGTGTGTGGTCCAGTTTTCTCAACATCATTTACTTATGTCTTTTATGCATTATATATTCTTTGTTTCTTCATCATAAATTAGTTGAACAAATATGCATGGATTTATTTCTGGGTTCTCTTTTGTGTTCCATTATCCTATTTATTTATTTTTAGGCCAATACCATATTGTTTTGATTAATGTTTCTTATAAGATATTTTGAAATGAGGGAGTATACTGTCTCTAGCTTTGTTCTCCCTTCTCAGAATCATTTGGCTTTTTGAGATCTGCTATAGTTCCACTAAAATTTGGAATGATTTGTTCTGTTTCTATGAAAAATGTCATTAGAATTTGGGCAGAGATTACATTGTATCAGTAGATTACTTTGGGTCATATGGATATTTTAACAATATTCTTCCAATCTAATATGGAATATTTGTGTCTTCTTTGATTTCTTTTATTAGTATCTTATTTTTCAGTGAACAGGTTTTTCACTTCTTTAGTTAAATTTATTATTTTATTTTTGATAAAATCATCAATGTAATTGTTTTCTTAATTTCTCTGTTAATTCATTGCTGGTATATAGAAATGCATATATTGTATACGCATGTTTTTGTATATTGATATCGTATCCTGCAAGTTAAATTTTTAAAGAGGTTTTCATGCATAATACATCATATGCAAATAGTGACAGTTTTACATCTTCTTTTCTGATTTTTTATGACTTTTCTTTCTTTTTCTTGCCTAATTATCCAGCAAGGACTTCCAATATTATATTGAATAAAAGTAGTGAGAATAAGTATTGTCTTGTTCTTAATCTTAGATGAAAAGCTTTCAGTTTTGTACTGTTGAGTCTGACAATAGCTGTGGGTTCATCATATGTGGCCTTTTTATGTTGAGGTACTTATTTTATACCAACTGTGGAGGTTTTTAAAAATATTATAAATGGATGTTAAATTTTGTCTATGCTTTTTCTGCATCTATTGAGATGATCATATCATTTTCATTCTTTATTTTATTAATGTGGTAGATTCCATTGATTGATATATAGATGTTGAATCATCCTTGTTATACTGGAATGGAGTTTACTTGATAATGTATGATATTTTTAATGTATTGAATTTAGTTTGCTATTATTTTATGGATGATTTTTTTGGATTTATGTTTCTCATGGATATTGGCCCATAATTTCTATTCTTTTCTTTCTTTCTCTCTCTCTCTCTTTTTTTTTTGTTGTATACTGTTTGGTTTAGGTATTAGGGTAATGTCAGCCTTGCAAGGTGAGTTTGGAGGTGTTCTCTCATCTATTTTTTGAAAGAGTTTAAATAATATTGATATTCTTTGAATGTTTGGTATTTCTACCAGTGAAATCATCTACTCTTGAACTTTTGTTTTTTGGGAGGTTTTTGATTACTAATGTAATCTTTCTAGTAATGGCTCTGTTCAGATTTTCTATTTCTTTTTTTTTTTCTCTTATTTATTTATTTATTTATTTATATTATTTTTTTGTTTTTAACATATGTTTTTATCCCCAGGGGTACAGGTCTGTGAATCACCAGGTTTACACACTTCACAGCACTCACCAAAGCACATACCCTCCCCAATGTCCATAATCCCACCCCCTTCTCCCAAACCCCTCCCCCCAGCAATCCTCAGTTTGTTTTGTGAGATTAAGAGTCACTTATGGTTTGTCTCCCTCCCAATCCCATCTTGTTTCATTTATTCTTCTCCTACCCACTTAAGCCCCCATGTTGCATCACCACTTCCTCATATCAGGGAGATCATATGATAGTTGTCTTTCTCTGCTTGACTTATTTCGCTAAGCATGATACGCTCTAGTTCCATCCATGTTGTCGCAAATGGCAAGATTTCATTTCTTTTGATGGCTGCATAGTATTCCATTGTGTATATATACCACTTCTTCTTGATCCATTCATCTGTTGATGGACATCTAGGTTCTTTCCATAGTTTGGCTATTGTGGACATTGCTGCTATAAACATTCGGGTGCACGTACCCCTTTGGATGACTACGTTTGTATCTTTAGGGTAAATACCCAATAGTGCAATTGCTGGGTCAGAGGGCAGTTCTATTTTCAACATTTTGAGGAACCTCCATGCTGTTTTCCAGAGTGGCTGCACCAGCTTGCATTCCCACCAACAGTGTAGGAGGGTTCCCCTTTCTCCACATCCTCGCCAGCATCTGTCATTTCCTGACTTGTTGATTTTAGCCATTCTGGCTGGTGTGAGGTGATATCTCATTGTGGTTTTGATTTGTATTTCCCTGATGCCGAGTGATATGGAGCACTTTTTCATGTGTCTGTTGGCCATCTGGATGTCTTCTTTGCAGAAATGTCTGTTCATGTCCTCTGCCCATTTCTTGATTGGATTATTTGTTCTTTGGGTGTTGAGTTTGCTAAGTTCTTTATAGATTCTGGACACTAGTCCTTTATCTGATATGTCGTTTGCAAATATCTTCTCCCATTCTGTCAGTTGTCTTTTGATTTTGTTAACTGTTTCCTTTGCTGTGCAAAAGCTTTTGATCTTGATGAAATCCCAATAGTTCCTTTTTGCCCTTGCTTCCCTTGCCTTTGGCGTTGTTCCTAGGAAGATATTGCTGCGGCTAAGGTCGAAGAGGTTGCTGCCTGTGTTCTCCTCAAGGATTTTGATGGATTCCTTTCGCACATTGAGGTCCTTTATCCATTTTGAGTCTATTTTTGTGTGTGGTGTAAGGAAATGGTCCAATTTCATTTCTCTGCATATGGCTGTCCAATTTTCCCAGCACCATTTATTGAAGAGGCTGTCTTTTTTCCATTTGACATTCTTTCCTGCTTTGTCGAAGATTAGTTGACTGTAGAGTTGAGGGTCTATTTCTGGGCTCTCTATTCTGTTCCATTGATCTATGTGTCTGTTTTTGTGCCAGTACCATGCTGTCTTGATGATGACAGCTTTGTAATAGAGCTTGAAGTCCGGAATTGTGATGCCACCAACGTTGGCTTTCTTTTTCAATATCCCTTTGGCTATTCGAGGTCTTTTCTGGTTCCATATAAATTTTAGCATTATTTGTTCCATTTCTTTGAAAAAGATGGATGGTACTTTGATAGGAATTGCACTAAATGTGTAGATTGCTTTAGGTAGCATAGACATTTTCACAATATTTATTCTTCCAATCCAGGAGCATGGAACATTTTTCCATTTCTTTGTGTCTTCCTCAATTTCTTTCATGAGTACTTTATAGTTTTCTGAGTATAGATTCTGTGTCTCTTTGGTTAGGTTTATTCCTAGGTATCTTATGGTTTTGGGTGCAATTGTAAATGGGATTGACTCCTTAATTTCTCTTTCTTCTGTCTTGCTGTTGGTGTAGAGAAATGCAACTGATTTCTGTGCATTGATTTTATATCCTGACACTTTACTGAATTCCTGTATAAGTTCTAGCAGTTTTGGAGTGGAGTCTTTTCCACATATAGTATCATATCATCTGTGAGGAGTGATAATTTGACTTCTTCTTTGCCGATTTGGATGCCTTTAATTTCCTTTTGTTGTCTGATTGCTGAGGCTAGGACCTCTAGTACTATGTTGAATAGCAGTGGTGATAATGGACATCCCTGCCGTATTCCTGACCTTAGCAGATAAGCTTTCAGTTTTTCTCCATTGAGAATATTTGTGGTGGGTTTTTCATAGATGGCTTTGATGATATTGAGGTATGTGCCCTCTATCCCTAAACTTTGAAGAGTTTTGATGAGGAAGGGATGCTGTACTTTGTCAAATGCTTTTTCAGCATCTATTGAGAGTATCATATGGTTCTTGTTCTTTCTTTTATTGATGTGTTGTATCACATTGACTGATTTGCGGATGTTGAACCAACCGTGCAGCCCTGGAATAAATCCCACTTGGTCGTGGTGAATAATCCTTTTAATGTACTGTTGAATCCTATTGGCTAGTATTTTGTTGAGTATTTTCGCATCTGTGTTCATCAAGGATATTGGTCTATAGCTCTCTTTTTTGATGGGATCCTTGTCTGGTTTTGGGATCAAATGATGCTGGCCTCATAAAATGAGTTTGGAAGTTTTCCTTCCATTTCTATTTTGGAACAATTTCAGGAGAATAGGAATTAGTTCTTCTTAAATGTTTGGTAGAATTCCCCGGGAAGCCGTCTAGGCCTGGGCTTTTGTTTGTTTGGAGATTTTTAATGACTGTTTCAATCTCCTTACTGGTTATGGGTCTGTTCAGGCTTTCTATTTCTTCCTGGTTCAGTTGTGGTAGTTTATATGTTTCTAGGAATGCATCCATTTCTTCCAGATTGTCAAATTTATTGGCGTAGAGTTGCTCATAGTATGTTCTTATAATAGTTTGTATTTCTTTGGTGTTAGTTGTGATCTCTCCTCTTTCATTCATGATTTTATTTATTTGGGTCCTTTCTCTTTTCTTTTGGATAAGTGTGGCCAGGGGTTTATCAATTTTATTAATTCTTTCCAAGAACCAGCTCCTAGTTTCGTTGATTTGTTCTATTGTATTTTTGGTTTATATTTCATTGATTTCTGCTCTGATCTTTATGATTTCTCTTCTGCTGGGCTTAGGGTTTCTTTCTTGTTCTTTCTCCAGCTCCTTTAGGTGTCGGGTTAGGTTGTGTACCTGAGACCTTTCTTGTTTCTTGAGAAAGGCTTGAACCGCTATATATTTTCCTCTCAGGACTGCCTTTGTTGTGTCCCACAGATTTTGAACTGTTGTATTTTCATTATCATTTGTTTCCATGATTTTTTTCAATTCTTCTTTAATTTCCCGGTTGACTCATTCATTCTTTAGAAGGATGCTGTTTAGTCTCCATGTATTTGGGTTCTTTCCAAACTTCCTTTTGTGGTTGAGTTCTAGCTTTAGAGCATTGTGGTCTGAAAATATGCAGGGAATGATCCCAATCTTTTGATACCGGTTGAGTCCTGATTTAGGACCAAGGATGTGATCTATTCTGGAGAATGTTCCATGTGCACTAGAGAAGAATGTGTATTCTGTTGCTTTGGGATGAAATGTTCTGAATATATCTGTGATGTCCATCTGGTCTAGTGTGTCGTTTAAGGCCTTTATTTCCTTGCTGATCTTTTGCTTGGATGACCTGTCCATTTCAGTGAGGGGAGTGTTAAAGTCCCCTACTATTATTGTATTATTGTTTATGTGTTTCTTTGATTTTGTTATTAATTGGTTTATATAGTTGGCTGCTCCCACGTTAGGGGCATAGATATTTAAAATTGTTAGATCTTCTTGTTGGACAGACCCTTTGAGTATGATATAGTGTCCTTCCTCATCTCTTATTATAGTCTTTGGCTTAAAATCTAATTGATCTGATATAAGGATTGCCACTCCTGCTTTCTTCTGATGTCCATTAGCATGGTAAATTCTTTTCCACCCCCTCACTTTAAATCTAGAGGTGTCTTCGGGTTTAAAATGAGTTTCTTGGAGGCAACATATAGATGGGTTTTGTTTTTTTATCCATTCTGATACCCTGTGTCTTTTGACAGGGGCATTTAGTCCATTAACATTCAGGGTAACTATTGAGAGATATGAATTTAGTGCCATTGTATTGCCTGTAAGGTGACTGTTACTGTATATGGTCTCTGTTCCTTTCTGATCTACCACTTGTAGGCTCTCTCTTTGCTTAGAGGACCCCTTTCAATATTTCCTGTAGAGCTGGTTTGGTGTTTGCAAATTCTTTCAGTTTTTGTTTGTCCTAGAAGCTTTTAATCTCTCCTTCTATTTTCAATGATAGCCTGGCTGGATATAGTATTCTTG
This sequence comes from Mustela erminea, assembly GCF_009829155.1. NCBI lineage: Eukaryota > Metazoa > Chordata > Mammalia > Carnivora > Mustelidae > Mustela > Mustela erminea. Next base: position 110,302,965 of record NC_045617.1, on the reverse strand, counting down.
GCTGCATGTTTTTCTCATTTAGTGCTCTGAAAATATCATGCCAGCTCTTTCTGGCCTGCCAGGTCTCTTTGGATAAGTCAGCTGCCAATCTAGTATTTTTACCATTGTATGTTATAGACTTCTTCTCCCGGGCTGCTTTCAGGATTTTCTCTTTGTCACTGAGACTTGTAAATTTTACTATTAGGTGACGGGGTGTGGGCCTATTCTTATTGATTTTGAGGGGCGTTCTCTGAACCTCCTGAATTTTGATGCTCGTTCCCTTTGCCATATTGGGGAAATTCTCCCCAATAATTCTCTCCAGTATACCTTCTGCTCCCCTCTCTCTTTCTTCTTCTTCTGGAATCCCAATTATTCTAATGTTGTTTCGTCTTATGGTGTCACTTATCTCTCGAATTCTCCCCTCGTGATCCAGTAGCTGTTTGTCCCTCTTTTGCTCAGCTTCTTTATTCTCTGTCAGTTGGTCTTCTATATCACTAATTCTTTCTTCTGCCTCATTTATCCTAGCAGTGAGAGCCTCCATTTTTGATTGCACCTCATTAATAGCTTTTTTGATTTCAACTTGGTTAGATTTTAGTTCTTTTATTTCTCCAGAAGGGGCTTTTACATCTCCCGAGAGGGTTTCTCTAATATCTTCCATGCCTTTTTTGAGCCCGGCTAGAACCTTGAGAATTGTCATTCTGAACTCTAGATCTGACATATTACCAATGTCTGTATTGATTAGGTCCCTAGCCTTCGGTACTGCCTCTTGTTCTTTTTTTTGTGTTGAATTTTTCCTTCTTGTAATTTTGTCCAGATAAGAGTATATGAAGGAGCAAGTAAAATACTAAAAGGGTGGCAACAACCCCAGGAAATTATGCTTTAACCAAATTAGAAGAGATCCCAAATCGTGAGGGGGGAGAAAGGGGATAAAAAGAAGTTCAAAAAGGAAGAAAGAAAAAAAAAAAGAAAAAAAGAAAAGAATTAAAAAAAAAAAAGAAAACAAATAAGAAAAATATAAAAAAGAAAAAATATATATATTAGATAAACTGGTTAAAAAACGTTAAAAAAGAAAAAGGTAAAAGTTAAAAAAAAATTTTTACCAGAAGGCGAGAAAAAAAACAAAAAATGAAGAAAAAAATTAAATTAACTGCAAGACTAAAAAAAATCACATGGAAAAATCCATGAGTTCCGTGCTTTGCTTTCTCCTCCTCTGGAATTCTGCTGCTCTCCTTGGTATTGAAACCGCACTCCTTGGTAGGTGAACTTGGTCTCGGCTGGATTTCTTGTTGAGTTGATCTTCTGAGGGAGGGGCCTGTTAAAGTGATTCTCAAGTGTCTTTGCCCCAGGTGGAATTGTACCGCCCTTACCAGGGGCTGGGGTGAGTAATCCGCTCGGGTTTGCTTTCAGGAGCTTTTGTTCCCTGAGCGCTTTCTGTAGAGTTCTGGAGGACGGGAATACAAATGGCGGCCTCCTGGTCTCCGGCCGGGAGGAGCCGAGAGCCCAGGGCCCCACTCCTCAGTGCGCCCTCAGAGAAAAAGCGCCCAGTTACTCCCGTCTGCCTGACCTCCGGCCGCGCTCCGAGCTCACCGAGCCTGTGACCGGTTCAAGGTAACCCCGAGCTGCGCGCTTACTGTCGGCTCTGTCTCTGCAGCCGGCTTTCCTGTTCCAATACCCGCGAGCTCTGCGACACTCAGACACCCCCGATCCTTCTGTGACCCTGCGGGACCTGAGGCCACGCTGACCCCGCGTGGGCTTCGCCCCGGTTTAGCCTCTGGAGCGATGTCCCTCAGCGGAACAGACTTTTAAAAGTCCTGATTTTGTGCTCCGTTGCTCCGCCGCTTGCCGGGAGCCGGCCCCTCCCCCCGGGGTCTATCTTCCCGTCGCTTTGGATTCACTTCTCCGCCGGTCCAGCTTTCAGAAAGTGGTTGTTTTTCTGTTTCCAGAATTGCTGTTCTTCTTCTCTTCGATCTGCCGATGGATTTTCAGGTGTTTGCAATCTTTAGATAAGCTATCTAGCTGATCTCCGGCTAGCTGAAGTAGTCTCAGCCTGCTACTTCTTCGCCATCTTGACTCCTCCTTTCTATTTCTTTTTAATTCAGTCTGGGAAGATTATATGTTTCTAGGAGCATATCCATTTCCTCTAGGTTAGCCTGTTTGTTTAATATATTTGTTCATTAATAGTTATTTTTTATCCTATATATTCAGAGATATTTAATACATTTCCTAAATATTTATTCTATATAATTTGCTAGGCTGACATATCTTTATTTTTATTGATAATTTTATTTAACAGGTATTATTTTATTTACAGATAAATTTTATTTAACAGATATCAGATATTATTTATCTGATAAATAATGTTCTATATTTGATCTATATTGCCCATATTTGTATAATAGTGGATGTTCAGATCCATATAAATACTAGCTATTGTAAGGTAAGCTCAACCTTTAAACCTTGTTACTTTATCGAATATAATTTTCACAATTTCTCAGGTTTACAGTACAGGGTAAAAACTGGGGAGGAGGAGTCAAGATGGCAGAGAAGTAGCAGGTTGAGGTGATATCAGGTAGCAGGGGATCAGCTAGATAATTTATCAAACCATTCTGACCACCTACAAATCCAACAGGAGATTGAAGAGAAGAAGAGCACCAATTCTAGGAACAGAAAATTGAACACTTTCTGAAAGGTAGTGTTGGCCTCAATTCCACATTAGAACATGTTAACCCCCTAGGGCCTGCCTGGGCCTACTTAGCCATAGTGACTCCATGTTGCCTAGGTAGACATTTTGTTGTTTAATAAAAGCCTCAGCAGTTACTGTTCTCGGTTCCAGGTAACTGTTACTAAAACACACACCTAAAACAAGGCCAGTTCCAGGTAACTATTACTAAAACACATACCTAAAACAAGGCCATTTTGTTGTTTAATAAACGTCTCAACAGTTAATAGTATCGTTTCCAGGTAACCGTTACTAAAACACACAGGTAGGAGACATCCAATCAGCCAAAGCCACATATGTAGATGTCTGTGATTGTGCCCTATAAAAACTAGCCTGTAAGACCAAGGGGCGTCGCTCTCTTCGGAGGCGGCCCTGGCCGGTCAGTCTGACTTCTAATGCTTGGCATAGAATAAGGCTTTGTGTAACCTTGTCTCAGTCTCGTTCCTTTGATAACGGACCCAACAGTAGGACCTGTGGAGAAGTGAATCCAAAGTGACGGGAAGATAGACCGTGGGGGGCGGGGCTGGCTCCCGGCAAGTGATGGAGCAATGGAGCACAAAATCAGAACTTTTAAAAGTCTGCTCTACTGAGGGACATCACTCCAGAGGCTAAGCTGGGGTGAAGCCCATGTGAGGACAGTGTGGCCTCAGGTCCTACAAGGTCACAGAAAGATTGGGGTTTTCTGAGTGTCACAGAGCACACAGGTATTACACCAGGGAAGCTGGCTACAGAGATTGAGCTGAGGAGTGAAATATCAGCTCAGGGTTACCTTATCGTGATCCATGGCACAGGCCACTGTGCTGTGAGTAAGGAAGGACCCCACAAAAAAGGGGAGATGCCTCTGGAAGAGCTCAGGGATCTTCAGGGTTCAGAGACTCCAGATGGGGCTGTGTGCCAGAGACAGAGAAGCCTGGTCACAGGCTGGGTGAGCTCGGAGTGCTGCCAGAGGCCAGGGAGATGGCGTGATTGAGCACTTTTCTTTGAGGGCGCACTGAGGACTGGGGCCCTGAACTCTTGGCTCCACTGGCCGGAGATCAGGAGGCCACTATTTTCATTCCTGTCCTCCAGAAATCTATGGAAAGTGCGTTCAGGGAATAATAGCTCCCAAAAGCTAATCCAAGCAAATTACTTAGCCTGGCCCCTGACAAGGTCTTCTGCTGTTGGGCCCCAAGAGGCTAAGATGGCGCCGGGTGGCCTTCTCTTCCGGATCGGGAACCCACATGGCCGACCACAAAGGCGCCAAAGTGGCGGTTTCGGTTTCCCATCAGTTTCGTTTCCCGCGAGTCTCCACCCCCTGCAGGGCGTGTCTCTCCCAACTCCTGCCGACACGGCACATCCCCATTGGCCCCCACTTTGCTGACCTCACTTACCTTCCCTCACCCCATATAAGCCGCTGCCCTGCTCAATAAAGCGAGATCCTGCTTCGACAGACCTCCTGAGCCCGGTGTGTCTTCTGTGGGTGCGTTCCGGGTTCGCGACACTCGCCATCCCGCTCAGCCCCAAGGAGAGGCCTCCGGCTGGCCCGGGCGCCTCCTCCCCTCGGCGGGGAGCCCAACAACTGGTGCCCCGTGTGAGGAACCTCGCTCTTCTCGCTGACGGGCCAATCGGTCTACAGGTGAGTGTACCCCCATAAGCTATGGGGCAGTCCTTTTCTAAAAATGACCCTTCCTTAGAATCCCTACGCTTCCTTCTGAAGAGCCGCGGTCTTTCCCTCACCGACTCCCAGGCTCTCAAAACATGGGAAACCCTTATTAAAGCCGCCCCTTGGCTGCCTGAAAGTAATCTCTTTGACTGGGACACCTGGGACCGTATCGAACAATTAGTTCGCAAAGCCCATGTCAACCCTCCCGAAGCAGCTGCCCCAAATGAATCCCACCAGCCCTCAAAGGAGCCCGCCTCCACCGTCTCAAACACCACTGGAGACCCCCCTGTTAAACCAAAGAGGCTCTATCCCTCGCTAGATCCCTTTGATGCAGCTCCTTGGCCCCCGGATCTCCAACCCAAATCTCGGGCTGAAGGCCCTCCTACGCGCCCCCCTTCTACTAACCCCTTCCTCCAACCATCAGCGCCCACTCCTCCGCCTCCTTATTGCCCCCCCCCCTCCGGAGCATAGGACAGTGTTTTATCCTTATCGCACGCGAGGACGCCTCTTCACTGTCCGCGCTGGATTCAGCTGCCTCCACCTTTCGTAACTCCCTTATACGTCCCTACCCTGACCAATATTGACCGGAGCAGGTAGGGACAGCTCTATGCCCCTATTCAACATGAAGAAGTTACAGAAGATGAGACCTTCCACCTTCAACCACCTTAGAGATTTAAGGGTCAAAATTGTTCAGGGGGGAATGATGAGGGAGCAGGAGGCTGGCTGAGGACAAAGCAAAAGCTGGCGCCTTGCACCCCCCCCTTCACCCGCTCCCCTCCATATGTGTAGCATTCCTCAGGCACCCCTGACTGCCATAAAACGATAAATAGCTAACTTGCAGAAATCACAGTCCCTGCTGCAGGGTAGGAGTCTCCCTTGGTTTGCAAATGTCCTTGAGATTTACAACAAAGAAGTTACCTTATCAATAGCCCTAATGTCACCCTACCCTCCATGAAAAACTGAAGGAGGCGGAGGTAGAAGGAAAGGTAAATAAAGTTAAATTTCTTCTAAACCTAAATCTCATTAACAAGGATGTTTGATAGCAGGAATGTAACATTCCACCAGGAGACTCCCAATTGTAACCAGGCCTTCAATATCACTGCCTTAGAAAAATCCCTAACCTCCCTCTCCGAGGTGGTCCTACAAAACAGGAGAGGGCTGGATCTATTGTTCTTGAGAGAGGGGGGATTATGCGTAGCCCTCAAGGAAGAATGCTGTTTTTATGCGGACCATACAGGGGTTGTTAGGGAAACCATGGATAAACTCAGAGAAAGACTAGCCCAAAGAAAAAAGGATTTTGAATCCCACCAGGGCTGGTTTGAAAATTGGTTTAATCGATCTCCTTGGCTCACCACCTTACTATCCACCATCTTAGGGCCCCTTATTATACTTCTACTAAACCTCTCCATCGGCCCTTGTATCTTAAATAAACTCGTACAGTTTATAAAAGACCGCTTGTCAGTAGTCCAGACCATGGTACTGACACAGCAATATCAACTCCTTAAACAAACCGAGCCCCAGACTGAACAGGACAAATGGATATAAGATTCTATCCATGATAAAGAAAAAGGGGGGGAATGAAAGACCCTTCCCCCAGTTGTTAACTAATTAACTGCTCTTTTGCCTTCTTGTAACCGCTTGTGCAAGAATACCCCTCCTCCCCTTGCAATGAAAGACCCTTCCCCCAGTTGTTGACCAATTTAACCGCTCTTTTGCCTTTCTGTAACCGCTTGGCTTTTAGGGTGTGACATTTGTCTCCTGTTTGAACAAGATACCTTCTGCTAATAGCCGAGGCATAGTCACGTAGGCAGGGGTCCGCATAGTCACGTAGGCAGGATGCTTCTCTGCTGAGTAATAAGGTCCAACTCCCCCTCCTCACTCCCCCTTCCCGCCTTTTTCTTCGCGCACGCAGGTCCTCCAAAGCCAATCCACTAACACCAAGTAAATTGTCAGCCAATCAGCTCCGCCCCACCCAAAACTTGTTTGTACCTGTCTATAAAAATCCTGCACCACCCCAGCCTGGGGTGCTCAGCTAGCAGGAGCTGCTGACCACCCGCAGGCGCCTGCGATACAATAAAGATCATCGGACTCCTGCCCAAGGACCCAACCGACTCCCACCGGGAGGTAAGCTGGCCAGCACTTGTGTTTCGATATCGATGTTCCTGTTCCCCTGTTCGTCTGTCTCATCTGTCAGTTATCGGTGCTCTGTTTTCTGTTTCGTACAACAACGTTGTTGCTTCGTATTTTGGGCAGCTTGAGAAGGAGTTGACGAACTCGGACTTCTCCCCTGCCACCCTGGGGGACGCCCCAGGGATTAGAGGGGCCCGCTTTTTCGGGGCCCCATTCGTTTGTGGGCCACAGGGGAAACTCGCGGTTCCCCTTGGCCGTTTGAATTTGTACTTTCAGTTCTGTACCGAAATCGCGCAGCGTCTTTCTTTGCTGGCTCGTTAATTGTTTTGTGTGTCTTTCTCGTTGCCCTTTGTGTTTCCCTTGATTAAGGTTACATTCTGTTTAAGGGGAGGATGTCTGCCCTGTTTGAATCTGAGGACATCGTACATGTCGGGAGGGAATATAAGATATAGGTATTAAGAGCTAAAACCAGATTTGGTGAGTCAACTAGTACTCCTGACATATTGGATAATTATGCAAATAAGCCTTCTTCTAGTGCTTTCTTCTAGTAAACCCAGGTTGCTGGGCCATCCCTAACAAAGGGGACTCTTGCTGTATTTCTCTCTGTTTCTCCTAATAGATGTGGGGGCTTCTCCCTCACTCACTTCCCGTGTTAATGGCTATAACTGGAGCCAACTGGGGTTGGTCTAACTCGAGACAGAGACTATAGGGAATATTCCCAAGCAGCTGCCGAAACTCTCTTTGTTTCGGGGAAGTTTCCCTGTGTTCTCTGGCCTGACTTGGACTGCCTAACCCCTCCCCCCTGGCTGATGGGAAAGCATGGTGTCTGCTCCTCTGTTGGGCCTTATGAGCTCTAAAACCGGGAATCTTTTCTCTGCCTCCTGGCAGCACTTTGTTTACATTAACCCAGGAGGCAACCGTCCGGCTCCTTGGTACCCATGGGAACCTGGGGACCTTAAGGACCTCAAAAAGGCAGTATTAGAGGACGGGCCCAATGCCCCATGGACAGAAACCATCCTCCAAGGTCTGGCCCATGCCCCATGTACAGCAGCTAACTGGCGGTCGCTAGCTAGGGCCGTTCTTCCAGGGGCCTTATATATAAAGTGGACAGCCCTATACAAGGAGGAATGCCAACAAATTGCAGAGAGAAATGCTTGAGCCAATCCCGCCATCCCTCTCTTATTGGGGTTCGGCATCACTGCCGGGGTAGCCACTGGGTCGGCCGGTTTGGGCACCTCTCTCCATTTTTATAAAACACTCTCCCAACAAATGATTGATGATCTCCAAACAATAGCGGGAACCATCTTAAACCTCCAGGAACAATTGGACTCCTTAGCCACTGTGGTACTCCAAAACCGGTGAGGCTTAGATCTATTAACAGCCGAAAAGGGAGGCATATGTTTGTTTTTACAGGAGGAATGTTGTTTCTTTGCCAACCAGTCGGGTATTACGAGACAAAATCAAGAAGCTACAGGAGGACCTAGAGAAGCGCCGCCACGCCCTGATGACCTCCCCCTTCTGGACAAGCTTTAATGGCTTACTTCCCTTTCTCCTCCCCCTCCTGGGGCCCATCCTAACCCTACTTCTCCTGCTGACCTTTGGCCCCTGTATTATCAATAAGATTGCCCAATTCGTCCAAAAAAGAGTGGAGGCCATTCAACTCATGAACGTCCATGTTCAATACCAGAGACTGGCCACTCGCGACGACGAGTCCTACGAGGGGCCCCATCAATAGTCTCACAACCTATGGCGGATGGGATTCCTTGCAGGAACAACCCACGCCAGGTCAGGGACCAAACCCCTATACAGGCATGATATTCAATGACGGGTAAGACCGGCGGGGGACGCAGAGCAACCTAAGACAGGGGGTACACCAAAGCAGTGTGATTCCCCAATGACGGGTAAGCCTGAAGGCCCGCCGCCGGCTACCTAAGACAGAAGTCATGCATACAAAAACAAAAGGGGGAGATGTTGGGCCCCAAGAGGCTAAGATGGCGCCGGGTGGCCTTCTCTTCCGGATCGGGAACCCACATGGCCGACCACAAAGGCGCCAAAGTGGCGGTTTCGGTTTCCCATCAGTTTCGTTTCCCGCGAGTCTCCACCCCCTGCAGGGCATGTCTCTCCCAACTCCCGCCGACACGGCACATCCCCATTGGCCCCCACTTTGCTGACCTCACTTACCTTCCCTCACCCCATATAAGCCGCTGCCCTGCTCAATAAAGCGAGATCCTGCTTCGACAGACCTCCCGAGCCCAGTGTGTCTTCTGTGGGTGCGTTCCGGGTTCGCGACACTCGCCATCCCACTCAGCCCCAAGGAGAGGCCTCCGGCTGGCCCGGGCACCTCCTCCCCTCGGCGGGGAGCCCAACATTCTGCCTTGAGCAAAGACACTTGAGAATCACTACAACAGGCCCCTAGCCGAGAAGATCATTAAGAAATCCAGCCAAGACCAAGTTCACTTTCCAAGGAGAACAGGGGAATTCCAGAGAAGGAGAAAACAAAGCATGGAATTCATGATTTTCTCCCCATGATTCTTTAGTCCTGCAAAGTAAAGTTTTTTTAATTTTTTTTCTTCTGCTAAAATTTTTTTAACTTTTATCCTTTCCTCTTTTAACTTTTTTTAAACTAGTTTATCTTAACAATAACTTTCATTAAAAAAATATATTTTTTGAACCATCATTATAGTCATATTTTATCCTTCATTGTATCTAACTTTATTTTTTTGTATACACATAGGGTTTTTTCTTCTAAAAAATTTTGGGTACAACTTCTTCTAATAGATCAAAATATACCCTAAATCTATCACAGGGATTTGTTCTAGTCTCCAGCTTGAGAAAATTCTCTCCATTTTCTTTTTCTTTATTCTCCCAACCAACTTATTTATCAACTCCTCTTTTAGAAACATTTTTTAAGTAAAAAAAAATTTCATCTTTATAATCATATTCCATCCCTTCATTGCATTTACCCTTATATATATGTTTTTCATTCTTTAAAATTTTGATCTTCTAAGAGATCAAAATACTCCCACAATAAAGTGGGTGACCCTGTTCTAATCACCAGTCTAATATATATATATATATATATATATATATATATATATATATTCCTTTTTTATATTTTTATTTGTTTTATTTTTATATATTTTTTTCTGAACTTCTTTTTACCCCCTTTCTTCCCCCCCCACAATTTGGGGTTCTTCTGATTTGGTTAAAGCACATTTTTCTGGGGTCTTTGCCACCCTTTTAGTATTTTACTTGCTCCTTCATATATCCTTACCTGGATAAAATGACAAGGCAGAAAAACTCACCACAAAAAAAAAAAAAACAACAACAAGAGGCAGTACTGAAGGCTAGGGACCTAATCAATACATACATTGGTAATATGTCAGATCCATCTTTCAGAATGATGATTTTCAAGGTGCTAGCCAGGTTTGAAAAAGGCATGGAGAAATTAAAGAACTAAAATCTAACCAAGTTGACATTAAAAAAGCTATTCACGAGGTACCATAAAAATTGGAGGCTCTTACTGCTAAAATAAATGAGGCAGAAGAGAGAATTAGTGATATAGAAGACCAAATGACAGAGAATAAAGAAGCTGAGCAAAAGAGAGACAAACAACTACTGGACCACAAGGAAAGAATTTGAGAGATAAGTGATACCGTGAGATGAAACAACATTAGAATAATTAGGATTCCAGAAGAAGAAGAAAGAAAGAGGGGAGCAGAAGGTATATTGGAGAGAATTATTGTAGAGAATTTTCCTAATATGGCAAAGGGAACAAGCATCAAAATCCAGGAGGCTTAGAGATCCCCCCTCAAAATCAATAAGAATAGGTCCATACTCCATCATCTAATAGTAAAATTTACAAGTCTTAGTGACAATGAGAAAATTCTGAAAGAGGCCCAGGAAAAGAAGTCTGTAACATACAATTGTAAAAATATTAGATTTATTAGACTTATCCACAGAGACCTGGCAGGCCAGAAAGAACTGGCATGATATATTCAGAGCACTAAACGAGAAAAACATGCAGCCAAGAATACTATATCCAGCTAGGCTATCATTGAAAATAGAAGGAGAGATAAAAAGCTTCCAGGACAAATAAAAACTAAAAGAATTTGCAAACCAGCTCTACAGGAAATATTGAAAGGGGTCCTCTAAGCAAAGAGAGAGCCTAAGTGTAGTAGACCAGAAAGGAACAGAGACAATATATAGTAATGGTCACCTGACAGGCAATACAATGGCGCTAAATTCATATATCTCAATAGTTACCCTGAATGTAAATGGGATAAATGCCCCAATCAAAAGACACAGTGTATAGAATGGATTAAAAAAAAATCAATATGCTGTCTACAAGAAACTCATTTTAGACCCAAAGACAACTCCAGATTTAAAGTGAGGGGGTGGAAAAAAATTACCATGCTGCTGGACAAAAGAAAGCTGGGGTGCAATCCTTATATCAGATCAATTAGCTTTTAAGCCAAGGACTATAATAAGAGATGAAGAAGGACACTATATCACACTCAAAGGGTCTGTCCAACAAGAAGATCTAACAAAGCCAACTATATAAACCAATTAATAACAAAATCAAAGAAACACATCAACAATAATACAATAATAGTAGGGGACTTTAACACTCCCCTCACTGAAATGGACAGATCAAACAAAAGATAAACAAGGAAATAAAGACCTTAAATGACACACTGGACCAGATGGACATCACAGATATATTCAGAGCATTCCATCCCAAAGCAACAGAATACGCATTCTTCTCTAGTGCATATGCAACATTCTCCAGAATAGATCACAGATGGCCAACAGACATATGAAAAAGTGCTCTACATCACTTGGCATCAGGGAAATACAAATCAAAACCACAATGAGATATCACCTCACGCCAGTCAAATGGCTAAAATTAACAAGTCAGGAAATGACGGATGCCCTGGAGGATGCAGAGAAAGGGGCACCCTCCTACACTGTTGGTGGGAATGCAAGCTGGTGCAACCACTCTGGAAAACAGCATGGAGTTTCCTCAAATAGTTGAAAATAGAGCTACCTTACGACCCAGCAATTGCACTACTGGGTATTTACCCTAAAGATACAAACATAGTGATCCGAAGGGGCACATGTACCCGAATGTTTATAGCAGCAATTTCCACAATAGCCAAACTAGGGAAAGAACCTAGATGTGCTTCAACAGATGAATGGATAAAGAAGTAGTGTGTGTGCGTTACGCACACACACAATGGAATACTATGCAGCCATCAAAAGAAATGAAATCTTGCCATTTGCAAGAATGTAGATGGAACTAGAGGGTATTATGCTTAGCAGAATAAGTCAATCAGAGAAAGACAACTATCATAAGATCTCCCTGATATTAGGAAGTAGAGATGCAACATGGGGGGTTTGGGGGTTAGGAAAAGAAAAAATGAAACAAGATGGAATTGGGAGGGAGATAAACCATAGGAGACTCTTAATCTCACAAAACAAACTGAGGGTTGCTGGGGGGAGGGGGGTAGGGAGAGGGTGGTGGGGTTATGGGCATTGGAGAGGGTAAGTGCTGTGAAGTGTGTAAACCTGGTGATTCATAGAAATGTACCCCTGGGGCTAATAATACATTATATGTTTATAAAAAATTTTTTAAAAAATTATTAAAAAAAAGCTAATAGTGCCTTTACTTTCAGATCATAAGTGACTTTGAAATTTCTTATATTTATTATATGAAACACTTTTTGCCTGGTTATAATTTTACCTTTTAGGTTACTCTTTTTTTTTTTTAATCGTGTTATGTTAGTCACCATATAAGACATCATTAGCTTTTGATATAGTGTTCCAAGATTTGTTGTTTATGTATAAGACCCAGTGCTCCATGCAATATGTTGTGCAAGTAGAAAGACATTTTAACTCAATCTCAGCTATACTATAATGTCTATTCCCACAATTATAGAATCAGAAAATACTTGAGTTTGACTATGTGTCAGGCATCAGCATTCTCTATGGTTGGAAGTATCAGGGAACGAAACAGGATTGCCCCTGTCCTCCTGATGTTTATATTCAATAAGAAGAACACATTTATAAATTATCATTGGAAAATATTAGAAAATAAGTGCTATTAAAATATTTCCTTAATTTCTTATTTGAATATTGCTGAAATTTTGCTTCTAACATGAGAATACTGGTTATTTTGTTGTTTTTGTAATTATAAAATACCTTGAGATTCCTTTTTTTTTTTTTTCTTGAGATACCTTTTATTTAAATTTGGTTTTAGTCATTACCTGAATCAACCTGTTCAACATTTATTTCTGGGCCTACAAGTTTTTTTTTTCCCTCAAAAAAAGACTGAAGTATACTGTTAATGTATATATTTATAAGGACACATGTTTTAGGGGTCTAAGTGAATGATGTCAATTTCCATTTATATAGGGCAAATTATTTAATCTCTTTATCTTGATTTCCTCATCCTGTAAATGAAGATGATTCTGATATAAGACAGTCCCTACCTCATGGATGTTTATGTGAATAAAATAACACATGGGAAATATATGGTCATTATCTTAAGGCACCAGTTATTATTATTATTAAAGGAATACTTTTAAAGATTGGAAATGCTAACAACTTTGGAATGTGATAAATCTGGATGAGAATCACATATCTGACCTTTATTAGTTGCATAGTCTTGGGAAAAGTACAAAATTCTACAATTTTTGAATTTTACTTTCTTTTTCTATGTTTAGAAAATATACAAAAACATTAACTTTTTAAGAGTATTGACTAAGATACTTTATATAAAGTGGCTTAGCTCAATTTTTTTAAGTTTTTCCTTAATCTTCCCCAGTTTGAGAGTGGATGATATTGCTAATTTTAAATAATAGATCCTTATATCAAAATATGCTTTATAGTGCTTGCAGATAGTTTACTTAGAAATATCTATATTACTAATGTTCTTACACCTACACTTAAGGCATTATAGAATGGGTACCCTTTCACTTATTGAAATAAAAGTGTTATTGTGAAGAAGAGTCATACTAATTCTGTAATTCATGTAATAAATTGTGTAGGATATTTTTGTTCAATGTTTCTAAGGATATACATGCATGCTGTGTTGATAGAGTATTTGGATGGAGAAAAAAATGATGCTTAATATTACTTCTAAACCAAACCTTTGAACTTTTGAAAAACTACAATCTATATTAATGTTTCATTTATAACGAATATAGTATTTTGTATATTATAAAAGCCAATTGTTTAAGATGTTGAAAAATGTTTATTTAACATCTATTAGATGTTAATTATTTAAGTCCTCATTTTGAATATAATACTATGACTCTAATCAAAGCAACTAATATAATATTTAAGTGATATGATATCAGAATAGAAAGAAATTTGAGTGACATCATAGAAATAGATATTACAGCATAATATGAAGTACAAATAGTTCTGGGATGATATCAGGCCTAAAACTTGGAAAAATTAATAAATACAAATACATTTGCAAATGGAGTATAGACTGAGCATGGGGCGTAGAGTATCCTGGCTTGTGCAGGAACCATAAGACATCCTACATTCTTAGTCACTGGGTTATGAACTACAAAGATGGCGGCGGTGGCGATACTTTGAAATGTCGACAAGGGACTTGGGTCTTAACTTAATAAACTCTTAGACAAGTGTTTCCTCTAAGGAACCTTAAGTCCAAGAGTCATGATTGGCTTTGGGTTGGAGAGAGAATATTCATGGCCTTTATTTCTCCTCCTTCATGCAAAACAATCTTTCTTTAAATGCTTTATAAAGTTTTCTTGAAATTCATTCAGTTAACAATTATTAACTCTCATATATCAGACATTGTTCTAAGCACTGAAGTTTCAACAATGACCCAAACAGACAAAAATTTCTGTCTTCATCAGCTTATACCATGAGAAGAGGAAGGCTGTAACTAGTCAAGAGAAATAAGTAAAACACATTTTGTTAGATGATTAAATCTACAATGAGCATAAAGTGATACAAGAGATAGTGAATGTGTGTGAGGTGTGAAAATTTAGAAAGGGTGGCTAGAAAAGGCATATTTAAAAAGTGACATCTGGAGAATATAACATCTGGAGGAATATATAAAGGAGATTAGCATAGAGAATTGTTTCAACTCATTATATAACATTTTTCTTATGCAACACAGACATAATAGATCATTTTAGTAAATGAAAATGACTAAAGCTTTAGTTAAAATTAATCAGTCTGGATTAAGCATGTAAAAAAAAAAAAAGCATGTAAGCTAGGCAAAATTATAGGTCACAGAATTTATAGGTTGTTGAGAAAGTCCAGAAGGAGAATTCTAAATAGTGGCAAATTATGGCAGAAATCACAGGAATTGGAAAAAGGCAGGATCAAAGCACATTAAAATACACCTCTAGAAAAATTTTTTGATAAAATGCATGTATAGAATGATAAAGTTTAAAAAGTAAGATAACTCCTAGATTTCTGGATGAAATTATGGGGTATGGATATTAGTATGGAAATCCTTGAAAGTAAAGTAACAAAGCAGTTAGCTTCATGAAAGTTCAGCTCACTAGGTATGTAGTATCTAGTTCAGTAATATATTCCTAGTACCTGGCATTACACCTGCCATATAGAAATTCAGTAAATACTAGTCTATTCATTCATTGATTGATTAATGTTAAATTTGAAGTGATTATGACTGCAAGGAATTAGATAAGTTAGTGCTAAGAGACAAATCCTGGACTTAATGTATAAATTTGAATTTTTAAAATCAAGATAGTTGTTATAACCAAGAAACTGAATTAAGTTGCAAAAGCAAGCATATTGGCAAAATCAAGATTTAGACTGATGCAACACAGGAATACATACATTATGTTGTAGGGGGAGGATAGCACCTCCAACTTATTGGTGTCAACTAATGACACCTATTATTCACTTCATCTAGACTTGATTTTTTTTTAACCATTTTAGAACACTGTTTCTCTCTGTATCTTACACACTGACATTTTCTGCCATTATCCCTGGAAAATTTCATATGTGTTTAAAAGAACACAGTTACATAACCGAAGTACCACAATCAAAATCAAGGAAACTCATCTAATCCACAGACTGTATTAGAAAATACCCAATTATTTAAATAATGTCATTTATAACAAAGACTCCAATTCAGAATGATACAATAAATTTATTATTTGTCATGTCTCTTTAGTCTCTTAAGTTTGGAAGAATTCCTTCATATTTCCTTGACTTTCACAACCTTGGCATTCTTGAAGATCACATATCAATTATTTTATAGAAAATTCCTCAATTTTGATTTGCATTTTCCCCCAAATTAGATTCCATTGGCTAGTTATTCTGGAAAATAGCATCTGTGCAAAATATTCTTTTTAACTGAGATACTCATATAACAAAATTATATAAAGTGAAATATATCTGTATGCCACTTACTTCTACTGGGGCTCCCATAATACATATGCTGGTACACTTAAATGTTTCCCACATATCTTTTGGTTGTTTCTTTTTTCTTTTATTTTCCTTTTTCTTTCTTTCTTTCTTTTCTTCTTTCTTTCATTTTTTTTTCTGCTCAGTGGTCTGACCTTCAAGTTTGATTATATACTTGTGCTTAAATTTATGCTTTTTAAAAAAATCTCAGTTACTGTACTTTTCAGCTCCAGAGTATCTAGTTGGTTCCTTTCTATAATTTCTATTTTTATTGGTAATCTCTTTTTGTTCATAAATTGTTTTTCTATTTTCCTTTAGTTTTCTGTCCATTTTTTAAAGCTTTTTACAAAGCCTATATTCCCTGTCATGTATGGCCACTAAAGTCTGTTATTTATTACCTCTGCATCAGCCAGTGACCTGACAGGAATTTCCTTAGATGTCTTGAGCCAAGAAAGAGAAAGATACAACTTACCTGGTCTTTACAAATTGTTTATGAGCTGGGCACTCCTTAATGATTAGTCTGTAGCTCTGTCTTTCCTCATCCTTTCTTGGATCCCACACTCCACCAAAGGTGCAAGCACAGGGTCCTTGCATGTCTTTTTTGAACATGTGTGTACTTTGTACTCTCTCTTACCTCAATATCTGTGTCAGCCCTGTGAGGTCTTATTTCCTCAAGTGACTTCTTCCCCTACCTTCTTTTTCTGGGGCTTTTGGCACTTTCTACCACTTTTATTGTTTGCTGTCTCCTACCTCATATGGACATGGATAGTATATATCTTTAAATATTTCAACATATGTGGCTCCTTAAAAAGCCACTCCAATCTGAGAAGGGTGGGAGGAGGCAAAATAAAAGCCAGCCTCTGTGCTAGTTCCTGAAGGAAATACAGACATATCAAAATGAACAATTACAGTATTTTAACAATGTCCATGTTAGCCCTCTAGAACAAGCAATCAACACCAGGAAGGAACCCTGGCTATCATCTCATGTACCACCATGCTGGTGAATGGGAGACAGTTGAGCTGTTGAGCAAGAACACTGCAACACTCTCTTACTAAAAATGAGCAGCCCTTTTCTTTATTAAGTAGTCATTTGGTTGATTAAAGTTTTGGAAAATATTCTAGCATTCCAAAAAATTAAATCTGTCAGTCTTTGTCACTTCATAATTGATCCGGGGGGGGGGGGGGCTGGTTCCTAGAATAACCTACTCTGCCATAGTCTATGATGTAACTTCTGTAGAAAATATTCTTATTTACACATTTATTTTTTATATGTTAATGTTTACCAATATATGTTGAGTTCTAGATCTTAAATAGAAATTGAATTCTAATTCTATTTATTTTTGCATAAATGTTTGTTTTCTATTTATGAAATATCATTTACTCTTTGACATAAAATTTCTTCATATTGTTCATGCTTTCCATAATTAACTGTTTATTTTATTTCTTTTAGTTGATAGTAGGTTTAATATCCTCATGTAGAGCCCCTAAGATGTGAGCCACTTCCACAATGGTTTATACTTTTGGAATGGATAAATACAAGTTTTAGTCATTTATAAATATTTAAGCATTGTCAAAAATGACAGTGATACAATCTTGTGCCCATTAGTATGAGTTCAAGAAAATTTTCTTATTTACCTTTAAAGTTAAAAAAAAAAGTCTGCCTTTGTAGATATAAAATTTGGGCTATGCATTCCTACATAACTGATTATGAAAATAGAATATATAAACATTCTCAAAAGTAATGCACATAGATTTGGGTTTTCTTATTAGTATTTTTTAATTTGATAAAGGTAGATATTTTATCCATATTTTACTGGTACAACAGTTTAATCCAGAAAAAAAATAACTTTATTCCTCAATGAAATTGTCCAAATTAGAAAAGAATTGCATTTAGTTAATTTAATTGGCCACTGCCAACAATAAACATTACCTCAACCATATGGTCACCAATACAATTACCCTAGGAGAATTAGTTCAAATAATGATGCCTATTATCTTCTACATGCTATTCCTTACTTCAACATACATCTGGCTTGAGTAACCATGTAATATAAGGATTCAATTTAGAGACATAAATTCTAAATTATATGTTGGGCTTATCACTCAGACTCCTCTTTTAATGGAAATAATAAATGATGGAAGTTGCAAGTTCATTAAAGAAAAAATATGAATTAATTGGATTGAGATAACAGAGTTTCCACCATATTCTTGAATTCAATTTTTTCATTTTTATATGACTTATTTTTCTAACTAGTTTTCCTAAAATTCTCAGAAAAAATATAAAAATATTATCTGTAATCTGTAAGTATAACCATGCTTTATAATTCTATTCTGTGTTATTTCTCCTTTCAGTTGCCAGATGACAGATCACTGGCCCATTTGCCTTATTAAAGACTTGCTCCTACTGTACTTTGCTTGACTGCATTGAGATCTTTTATTAACATCTAACTACAGCAGCCTTATGTCTTTGGATTGCAAATAAAAATTACTCTGGGAGAGGTCTGGAATTTGTTTCATTATATGCTGGAATAGGGCCAATAACTGATGACTTGTTTTTGAGTCTAGTGGCAAATTTAGTATCTGTTTGTTCAAGAAACCAAGAGAATTTAAACACGTACAAAGCCTGTACTATTCCCTGTGATATTATTATAACCTGAAATTTTAGTCACTATCTTCTGAGTTTGACAACAATTGATGGTATTGAAAGAGAAGATTATGTGAGAGCTTACATGCATCTAAAAATACGAAAACAAAGTAAAACATTTTTTTTTACTCATTTGGCTTCATTATGATACAATTATTTGAAGAGTCACAAAAATTGTAATTTAATATTATTGTGGGTTTGATATTTTCAGATATATGTTAAAATGAAAAAAATCTATAGATAAGAACCTATAGTTAAAAAGATAGCCCTCTTAGAATCTTCTATTAAAATATATTTACACAGTCAGTACTCTGACTACATGCTAGGCTCTGTGCTAGGAATGTTATATATATTATTTTAACTAGTCTCCGTGCTAACTTTGTAAGGTAGGTAGTTTATTCCCCTTTTTGTACAAGGAAAAATAGAAGATTTTAAATATTAAGTAATCTGTCCAAGTAATATACTCATGAATAATAAGCTAGTAAGGGTGGAGCAAAAATTCATTATCTATTTAGTGTGGTTTTTCTATACATAATACCTCTCATAGTAATAGAAGGTGACATCTACATCTTCCTTTAGAGATTATAAGGAACACAGGATTTAGGGGGGTTATCAAATTTAGTTATCTCCCTACAAATGAAGCTATTCAGACCAGAAAATATGGGCATCATTTCCATAAACATAGAGGTAACTGAAGGATTAGTACATCATATGGATGCTGACCAAACAAAATCATTACAGAATTAGTGGTATTCTCAATACCAAGAAGGATTGACAGGAGAGGAAGTAGACCCAGAGTCAGAAAGTCAACTCAGTTTATAATCACACTATTAACCATTACATTCTTGTCTATAAATATAAACCATTGTCTCAGATTTTCAATATTTTTTAGCATGTTATGTAAACATATTGTAATGGTTAATTTTTTTTTAAGATTTTATTTATTTATGTATTTGACAGAGAGAGATCACAAGTAGGCAGAGAGGCAGGCAGAGAGAGAGGAAGGGAAGCAGGCCCCCCGCCGAGCAGAGAGCCCGATATGGGACTCGATCCCAGAACCCTGAGACCATGACCTGAGCCGAAGGCAGTGGCTTAACCCACTGAGCCACCCAGGCGCCCCTGTAATGGTTAATTTTATGTGTGAACTTGGCTGGGGCATTACAGGCCCAGATATTTGGTCAAACTTATTCTGAAGTGAAGGTGTTTCTCGATGAGATTAACATTTAAATTGGTAGAGTGAGTAAAGAAGAGAAAGCTTCAATAGAAGAAACAAACAAACAAACAAACAAACAAAAAACAAAAAAACCAAAAACTGGGGAGTGAGAGAAAGCTGGCCAAATAAGAGAATCTTGAGCTCACCTTCTCTCAGACAGAGGTAATGACTACAAGTATTTCAACTCCTTCTAAACACAACCTAAAGATTAATCTTCCACAGCTAATAGTATAAAGAGAAACCAACATCAAGAAGGGTAGGAAAGGGGGTACCTGGGTAGCTCAGTCAGTTAAGTGGCTGCCTTCTGTTTAGGTCATGATCCTTGATCCTGGAATCAAGCCCCACATCAGACTTCTTGCTCTGGAGAAACACTTTGCTTTCCTGCCTGCCATTCTTCCTGCTTATGCTTGCTTTCTCCCTTTCTCTCAAAAAGAAAAAAAAAGGGGGGGGGTGAGGAAAGGCAGAAATGTACTCAGGCACCAAAGTCCTGCGCAATGACCCACAAATGGAGGGACAGCACAGGCATGGAAGAGCAAGAGAGGACAAATTATGTTCCAGTCACCCCCTAGCCCTGAGAGCCTGCCAGATGGATAAGCCCCTATAATAACTGGCTTTGAAAATCAGTGATACTTAACTTCAGAGGAAGTTATGTATATATTTTTAATAATCTCAATACTAACTTCGTAAAGTAGGTTGTTTTATTCCACTTTTTGTACAAGGGAAAATAGAAGATTATAAATATTAAGTAACTTGTCCAAGTAATATCCTCATGAATAATAAACTAGTAAGGGTAGAGCAAAAATTCATTATCCTTTTAGTGTGTTTTTTCTATCCATTATAGCTGGTGGCCATTGGTGAGATGGGGGAGGTTGTACTACTGTGCACCACAGAATACCTACTTTATAAGGACACTACTTTCTATACAATGAGACACAGCTCACCTACCTAATATATAGAAACTGATAAAGACACTTAGGCAAAAGACAAGACAGAGGAATTTCTATAGAATTTCTTATAATTTATATAAATTATATAAATTATTTATTTATTTATTTATTTTCCATCTTTTTTTTTTTTTATTTCCAGCATAACAGTATTCATTATTTTTGCACCACACCCTGTGCTCCATGCAATCCGTGCCCTCTATAATACCCACCACCTGGTACCCCAACCACCCACCCCCCGTCCCTTACCTATAAATTATTTATTTTTATATAGAATTTATATAATCTTATATAGAATTTATATAATTATAGAATATTTAAAATTATATATATATATTTTTTTCTTTAAAAAGCAGTAATTAAACCTCCAGAAAATGCTAACTGAAATGGAGAGAAACAACCTACCTGATAATTACTTCAAAGTAATTGTCATAAAGATACTTATAGGACTTGAGAAAAGAGTGGATGAACTGAGAACTTCAACAGAGAGACAGAAAATATAAAATACACCCCATTATAGCTGAAGAATGAAATAAAAAACAGACTAGAGAAAATCAACAGCAGGTTAGAGGATGCAGAATGGATCAGCAAGCTGTAAGACATGGTAGTGGAAAGCAACCAAGCTGAAAAGTTTAAAAAAAAAATTAGGTTAAGGGAAATCTACAATATTAACTGTAATAAGATTTAAATTAGAATTCTTATTTGAATTCAAAAATTCTTATTTGAAAAAATATTCATTAAAAAAAAAAAAACTCTCCTAAACTGGGAAAGAAAATAGACATCTAGGTTCAGGATACTCAGAGAACCCCAACAAAATGAACCCAAGGTGATCTACATCAAGAAACATAATTAAAATGACAAAAATCAAAGAAAAATGATTAAAAGCAGCAAGGAAAAAACAGTTACTTATGAAGGAAACCACATAAGGTTATCAGCTGATTTTTCAACAGAAACTTTGCAGGTAAAAGGGACTGACATTATGTATTTTAAGTGTTAAATGGACAAAAAACATATAATAAATAATATTCAGTATAGCCCGTATATTATTCTGAATTGAAGAAGAGATAAACAGTTTCCTAGATAAACTACAGATAAGAGTTCATCAGCACTAAACATCCCTTACAAGAAATGTTGAAGAAACTTTAAGTCAAAAACTAAAGACCATAATTAGAAGAAAATTATGAAAGGAAAAATTTGCTAGTAAAAGCAAACATACAGTACAGGTAGTAGGTCAATCAAATTTAAAGCTAGTATGAAGTTTAAGAGAAAAAAAGTAGTAAAGTTAATGTCTATGAAAATTATTTAAGGATACACAAAATAAAAAGATGTAAAATGTGACATCATATACATAAAATGTAGAGTGTAAAGAGTAAAAATGTGCTTTTAGAATGTGTTTTACATAAGTGATCATAAACTTAATATACACTATGATGCACATAAGATATGGATGGAATCAAGGTTACCAGAAACCAAGCAACTATAATAAAGACACAAAATGAAAGAAATTCAATTATAATGTTAAAAAGTCATCAATCAGAAGGAAAGAACGAGAGAAGAAAGAAATAGAGGACAACCACAAAAATAACCAGAAAACAATTAGGAAACTGGCAATAAGTACATACCTATCAATAATTGCTTTAAATGTAAATGGTCTAAACACTCTAATTAAAAAAAAATTGGGTGACTAAATAAAAAAAAAACAACAACTGTGTAGGGATTCTGTGATCCTTACAGAAGACTCAGTTCAGTACTAAAGACACATACTAAGTGTGAAGAGATAGAAAAATATATTCCATGCCAATGCAAGTGGAAAAAAGCTGGGGTAATAATACTGCTATCAGAAAAAGATATTAAAACAGAAATTGTAGAGACAAAGAGGACTGCATAGTGATAAAAGGACCAACACAGCAAGAGGACATAAAAATTGTAAATATATATGCACTTAATATAGAAGCATATAAATATATAAAGCAAACATTAACAGACAAAAAGATAAATTCACAGTGATATATTAATAGGAAAATTTAACATGCCATTTACATCAGTGGATAGATCATCCAGATAGAAAATCAATAAGGAAACAAAGACTTTGAATTACACATTGACCAGATCGACTTAACAGATATATCCAGAACAATACACACAAAAGCAACAAATATATAATCTTCTCAAGTACACATGAAACATTCTCCAGGCTAGATCACATATTAGGCTACAAAAAAAGTCTCAATAAATTTACAAAGGTTGAAATCATATCAAGCACCTTTTCTGAACACAATGGTATAATACTAAAAATTAATATAAAAAAATATGGAGAAAAAACATATGGAGACTCAACAACTTAGTATAAAACAATTAAAGGGACATTAAGAAATCAGAGCAAGAGCAAAAACAAAACAAAACAAAAAAACAAAACCCATGGTACCAGTAAAAATGGAAATGGAATGGTTCAAAATCTTTGTGATGCAGCAAATAGTTCTAAGAAGGGTGTTTATGGAGATACAGACCTACATCAAGAAACAAGAAAACTCTGAAACAATCTAAAGGGACTTTAAAAAGACCAAAACAAATTTTAAGATTAGTAGAAAGAAGAAAAGAGTGAACACCAGAGCAAAATTAAATGAAATAGAGATTAAAAGCAATAGGAAA
The DNA here is from genome assembly GCF_009829155.1 of Mustela erminea. Taxonomy (NCBI): domain Eukaryota; kingdom Metazoa; phylum Chordata; class Mammalia; order Carnivora; family Mustelidae; genus Mustela; species Mustela erminea. Next base: position 110,279,622 of record NC_045617.1, on the reverse strand, counting down.
CAAAATCAATAAAGGGAGCTTAGAAAGATGGCAGAGTAAGACCCTAAACTTACTCCTTCCAATGTTTACAACTAGATATCATTTACATCAAGTAAATAACCTGAAAAGTTATCTGACAACTGGGAGAACAAACTCCACAACAAAACAGAGAAAAGAAGCTACATTTGTGAGTTTAGGAAGGGGAGAAATTGTGGTCTGGAGTTGCCCACAGGAGGGAGGGAACTGCAGGTGTGGTGAGGGGAAAGACAGACCCTAGCACCAGGGAACCCACACAAGGAAGACAAATTCCCATAATCTCTAGGTTTGGAAACCAGAGGGGCTGAGATCTATGAGGTTGTATAACCAGAAGGATGTGGAGCCTGGAGTTTTGAAAGTCAGCTGACTAAGCACTGTGCGGGCCAGTAGAGCCAGTGATAGCTGGGTTCCTACATGTGTAGAGACAATAGCCTTCTGAGAGGCAACACATAAGCAATAGTTTACTTAGTATCTGGGACAAATGGAAAAGAGATCTGTTTATAGGAATTTCAGAGCATGTTGGGTGATTTCTCATAGAAAAAAAAGGACCTGACAGGTGCCAATTTCCTCTCCACCCTCTAGCATAAACACATTGCCAACTATGAGAGCCAGTGCTGCACAGATACATGTGCCCCACCCATAAGTTCTCCTGAGGAAATACCCATTCCAAGCCACATAACCTCATTGCCCTGGGCTCAGTGTAAATTTTGTTAACATGTCACATGTCCTATCCAGCCACTGCATGCACAGACATCAGGTACCATGCCTAGCCGCTACACACACAGATGTTGCTCCTGCAGCCAGCATCACTGTGCCTGGTAGCCATCACATTTCAGGGCATCTGGCCCAGGACTGCAGCACTATAGCACTTCTTTTTGATAAAGCCACTACATTAAGAGCAGAAATTGTAGCTGAATTTCCTAACACAAAGAAAGAGATAAAGAGTGGAAGACAAATTGAGGAGACAGAGGAAAAAATGTCCCAAATGAAGGAACAAGACAAAAAAATCACAGCAGAAGACTTAAGCAAAAAAGAAATAAGTAATATGCCTGATAGAGAATTTAAAGTAATGATCAAAGAGATACTACTGGACTTCAGAAAAGTGTCGAGGAAATCAGTGAAAACTCAATAAAGGATATTAAAAATACAATAGATGGAATAAATAGTAGAATACAGGAAGCAAAGTAATATATCAGTGATCTAGAGGATAGAACAATGGAAAGCAAGCTGACCAGGTGAGACAAACAAATACCACATAATGAGAATAGGCTTAGAGAACTCAGTAATACCGTCAAACATAATATTTACATTTATAGGGATCCCACAAGGAAAAAAGAAAGGGGGCAGAAAATGTATTCGAAGAAATACTAGTTGAAAAATTCCTAACTCTGGGGAGGGAAACAGAGATCCATATTCAGGAGGCACAGGGATCCCCTAACAAATTCAACCCAAGGAAATCCACATCAACACACACAGTAAATAAAATAGTAAGAAGTAGTGATAATTTTTTAAAGATTGCAGGAGAAAATAACACAGTTATGCACAAAAGAAACCCCATAAGGCTATCAGCTAGTTTTTCAGCAGATACTAGCAGGCTAGAAGGGAATGCCATGGCATATTCAAAGTGCTGAAAGGGAAAAAAATCTGAAGCCAAGAATACTCTATTGAGCAAGGTTATCATTCAGAATAGGAGGAGAAATGAAGAGTTTTCTCAAACAAAATTAAAAAGTTAAAAGAATTCATTACCACAAAGCCAGTGCCACAATAAATGTTAAGGGGAGCTCTGAGTGGGGAAAAAAGAAAACAAACAAACAAACAAAAAACAACTGGGCACCTGGGTGGCTCAGTCAGTTAAATGTCTGACTCTTGATTTCAGCTCAGGTCATGATCTCAAGGATGTGAGAAGGAGCCCCGTGTTGGGCTCAGCGCTAGGTATGGAGCCTGCTTAAGATTATCTCTCTCACTCTCCTTCTGTCCCTCCCACTTAAAATAAATAAACAAATCTTAAAAAAAGAAAATGAAACCACAAGTAAGAGGGGGAAAGCACAAAAACAAATTAAAAAAGAGATATATCTGTAAAAGAATCAGTCAAGAAAAATATAAGATAAAAGGCTGTAAAAGCAATCTATACTTTCAATGCCATTCTGATCAAAATTCCACCAGCATTTTTCAAAGAGCTGGGGCAAGCAATCCTAAAATTTGTATGGAACCAGAAAGACCCCAAATTGCTAAGGAAATTTGAAAAAGAAAAACAAAACTGGGGCATCACGTTTCCTGATTTCAAGCTTGACTACAAAGCTGTAACCACCAAGACAGCATGGTACTGGCACAAAAACAGACACATAGACCAGTGGAACAGAGGAGAGAGCCCAGATGTGGACCCTCAACTCTATGGTCAAATAATCTTTGACAAAGCAGGAAAAAAAAAAATTCCAGTGGAAAAAAGACAGTCTCTTCAATAAATGGTGCTGGGAAAATTGGACAGCTATGCGTAGAAGAATAAACCTCAACTATTCTCTTATGCCATACACAAAGATAAACTCAAAATGGATAGAAAACCTCAATGTGAGGCAGGAATCTATCAACATCCTAGAGGAGAACATAGGCAATACCTCTTCGACATTGGCCACAGCAACTTCTTTCAAGATATGTCTCCAAAGGCAAATGAAACAAAAGTGAAAATGAACTTTGGGGACTTCATCAAGGTCAAAATCTTCTGTGCAACCAACAGTCAACAAAACAAAGAAACAACCCATAGAATCGGAGAAGATATTTGCAAATGACAGTAAAAAGGGCTGATATCCAAGATCTATAAAGAAGTCCTCGAACTCAACACACACAAAACAGATAATCATGTCAAAAAATGGGCAGAAAAGGGGCACCTGGGTGGCTCAGTGGGTTAAGCCTCTGCCTTTGGCTCAGGTCATGATCTCAGGGTCCTGGGATCAAGCCCCGCATTGGGCTCTCTGCTGAGCAGAGAGCCTGCTTCCCCCTCTGCCTGCCTCTATGCCTAATTGTGATCTCTCTCTCTCTGTGTCAAATAAATAAAATCTTTAAAAAAAAATGGGCAGAAGACATGAACAGACACTTCTCTGAAGAAGACATACGAATGGCTAAGAGACACATGAAAAAATGTGCATCATCACTAGCCATCAGGGAGATTTAAATCAAAACCACATTGAGATACCACCTTACACCAGTTAGAATGGCCAAAATCAACAATGGTAAACAACATGTGTTGGAGAGGATATGGAGAATCTTACAGTGTTGGTGGGAATGCAAATTGGTGTAGCCACTTTGGAAAACAGTGTGGAGATTCCTTAAGAAATTAAAAATAGAGCTACCTTATGACCCTGCAATTGCAATACTGGGTATTTACCCCAAAGATACAGATGTAGTGAAAAGAAGGGCCATCTGCACCCCAATGTTTATAGCAGCAATGACTACAGTTGCCAAACTATGGAAAGAACCAAGATGCCCTTCAGTGGATGAATGGATAAAGAAGACATGGTCCATATATGCTATGGCGTATTATGCCTCCATCAGAAAGGATGCATACCCAACTTTTGTATCAACATGGACAGAACTGGAAGAGATTTTGCTGAGTGAAACAAGTCAAGCAGAAAAAGCCAATTATCATATGGTTTCTCTTATTTGTGGAGCATAAGGAGTAACACGGAGGACATGGGGAGATGGAGAGGAGAAGTAAGTTGGGGGAAATTGGAGGTGGAGACAAACCATGGAGGACTGTAGACTCTTAAGAAACAATCTGGGGGTTTTGGAGGGGAAAGGGGTGAGAAGTTGGGTGAGACTGGTGGTGGGTATTATGGAGGTCACGTATTGCATGGAGCACTGGGTGTGGTGCATAAACAATGAGTTCTGGAACACTGAAAATAAATTTTTAAAAAAGGCTGTAAAAATATATGTTTATAAAAAATAAAAAATTAATTAAAAAAAAAAAAGGCTGTAAAATATGATACCAAATGTCTGAAATCCGGAGGGAGGGGAATAAGAATTAGTTCAAAATTAAGCAAACGTTAGCTTAATATAGATGGCTGAATGCAGAAGATGTTATGTACAAACTGAATGGTAACAAGAAATCAAAAACAATAATAGATACATAAAAATAAATAGTGAGAATCCAAGTATTTCACTAAAGAAAGCTAAGTAATCATGAGAAAAGAGAGCAAGAAGAGAAAGGAACAGATGAGAACTACAAAAACAACCATAAAACAAGTAACAAAATGGCAATAATTATACACATATCAATTATTACATTTTATTCTCAGCAATTTTTTTGTATAGATAATTCAATTTATTAAAAAATTTTTTTTAAAGGTACTCATTTTAGCGACACCTGGGTACCTCTGTTGGTTAAGTGTCTATCTTTGGCTCAGGTCATGGGGTCCTGGGATTGAGTGCTGCATCAGGTTTTTGGCTAGCAGGGAGCATGCTTCTCCCTCTTTGCCTGTCACACTCCCTACTTATGTGCATGTGGTCTCTCTCTGACAAATAAGTAAAAAAGATACAATTTTAAAAAAATTTAAAAATAAACTCATTTCATTCTCCCCTATAAAACCGCACAACTTCTGCACTCATAATAATACTTTTGAATGATAGAACATTCTTTCACTTATTGATTTCTCTTTCCTTAGCAACTAATAACCGTTGGTGACTATTTTCTAAAACATAGTTCTTTCTAAAATATATTTCATGGGTGTTTGCCCTATTGAAATCTCAAAGTGTTGCTGAAAGGACATTATAAATATATGGGCAGAAAAACTCAATTTCAATTAATTGTAATATTTAGAAGTATAATTACTGTAATGATTTATGCATTTGACTATTCAGAATGGTTTTATTGGTAGCTTTGAAAACATATCTATTTACATAGCAATCCTGGGCTCCTAAAATGCTTAATGAACCATTGAATTGTTAGTTGTTTTTTAAACTGTTTTTAATTTTTTGTTTGATTTTTTAATATAAATTCAATTAATTAACATATAACATATTATTAGTTTCAGAGGTAGAGTTCAATTAATTAACATATAATGTATTACTAGTTTCAGAGGTAGAGTTAAGTTCAGTTGATTTTTTAAATTTAAATTCAATTAACATATAATGTATTATTAGTTTCAGAGGTAGAATTCATCAGTCTTATATAATACCAAGTGCTCATTATATCATGTGCCCTCCTTAATGTCCATTGCCAGTTACCCCATCTCCACACTTCCCTCCCCTCAAGCAACCCTCAGTTTATTTCCTATGATTAAGAGTCTCCTATAGTGTGTCTTCCTCTTTGATTTTATCTTAAATTATTTTTCCATCTCTTCCCCTATGATTCTCTGTTTTGTTTCTTAAATTCCACATGTGAGGGAAACCATATGATTATTACTTTGATGTAAATAGACTACATGCTCCAATCAAGATACACAGAGACAGATGGTAAATAAATAATAAAGTAAGTATATAAATAAATAAAAACCCATCTAAATGCTTCCTACAAGAGACTCATTTCATACCTAAGGCACATACAGATTGAAGAGATAGAGAAACATTTATTATAAAAATAGAATTGAAAAGAATACTGGAATAACAATACTTATATTTGACAAATAAACTTTAAAACAAGGAAACAAGGAAATAGTGGCTTTGAATGATACATAAGACCAGATGGATCTAACAGAACATTCCATCCTAAAACAGCAGAATACACATTCTTTTCAAGTGGCATGAAGCTTTCTCTAGGATAGATCACATATTAGGTCACAAGTCCCAACAAATGAAACAAAAAGACTGAAGTAATACCATACATCTTTTCTAACCACAGTACTATAAAACTAGAAATTAACCACAGGAAAAAAATCTCTAAGCACACAATGACATGGAAGGGTAAATAACATGCTATTAAACAATGAATGAGTCAACCAAGAGATCAAAGACAAAACAACAACAACAACAAAAAACAAAACAAAACAAAAAACCTCTCATGAAGACAAATGAAAATGAAAACAAAGTGGACCAAAATTTGGGAATTCAGCAAAATGTATCTTAAGAGGGAAGTGTATAGCAATATAGATCTACCTAAAGAATTAAAATCTCGTGTGTGGTGTAAGGAAATGGTCCAATTTCATTTTTCTGCATGTGGATGAAGGACCTCAATGTGCAAAAGGAATCCATCAAAATCCTTGAGGAGAACACAGGCAGCAACCTCTTCGACCTCAGCTGCAGCAACATCTTCCTAGGAACAACGCCAAAGGCAAGGGAAGCAAGGGCAAAAATGAACTATTGGGATTTCATCAAGATCAAAAGCTTTTGCACAGCAAAGGAAACAGTTAACAAAATCAAAAGACAACTGACAGAATGGGAGAAGATATTTGCAAACGACATATCAGATAAAGGACTAGTGTCCAAAATCTATAAAGAACTTAGCAAACTCAACACCCAAAGAACAAATAATCCAATCAAGAAATGGGCAGAGGACATGAACAGACATTTCTGCAAAGAAGACATCCAGATGGCCAACAGACACATGAAAAAGTGCTCCATATCACTTGGCATCAGGGAAATACAAATCAAAACCACAATGTGATATCACCTCACACCAGCCAGAATGGCTAAAATCAACAAGTCAGGAAATGACAGATGCTGGCGAGGATGTGGAGAAAGGGGAACCCTCCTACACTGCTGGTGGGAATGCAAGCTGGTGCAGCCACTCTGGAAAACAGTATGGAGGTTCCTCAAAATGTTGAAAATAGAACTGCCCTATGACCCAGCAATTGCACTACTGGGTATTTACCCTAAAGATACAAACGTAGTGATCCAAAGGGGCACGTGCACCCAAATGTTTATAGCAGCAATGTCCACAATAGCCAAACTGTGGAAAGAACCTAGATGTCCATCAACAGATGAATGGATCAAGAAGATGTGGTATATATACACAATGGAATACTATGCAGCCATCAAAAGAAATGAAATCTTGCCATTTGCGACAACATGGATGGAACTAGAGCGTATCATGCTTAGCGAAATAAGTCAAGCAGAGAAAGACAACTATCATATGATCTCCCTGATATGAGGAAGTGGTGATGCAACATGGGGGCTTAAGTGGGTAGAAGAAGAATCAATGAAACAAGATGGAATTGGGAGGGAGACAAACCATAAGTGACTCTTAATCTCACAAAACAAACTGAGGGTTGCTGGGGGGAGGGGGTTTGGGAGAAGGGGGTGGGATTATGGACATTGGGGAGGGTATGTGCTTTGGTGAGTGCTGTGAAGTGTGTAAACCTGGTGATTCACAGACCTGTATCCCTGGGGATAAGAATATATGTTTATAAAAAATTAAAAATTAAAAAAAAAGAATAAAAATCTCAAATAAACAACATGCTTTTAAGTAGAACGGAACTAGGAAAATAATAACAAAACCCAAAACTAGTAGAATAAAGGAAATAATAAAAATTAAAGCAGAAATAAACAAAATAGAAACTTAAAAAAGAAAATCAAACCAGGAGCTGGTTCTTTGAAAAAATCAACAAAATTGATAAACTTCTAGTGAGATTCATTAAAAGAGAGAAAAAGAGAGAAGGGACTAAAAAAAAAAATGGAAATGGGAGGAAAAACAGCCAAGGAAACCACAGAAATACAAAAGATTTTAAGGGAATACTGGGGCACTTCAGTGGCTCAGTGGTTTAAAGCTTCTGCCTTCAGCTCAGGTCATGGTATCAGGGTCCTGGGATTGAGCCCCACATCTGGCTTTCTGTTCAGCAGGGAGCCTGCTTTCTTTCCTCTGTGTCTGTCTCTCTACCTACTTGTGATCTCTGCCTGTCAAATAAATAAACAAAATCTTAAAAAAATATATTAAAAGATTTTAAGGAAATATATGGAAAATGATAGGCTAACAAATTAAGACAATATAAAAGAAATGAATCAATTCCTAGAAATATATCACCTCTCCAAATTGAAACAGGAACAAATAGAAAATTTAAACAGATTGATTACTAGCAATGAAATTGAACTAGTAATCAATTCGCAACAAACAAAAGTCCAGGGTGGACAGTGAAACTGTATTTTAAAAAGTGTTAATACCTATCCTTCTCAAACTATTCCAAAAATAGAAGAGGAAGGAAGATTTCCCAATTCCTTCTATGAAGTTAGCAGCATCCTGAGACCAAATTCAGATAATGACACCACAAGAGATGAGAACTACAGGTCAATGTCTCTGTTAATATAGATGCAAAAATCCCCAACAAAGTATTAGCAAATTAAACTTAATAATACATTAAAAAAAATTCCCACAATCAATTGGGCTTTATTCTTAGGATGCAAGCGTGGTTCAGTATTTGCAAAAAAAATCAATATGATACATTTCATCAATAAAAGGGATAAAAGCCATATGACCATTCCAGTAAATGCAGATAAAGCATTTGGCAAAATACAATATCAATTCGTGATAAAAACCCTCAACAAAGATAAGAGAGAATATACCTCAACATAATAAAGGCCATTTATGAAAACCCACAGCTATCATTATACTCAATGGGGAAAATCAGAGAACATTTACCCTGAGGTTAGGACAAGACATGAATGTCCCTTTACACACTATTTTTTAACATAATACTGTAAGTCCTAGGTACAGCCATCAGACAAGAGGAAGTAATAAAATTTATCCAAAAAGGTAAGGGAGAAATAAAACTGTCACTTATTGCAGAAAACATGATGCTATACATAGGAAATCCTAAAAACTCCATCAAAAAACTACTAGAACTGATAATGAATTCAGTAAAGTTGCAGGATAAAAATTTGATATACAGAAATCCATTGCATTTCTATACAGTAATAATGAATTGACTGGAGGAAAAATTAAGAAAATAATTCCATTTACACTTGTACCCAATGTGATAAAACAACTACAAATAAGATTCACCAAGGAAGTAAAAGTACAGTACCCTGAAATATATGACATTGATGAAAGAAACTGAAGATGATATAAACAAATGGAAAGATATAGCATGCTCATGGATTTGATGAATATTGTTGAAAGTGTCCATATTACCCTAAGTAATCTATACATTCAACACAATCTCTATCCAAACATCAAGAGAACAAGAAAAAAATTACCCTAAAATCTCTATGAAATGAGAAAATATCCTGAATATCTAAGCAATCTGATAAAGAAAAACAAAGCTGGAGGTATTAAAATCTTAGTTTTCAAGATATACTACAGGTCTGTTGTAATAAAAATAGTATGGTACTGGCACAAAAATAGACATAGATCAATAGAACAGAAGAAAGAGCCCAGAAATAAACCCATACTTATATGGTAATTAACCATGACAAAGGAGACAAGAATATATAATGGGGAAAACACAATCTCTTCAATAAATGGTATTGGAAAAACTGAACTGCTTTCTTACACCACGTACAAAAATTAACAAAAATTCATTAAACCTATATGTGAAACCTGAAGCCATAAAACTCCTAAAAGAAACATAGACAGTAAACTCTCAGACATCAGAATTAGCACAGTATTTCAGGATATGTCTTCTCATGCAATGGAAACAAAAGCAAAAAAATAACCAACTGGGACTACATCAATTTAAAAAACTTTTGCACAGTGACAGAAATCATCAACAAAATGAAAAGACAACTTATTGAATGGGAGAAGATATTTACAAATAATATTTTAGGCAACCCAAAATATATAAATTCCTAAAACTCAACATCAAAAAACAAAACAAACAAAAGCCTATACAATCTGATCAAAATATGAATAGAGGGCCTAATAGACATTTTTTCCCCCAAAGGAGGCATATATGTGGCCAACAGATATATGAAAAGATATCCAACACCACTAATTATCAACAAAATGCAAATGACAACCACAGTGAGATATCACCTTATAACAGTCAAAGTGATAGTACAAAAAAATAAAGTAAAAATTGTTGGTGAGGATGTGGAGAAAATAGATTACTTGTGTACTGTTGGTACAAATATAAATTGGTGCAGCCACTATTGAAAACAATACATAAATTCCTTTAAAAACTAAAAATGGAAATGCCATGTATCCCAATAATTCCGCTACTGGGTATTTACCCAAAGAAAACTTGAAAAGAAAAATGCACATGTTCATTGTATCACTATTTATAATAACAGATATATGGTAGCAACCTATGTGTCCATTGATAGGTGAAGGGATAAAGAAGTTGGGGTGTAAAACACAATAGAATATTACTCAGCCATAAAAAGCATTAAATCTTACCTTTTATGTCAAAATGGTTTAACTTAGTGGGTATACGATACGCGAAATATCAGTCAGAAGTAGGAAATTCTGTGTGATTTCACCTTTATGTATAATCTAAAAAACAAAAGAATGAACAAAGAAACCAAAAACACAGACTAATAAATACAGAAAACAAACTGGTGGTTGCCAGATGGAAAGGGATAGTGAGATGGGTGAAATAGGTGAAGGGGACTGGCAGGAATGAACTTCCAGTTATAAAATAAATAAGTCACAGGGATGAAAAGTACAACATAGGAAAATAGTCAATAATATTGTAGTAATTTTGAATGGTGAGTATATTTATCTTGGTAAGTGTTGCTTAACATATTTTTCACTGTGTTGTATGCCTGAAACTAATATAACATTGTATGTGAGCTATACTTAATTAAAAATAAAAGGGAAAAAAAAAGACTGACCACTTCCTAAATAAGAGAGAATTCTTTTTACCTGACTCTTCTTTGATCTGAGACAATGACTTTTTCTTGCTTTTGGGTTCAAGCACCAGCTCTTCCTGGGCCTTTAGCCTTCTGATCTTCTGAATGGAAGTATACCATTCTCCCTCCTGATTCTCATTCAGACTCAGACTGGAGCTACACCATTGACTCTCCTGGGTTCCCATCCTATTGCCTCAAAACTGCAGATTTTGCCACATAGATATATACACATATATGTATACATATATCCACATATATACATGTATACACATATACACACACACAACTATATATATATATATACACACACACATGCACACACACATATATATATTCTATGTGTGTATATATACACACATATATATACACACACAGACATTTTGGTTTTGTTTCCCTGGAGAATCCTAATACATATATAAATTATTTACTTTTTATAATTTTTAGTATGCTGAGGTTTATTTTCATCATTACTCTGATTTAGAGGAAAACCCATGTTTTTAATATTCTATATTTATTTTTTTAAGATTTATTTGAGAGAGAGAGGAGAGGAAAGGGGCAAAGGGAGATGGAGAGAGAGAATTTCAAGTGGATTCTTTGCCACAGAGCTCTATCTCATGACTTGAGCCAAAATCAAGAGTCAGATGCCATCCATGTGCCTCCACGTTTTTAAATTGAATTCCAGTAATAAAATGTTACAGTGGTGACAATATTCATAAAAACTTTTTTTATAATGTTAGGCCATCATATGAAATGTGAAATCAGGTGTGATATGTTCTGATTTAATTCTTTTTTGACATTCCATTAATTCTATCTTCCAAACTACCAGATATAATATTAATTGTTATGAGTTGGATAATGAAGCTTTTGTTCGTAAAATTTTTGAAGAAGTAGAAAACAGCGAAATCTCTTCCTGTGGCTATTAAACTGCCCCTTCACAAAAATATACCCATATGTAACCACTTAATAAATTTAATCCCTATATAACCATTGTTCCTACATAGTTTTAACTTTAATAAATATTTGACAGCATGATATTTGTATTATGTATATACTCATATTTCAGCCTGTATAGTTCTGATTTCAAAACCAACGATCATGTAAATAAGCAAATAAATCATGTCAAGAAACAGGACATCTTACAATGGACATAAAGAATAGACATAACTGGTTTCTTGAAAATTTTCTTAGTTTTTCAAAGAAGACATAAAGGAGTTACACAATTTTTAAAATTTAAAATTTTTAAATTTATTAAAAATTTATTTATTCATTTGAGAGAGAGTGAGAGGCAAAGAGAGCATGAGTGGGAGGGGGAGAAGGAGTGACAATCCAAAGCAGACTCCACACTGACTGCAGACCTGGATGGGGCTTGATCTTAAAATTCTGAGATTACAGCCTGAGACTAAGCCAAGAATTGACCACTTAGTGGAATGTGTCACCCAAGCATCTCTAAAGGAGTTACAAATGTTTTATGGTCATCACTATTTAATAGAAAATACATACATTTGAGAATGATTTATGCAGAACTGTTAATAACTACTACTGTTCATTGCAGGCATCCTATGTGACAAGCATTGCACTAAGAACTCTCTGTTCAAAGAAATTAGAGGTATCTCCGCTAAATGCACCAGATGATACTTTGATCCTTTTAATAACTATGAGCTAGGATTTAAGGACATTTGTCACAAATGGCAAGATCTTATTATTTTTTATGGCTGAGTAATATTTCATTGTATATACATTCCACATCTTCTTTATGCATTCATCTGTGGATGGATACCCAAGTTGCTTCCATATCTTTACTATTGTAAATAATGCTGCAATAAACATAGGGGTGCATATATCTTTTTGAATTAGTGTTTTCATTTGTTTGGGTAAATATCCAGTAGTGGAATTACTGGATTATACAGAAACTTAAAAAAAAAAAATCATACTTAGGCCACATCTTCAGCATTTCCATTTAAATATTCTGGTGTTTACCATAGCAAAGAAAAGTATCCTACAAGTACAGTAATTAAAAAAAAAAAAAAAAGAAAAGAAAGAAAAAAAATGAAAGAAAAAAAAAAAAAGAAAAAACAGGGTCCAGGACCTCTGGTTTAGAAGGGGGAGAAATAAGCTCTTTAAAAAAATAAAAAATTCTCCTCAACAGAATAGGAAAAGAGATTACATGGTGTTCAACTCTCCCCCAAGCCTATTCCTGGTAGACATTGTTTAGACAAAGACATATAATTTCTCTCCCTCTTGACTTTATTTGATCTTAAATACAAGAGGATGCCTCTTACTAAATAGGGGAGATACATTCAAAAGGATAAGCAAAAGAATGCTTGTACACAAGGAACTTTAAGCTTAGAACTCACAAATATTATTCATTCTTCCTCAAGTCCAAATTTATCTTTTGTTCCAAGTAAGAAGTGACGAATGATAGGGATGTATTGACAGTTGGTATACTTTGTTTGAGATCAAGTATAATACTATTCAGGTCTCTCACAAGAAAAAAATCATTACATACAGGTGATGTGCGCTGGTGGCTCAGGACTGTGTAAAATTTTCTTAAGGACCAGCAGAATACATAAATCAAGAAGAAATTGATGAGGACTGAAATCCTATTTAAGCTCCATTCAATAGATTCCATGCCCAGGCACAGGACTGTCAGCAGGAAGGGCATGTTGCCTTTTCCTAATTGGTCTGCCAAAACTAGGGAGGTTTTTTTTTTTTTTTTTTTCCCCTCTCCAATTGTTCAGAATAATAGAAAGTTCAGGAAAATTTACTATGGAATAGTTTCTGTCCCACTTACTAGTCTTGTCACTTTGGACAAGATAGTTAACTTTACTGTGTCTTAGTTTCCTCATCCCTAAAATGAGGAATAATAACAAATGCTTAATTGATAGATTATAAAGATTGAATGTGTTAGTATTTTTAGAGCACTTAGAATATTTCCTGTCAAAGAGTCCATGAAAAATAAGGGGCTTGGTAAATAAATAAGGAGGCCATTCTCAAGAGTAAATGTTGGGGTTCTCCAAAACGCATTGCTATCCATGTTGCTAGAGGTCTCCAAACAATTTTTCTCTTTTTGATTTGGTTGTTACAGCTGTATATGGTAGGTTTGTTCCTATTTTAGAAGACAGAGAAACTGAACCTTGAGAAATTAAGTAACTAGAGAAATCATATACCTAACAATTTGCAGACTTTGTAACTAATTACCACCCAGAATTGATTTAAGGAGTGTTCTGGTACTCACAAAATAACTTACTTTATGAATCCATGTATAACAAAGTAGAATGGATGTAAATGACATAAAATCTCTAGTAAAATGGATTCGTCAATTTTGTTGTTTTAAAATTGTAATTACTATCATTCCTAATACTCCCTCTGACCTTTCCCTTCTTTTTTACTTTTTAGCACACATTGCTGTATGACTTGCTTATCTTATTTATTTTCTGGATTCCTATGATAATACAAAATCCACGAGGTAGATATTTGGGGTCCAGTTTTTTTTTTTTTTGCTATGAATAAGTAATCAGCAAATATTGACTGAAAGAATAAATGTATAAACCATTATTTTCCTCAGCAAAGATAAATTTTTTGAGGAGCTATGAAAATATTTACTACTAATTTACTATCAAATAGAGCTTGGAGACTGTAAGTGGCCATAACATGTCTCATGACATTCTAAGTCTTTGGAAAAGAGAAGTAAAATTAGTTACCATTTGGAATATCTCACAAAATTATGATTGCAATATTTGTATAGTACTTTTTGTGTACCACTGATTATTCTAAATGATTATTTATGTATCACATCAACCTTATGATGTAGATATTATTGTACTCACCAGTTTATATATGGGAAACCAACACACAAGGAGGATAATTTATATGCTTAGTCTCACACTACTATGGAAGTGGTGGAACCAGGATTCAAGCCAATAGATTTTGGCTCCAAAGTTCATAATTTTAATCACTACCCTGTGCTGCATACTGTACTGCTATAATAGAAAGTCATATGTTTAGGCTATTAGACATGAAGTAGTTGGATAGTTTGTTTTAAATTTTCAGAAGCCCTACTCATTTTCTTACATAGGGAAAAAAGTCAGTCCACTTTAGTAGAAATATTTTTAAATGGAGATAATATTCACTATTATATATAACCTTTATATCTTATCAAGCAATTCAAAAGTACTTGGGTAAGATTCTATAATTCTTGAGCAAATAATAACCATAACTCTTTAATATTAGGGTGAGTTTTTTTTTTTTTGGTCCATAATGATTGCACAATTGTTTTATTGTGTTATCGATGAATACCAGAGTTATTTCTACAATGCATCACTGGGATACTTTATCATCCTGGACTTGGTTCTACACTGCATTTATCCAGGCACAAAGTTATGCAATTTCAAAATAAACGAGGGTTTTATTTAATACATATGTAAATTCTTTAAAGTAAAATAGACTGTCCTAAAGAAATTGTGACTGAAGGGTCATCATATCCTCCATGCCTCAGCCAAAAATGTATTAAGTATTTTGTTCTGCAATTTTTTTGTTACTCTACCCATTCCCTTACTTTCCCCATTGTTACATGTATTTAATTTAAAATAAACCATGGATAATAGACACATGAAAAATGTTCATCATCATTAGCCATCAGGGAGATTCAAATCAAAACCACATTAAGATACCACCATATACCAGTCAGAATGGCCAAAATCAACAAGACAGTAAGCAACAAGTGTTGTAGAGGTTGTGGAGAAAGGGGAACACTTTTACATTGTTGATGGGAATGCAAGTTGGTGCAGCCACTTTGAAAAACTGTGGAAATTCCTTAAGGAATTAAAAATAGAGCTACACTATGACCCTGCAATTTTAATACTGGGTATTTACCCTAAAGATACATATGTAGTAAAAAAAGGGGCCATCTGTACCCCAATGTTCATAGCAGCAATGGCCACAGTTGCCAAACTGTGAAAAGAGCCAAGAAGCCCTTCAATTGATGAATGGATAAAGAAGATATGGTCCATATATACAATGGGATATAATGCCTCTATCAGAAAGGATGAATACCCAACTTTTGTTTCAACATGGAGGACTGGAGGAGATTATGTTAAGTGAAATAAGTCAAGCAGAGAGAGTCAATTATCACATGGTTTCACCTACTTGTGGAGCATAGGGAATAACACGGAGGACATTTGGAGATGGAGAGATGGGGGAAATCAGACGGGGAGACAAACCATGAGAGACTGTGGACTCTTAAGAAACAAATGAGGGTTTTGGAGGGGAGAGAGGCTGGGGGGGTTGGGTGTGCCTGGTGGTGGGTATTTAGGAGGGCACATATTGCATGGAACACTGTGTGTGGTGTATAAACAATGAATTTTGGAACACTGAAAAAAATGAAATAAAATAAATTTAAAATAAATCAAAGCAAACAGAAAGGTAAAATGAATAAATCAATAGTTTCCAGTTATAGTAATATCAGAGCTACTTGTATTAGGTAACAACTATAAACACTGGAGAATGTACAAATTTCTGTTTGAAAGCACTGATGAGTATACAAAAGTAGGTAGAAACTTGAACAGATGCAATTCTTTAAAGAAGGAATGAGCACTATATGAGGTCTTATTTTAATTGGCTTTTATCAGAGGACATTCTTCAGCCTATTGGAATGACTGGAGAATAACAGAACACAAATATAAATCAAAATTATTTTTAGACCAAGGTCAGAGATGGAGCATAAGGTTGTCAGAGTATCTACACTTTAAGAGAGGAGGAGGAAGTGAAAGGAGAGATATAAAGCTTGGATAGTTCCAATATCTGCATATAAGCTGCGAATCAAATTCTTTGCAGATCACTGAGCTTCACATAAGCGTCCACCTCTTGGTTTTAGCTCAAGTTATGATCTCAGGTTTGTGAGATCAAGCCCTGTATAAGGCTCTGTGCTGGGTATGGAGCCTGTTTAAGCTTCTCTCTCTCCTTCTTCTTTCACCCTTTCCCCCCTAAGAAAAAAAGGGGAGAAATTCCAATGTAGCCTGTGAAAAATGCTCTCTGGAAGAGTCAAATACTGAGAAGAGATACTTTGCCACTGTCTATTATAATGAAAACAGAATTTAGTGTTAACATCCTGCCAAGTAAAAGAGATTGATTAACGTTTTGGGATTCCTACAGAACTATCTGGGTGGCTCAGTGGATTAAGCCGCTGCCTTCGGCTCAGGTCATGATCTCAGGGTCCTGGGATCGAGTCCCGCATCGGGCTCTCTGCTCGGCGGGGAGCCTGCTTCCCTCTCTCTCTCTCTGCCTGCCTCTCTGTCTACTGTGATCTCTCTCTGTCAAATGAATAAATAAAATCTTAAAAAAAAAAGATTTAAAAAAAATAATAACATTATGGGGTGCTTGGGTGGCTCAGTCAGTTAAGTGCCTGCTTTCAGTTCAGGTCATAATTCCAGGGTCCTGGGATCAAACCCCACACTGGGAACCCTGTTCGGTGGGGTCTTTTCCTCCCTCTCCCTTGCTTGCCATTCCCCCTGCTTGTGCTCTTTTTCTGCCAAATAAAGAAATAAAATATTTTAAAATATAACATCACAAGTATCACATGATCTCACTGATACAGGGAATTTAAGAAACAAGGCAGAGGATCATAGGAGAAGAAAGGAAAAAAAAAAAAATGAAACAAGATGAAACCAGAGAGGGAGACAAACCATAAGAGACTCTTAATCACAGAAAACATACTGAGGGTTGCTGGAGCGGAGGAAGGGGGAGGGACGGGGTGGTTGGGTGAGGGACTTTGGGGAGGTTATATATTGTAATTAGCACTGGATATTATGTAAGACAGATCAATTGCAAACCTGTACACATGAAATGATATGTTATATGTTAATTAAAATAAATAAATTCTTTAAAAAATAAAAAAAAATAACATGAAAACCTTAAAGCTGACCAAAGAGAAATTTAGTGCCCTATTAAAATATAAATCAATACATTTCAAAGTCAAGGTCTGTACAATGTATAATACACAATGTCCAATATCCAATTAAAAATAATTACCAGACAGATGAAAGTAGTTCCTGAAGGAACTACAAAAAAAAATGTGAAACTCAAACTTAGTGGAAGGAAGGAAATATAATAATAATAGTGGAAATAAGTGAAATAGAGACTAAAAGATACTAGCAAAGATAAAAAAACTAAAAGCTAATTTTTTGAAAAGATTTTAAAAATGATACCTTTAACTATACTCAGTAAGAAAAAAATAGGACTCAAAATTAGAAAAGAAAGAGGTGATGCTCCAACTGATACAACATAAATGCAAAAATCAAAAGAAAATACTGTGATAAAGTATACACCAAAAATTGCAAAACCTAGAATGAATGAATAAATCCTAGACACATACAACCAAGACTGAATCATGAAGAAATAGAAAATTCAAATAGATAAATTACCAGTGAAATTATTGAATCAGTAATCATAAACCTCTCCACAATAAAAATCCACCACCTCCCAACTTCACTAATGAATTCTAATGAACAGTTAAAGAAGAACTAATGCCTGCCTATCTTTTTCAAACTCTTTCAAAAAATAGAAGAGGAAGGATCACTTCCAAATTCCTCTTGTATGGTCAGCATACACTGATACCAAAGCTAGACAAGAATGCAAAAGAAAAGAAAATTACAGGCTGATATCTCTGGTTAAGATAGATACAAAATTCTCAGCAAAACATTAGCAAGCTGAATTTAACATTATATTAAAAGGATCATATGACATGATCAAGTTGGATCTATTTCAGGGATGTAAGTGTGGTTAAACATCTGTGAATCAGTTAATGTAACACACAACGTGTAAATAAAATGAAGAATAAAAATCATTATCATCTCAGTAGATACAGTAAAGCATTGAATTAAATTCAACATTCATTTATGTTATAAACTCACAAAACGTTAGTATAGCAGGAAAGTATCTCAACATAAGAAAGAGCATATATAACAAGCACAAAGCTAATATAATACTCAACAGAAACAAGACAAGGCAGCCCACTCTTTTCACTTTTATTCAACAATATATTGGCTGTATTAGCCAGAGCAATAAGACAAGAAAAATAAATAAAGGGGACACCTGGGTGGCTCAGTGGGTTAAGCCTCTGCCTTCAGCTCAGGTCATGATCTCAGGGTTCTGGGATTGAGCTCTGTATTGGGCTTTCTGCTTAGCAGGGAGCCTGCTTCTCCTGCTTCTCTCTCTCTCTCTGTCTCTGCCTGCCTCTCTGCCTGCTTGTGATCTCTGTCTGTCAAATAAATAAATAAAATCTTAAAAAAAAAAAAAGAAAAAGAAATAAAGGTCACCTTATTTGGAAAGAAATTAGTAAAATTGTTAGTATTCACAGATAACATGTTATTAAATACAGAAAACACTAAAGTCTCCACCATAAATTTAGAATAAATGAACAAATTCATAATATTGGAGAATATAAATCAACATATAAAAATCTGTTATAGGGACACCTGGGTGGCTCAGTCAGTTAGGCAGTTGCCTTTGGCTCAGGTCATGATCCCAGGATCCTGGGATCGAGCCCCACATTGGGCTCCCTGCTCAGCAGGGAGCCTACTTCTCCCTCTTCCTCTGCTTGCTGCTCCCCCTACTTGTGTTCTCTGTCAATAAATAAAATTTTTTAAAAAATTTGTTATATTTTATGCACTAATAACAAAGTATCAAGAAGAAATTAAGAAAATAATCCCATTTCCATTCCATCAAAATGAATAAAAGAAACCTAGGAAAAAATTTTCAAATTTATTTATTTGAGAGAGTGCAAAGCTAGAGAGAAAGAGAGAGAGAGAGAGAGCGAGCGAGCGCATGATGGCAGGGGAGGGAGAGGGAGAAGCAGACTCCACACTGAGTAGGGTGTCCAATGTGGGGCTCAATCCCAGGATTTTGGGATCATGACCTGAGCTGAAGGCAGATGCTTAGTAGGCTGAGACACCCAAAACCTAGGAAAAATTAACCAATGATGTTAAAGACCTGTACCTTTAAAAACACTGATGAAAGAAATTGAAAACACTCAAACAAGTAAAAGATTGTCTATTCTCATAAATTTTAAGAACATTGTCAAAATATCCATACTACCCCCCAAAAATCTACATATTTAATGCACTCCCTATCAAAATTCCAATGGCATTTTTCACAGAAGTAGAACAATCTTAAAATGTATATGGGAGCATAAAAGACCTGGAATAGTCAAAAAAATCTTGGGAAAGAAGAACAAAGCTAAAGGTATCATGCTCCCTGATTTCAAACTATACCTCAAAGGTACAATTTCTTAAGCAGTACTTGTAGGTACTTGTAGGAAAGCAGACACACAGTTCAGTGGAATAAAATAGCCTTATCCACCCCCCCCCAAAAAAAACCCAACTATGCATATCTTATTGATTAATTGTATAACAAAGTAGGCAAGAATATATACTGGGAATAAGACAGTCTCTTCAATAAATAATGTTGGGAAAGCTGAACAGTCACATGCAAAAGAATAAAACTGGATCATTATTGAACACCATATACAAAAGTTAACCTCAAATGGATTCATGGCTTGAATGTAAAACCTGAACTCTAAAACTCCTAGAAGAAAACATTGGTGATAAACTCCTTGACATTGGTCTTCGCAGTGATTTTTTGGATTTGACACCAAAATCAAAGGCAACAAGAGCAAAAATAAACCAGTGGGACTTCAAAAAAATTAACAAAGAAAAAAATCTGGACAACAAATAAAATAATAAAATAAAAAAAATATTGAATAGGAGAAAATACTTGCAATTGATATATCTGATAAAAAGTTGACATCCAAAATATGTGAAAAACCCATATAACTCAATAGTAAAAAAAAAAAAAAAATCCAACTAAAAACTGAGCACAGGATCTCTATAGACGTTTTACCAAAAAAAAAAAAAAAAAAAAAAAAAGATTACAGAGAGAGGGGGCATCTTATTTCCCTTTGTCCCCACAATAGGACACACAGGGTATGTTGTTAAGGCTCAACACATTATTTTTTGAACGAATAAAGTAGGAAATTCAGTTTTTCCTGAGCATCATTTTCAGGATGGGTCACAATGAAGATAAAACAATTTTACTTTGCACCATCTCTCTGAAGAGTAGTAAAAAGATTTATGGTTCCTGTAATGTTTTGTGCATATGATGTCCCAGTTACCATCCTGTTATCAAGGATATCAATCCCTCTGTTTTAGGATCTCAGAAAAAAATATATTGACAGATTAACTCTAACTTGACTCTTTGTTGTCCAGCTTGCTTTTGGCATATTGTGTATTTATAGTAATAACCTACAAAAACAGCATTTTGCAATTTTGAGCCTTATGATACAAAAACATTTCACATATTATTTAGTCTTCATAACATAGATTGTGGCATCATGGCTGCTAAGAAAAAATATGAAAAACTTAGAAATAAGATATAAGTGTGATTATACATGTTTTCAATATTATATTGGAGCATTGTTAATGATCATATCCAAGAATTATTGCACTTGATCTTAAGAATTATTGAAATATTTAGTGTAATGAATCTTTTTTTAACATGTTCTTTATTATTATCAGAGTCCACATTTTCTAATGTTACATGTTACCTTACAGATTTTTCTGGTAGAGAAGCAAATAATTCCTGTGGGGTTGAAACTATAATCAAAGGATATGGTTTATGGCCCTTTAGGGTGTTACCCAGGATTGTACATAGCCTGAAAATCCAACATTTTTTGTTCAGTGCCCAACAGTTCTCGGTTTTTCAAATGTCCTCTGAATCAGTTTATCACCTTGTTTCCTAAATTAATGAGTTAAATAAATCTCTGACATATATTGTTTGTTTGTATAATAACTATTTTTAATTATTCTTGAAAATGTATTCTTTGATATCATCATGCTAACTTTCAATTTGCTTCCTTGGGTTGATCACAAAGAAAAAACACAGAAGAGGTCTTAAATACAAAAATAAAAAAGGGGCCCATAAAGATCAATTAAATCAGTGTGTCCTAATAATTTTTGGAGAACAACTACTCATAGGCCACGGAGTTCTATAAAAGCTAAGAATGAAACTATCCAGCATTTGCCTATGGGAAAATGCATAATTAGCACCAGTCTTGACCAACTATAAAATGAAGAAAGGATAACGGCAGCAGAGACAGCACACAAATAACCAACTGGAACACATGGGGAAATGTTATTTTATTCTGAATAAGGGCAACATAAATATCTGATTAATTTAACTATTATTTAATTATTATAAATTGGTAATAGTATTTGTCTTCTCTTGGATGCTATTCATATTAAACTATATATGAAATGTCCTTTTATCATCTATGTTTTATATTTTCTTTTTTCCCTTTGTTCTTGTATCTTCAGATATAAAGTAATTGAAGGGAAATAGTAATTAAAAAGATTCTCTGTAATAGTTTAATTTTTTGAATGATATTTATAAGCCTAACAAAAATATCAGGTTATTTAATGCCCAGTATTAAAAGGGAGAATACAGACCTGTGTTTGAAGAGCTAAGCTGAAAAAAGAATATACAGAAATATAATTAAAAGGAAAATTGAGGAAAGTAAATGTATCATAAAATACCTTATTTATACCAATCACATCAATAAATTAAAGTAAATGAACTAAAGTCTTTAATTAGAAGGTGTTTTATCAGATAGTATAGAAAAGCAACACCTAACTATGTTCTATCTATAAGAAGTTGACATTAAATATAAAGGCAGATATTGGTTGAAAACAAAAGAATATAAACAAGATATCCTATACAAACATAACTAAACATAAGAAAGCTGGATAACTCTATTAAGGTCAATTAAAGTTGATCAAAAAAAAACCTTAAAGACAAGGAGTAAAGCCTTAAAGCCTTTAAGACAAGGAGTACTATCAGATATAAAAAGGGATCTTTATGATGACAAAGGAGGCATTTTATCATGAAGATATAAAATTATAAAGCTCTACAAAACTTATAACAGAATTTACTAACTAAAAATGCAAACATAGGTAGAAATAAAGTAAGACATTTAGAAATGTACACTTGTAGTAGGAAATTTTCAAATCTCTCCCTGAGAAATGAAGAAAACAAAAATAAAAGAGATAGTCAGTAAAAATAAAACACATTTGGATGGTATTCTCAAACAACTTTACTTAAGATTTATAGACCACTCCATCCAACAATTGTGGATACTCTTTTCAAATATACTTTTACATAATTGATACATTAAAGAAGAAATCAGAGTGGAAATTGCAAAATATTTTGAATTGAATTATATTGAAAATGACATACCAGAATTTATGGGAAGTAATAAAGTAGCACTTACTATATAATTTATAGTTTTAAATATTTATATTAGTTAAGTCTTACATTCATTGATCCAAAAAAATTTTAAAAAAGGAAAAAAATAAACTAAAGGACTATAAATAAGAAAAAAAAAACAACCAAAAAGAAAAACAATAAAGAAAATTTAAAAGCCCCAACTTGATACTTTAAAAAAATTATTAATAGACACCTGGTTGGCTCAGTCAGTTAAGTGCCTGCCTTTGGCTCAGAACATGATCCTAGGGCCCTGGAATGGAGTCCAACTTTGGGGTCCTGCTCAGTAGGGAGCTTGTTTCTCTCTCTGCCTGCCACTCCCCTTGCTGTGCACTCCCTCTCTGACAAATAAATACAATTTTTAAATTAAATTAAATTAAAATATTAAAATTTGACGGGGATCTCTTTGTGGCTTTGTCAGTTAAGCATCTGCTTTCAGTTCAGGTCATGATCCCAGCATTCGGGATTGAGACACATATCTGGTTCCCTGATCAGGGGGCAGCCTAACTCTCCCTCTCTCTCTGCCACTCCCCCCTACTTGTGCTCACACTCTATGTGTGTAAATAAATAAATAAATAAAATCTTAAAAAATAATTTGACAAACACCTACTGAGTTTGATCAAGGAAAAAAAAACACATCACTTCAGTTTCTACAGGCATTACAATAATAATAAAGATATGTGAGAAAGTGTATGTTAATACATGTGACAACTTTGATAAAATGGACAAATTTATTGCAACATTTAACTTATCATAAGTTATACAAGGGATAATAGAAAATCTGAAAAGCTCTATCTGTATCTTAAAAAGCACTTAAATTTGTCATAACATTTTTTTTTACATAGAAAATTCCGGAACAAAATTTTTTTTTTTTTTACTCAAGAATACTATAGAATGTTCAAGTGAGAAATAAAAGCAATTTTTTAAAACCTCTTTTAGAATTATAAGGTGGCAGCATAAACTGTATACTAAACTTTGACAAAATTAACACAAGAAAATTAAAGACTAGTAACTCATGAAAATAAATGCAAAAATCCTATACAAGATAATAGCATATTCAGTTTAGTAACATATAAAGTATACATTTGTATCAACCAGAGTTCAACCAGAGGAAAAAAACCAGTAGGATATTAGATAGATGATAAATGATAGATTGCTGGATAGAAAGATAACAGATATTGGTATTAAAAGTAATTAGTTTACATGATTTGTTGGAGCCAGCTAAGTAAATAAAAAATTCAGCAGCAGTCAGGAAGGCAGGGAAGATAATGAGCAGGATGCAATATCCTGGGCATAGGCTAAAGTAGCATCTACAGAATTTCTTTTCTCTTCATAGGAAATGTCAACTCAGATTTTAAGGTCTCCTAATGGGTTCAGTCAGTACCAGCAAGGGAAAATTGTATTCAACAAAATCCCCTTCACTTTTAATGTCAACTGATTATCAGAATTTTACTTATAAAATACATTCATAGCAACACCTAGATTATTGTTTGACTAAAAATTTAGACTGTGAAGTAGCCAAATTAACATATCAATAAAGTTATCACAAACTATATATTGATCAAGTGGGGTTTACCCCAAGAATGCATAGTCTATTTAACATTTGAAAACAAATTTATTACATTAAGAGAGTAAAGAATAAAAATAAAGTAAATTTCAATACTCATGTTACATATCTTTAGATTTTTGAAAGACATTGTTAAGAAAATTAAAAGGCTGCATGTTTTCAGTATATGTATCTGACAAATAACTTATATCTTAAATTATTATTATACTTGTATCTTAAATTATTATTAATTTTATAAATAAATCTTACAATCTTACATATCTATAATAGGCACAACAATTAGACACTTCTCAAGAGAAAAATATTGAAATGGACCATAAGCATGTGAAAATATGCTTGACACTGTTAGTCATCAAGGAAATTAAAATTAAAACTTCAGTGAGAGAAAACTACAGATTCATTAGAATGGCTAAAATTAAGATAAACTATACCAAATATGGGTAAAGATATGCAGCACCTAGCGCTTTCATACATTGTTTATGGAAAGATAAAATGGTACAACCACTTTGGAGCAAGTTGTCAGTTTCTAATAAAGTGATAATATGCCATCTTTTATCTACTGTTAGGTATCATTAACCCAATTTCAATCTTTGTTATTTACTCAAAAGGAATTTCAAGAGAGAGAAATATGAATATCCTCAAAATTACTTCTAGGGAAATATTTACAAAAATTTTATTGTCACTAGCCCAAATTGGAAACAAATCATATCTATGAAAAGGAGAATAGATAAGCAAACTAAAGTATATTCATACAATGGACTTCTATAAAACAATATAAAGGAATGAACTAGTGATATATTCCACAATATGGATAGACTTCAAATACAGTATATTGGGAGAAAAAAGTCAGACACCAAAGGATAAACATTGTATGATTCCATTCATATGAAGCTTTGGAACAAGCAAAATTAATCCATAGAGATAGAATTCAGAACAGTAGCTAGTTGCCTTTGTTGGGTGATGATTGACTGGAATAGGAAACTTTCAAGAGTAATGTTACTATTTAATATTTTGGATGAGTAGTGGTTACACTGGTTTATTTATGCATCAATACACATAGAATTGGGGCCTTATAATGGGTCCATTTTGCTGTGTATTTCACTTCAAAAACTATAAGCAAAAAAGTTTTAAAAATTAAGAGAATAACATGAGATTAACAGGGTAGAAGGCAACAAAATAAAAGTTTAATGAAGGCAAAAAAAGTAGAATATCCAAATTAAAACTTATTTCCTACTTGAGAGATGGAAATAACAAAATTTTACAAAAGAAAATCTGATGTTAAAAAAAATCCTGTATTTCTTTCTTTCTTTTTTTTTTTTTTTTTTTAGATTTATTTATTTATTTGTCAGAGAGAGAGAGAGAGAGATCACAAGAAGGCAGAGAGGTCAGACAGAGGCAGAGAGAGAAGCAGGCTCCCCGCTGAAAAAGGAGCCCGATGTGGACTTAATCCCAGGACCCTGGGATCAGGACCTGAGCCAAAGGCAGCCACTTAACTGAGCCACCCAGGCACCCCCACACCCCACAAAAAATCCCTGTATTTCTTAAATGACAGGAATTAGAGAATTCTTCCTCATGTAAAAACTAAAAAGTGTGGTGCAGTGTTCCAGTCCAAGGTAGTGATATAGGAAGACCCTGAACTCCTCTTCACAGACACACCAAATCTACACTTATTTTTAGAGCAATTCCTCCAGTAAAAAACTGAGGACTGACTGAAAAGCTTTTGCACAACAAAAGATGGACCGCATACAGAAAAGCAAGAAAAATAGAGACATGATAATGAAGGGAATCCCCACTCCTGAGGCTGTGAACTGTAGTGGAATAGTACTAAGGAACTAACAATAGTACTAACTAATTAGTACTAACTAATTGTACTAAGGAAACATGAGCAGATGCATCTGCCTTGGGGCGCAGAAAAACAAAACAACAAAACGTGGTTTTAAAAAGCAAAAATAAAAATTATAAAAAAAAAAAAATTCAAAAGACAAAAAAAAAAAAATCTGAAGCAAATATGGCGAAGTGTTAATATTTGATAAAGCTCGGTGGAATATACAGAAGTGTTTATTGTATTATTCTTCCGTATGTTTGAAATAGTTTGAATAAACAATCTTTAGATGAAAAAAAAAAAATAAAAAGCCATTGGAACATAAAAAAAGAAACAGTTCTATAATCCTGACAAATGGTGAAGAGGCTGCTAGAATTCTTTCCAGGCTTGAGGGTCTGGTAAGTGCCATGGTTTACATTCTCCTTCCACTTTGACAGCACAAATGAGAGCAGGGTCAGGGTACCCTAGTTGCCTTACTGTCTCAGTGAGCGCCAAGGCTCTAGCCCAAACCTGACGCAGCCTTTCCATCTAGGTGGTCCCAGCATTTGCAATTGGAACACTCTTAGTCAGCAGCTCCAAAAATCTCAACAAGGAGACAGACTGAAAGCACCCGGGGACAATTTAGGCCTATACCACTTTAGCTCTAGTTGGCTTTCTAGGGCACTACCAACTGAGATCACTCTGGGACATTGTGTTTCATTCTTGCTTCAGCTCCAACCACCTCACTACGGTGTCCCCTGCACAGAGAACCCCAAGAACCCCAACCCATGTCTGCTTTACTTTCAGCTGCCCTGCCTGAGAACCCATGTATGGAACAACCCTTGACACCCTGTCACTCACCCAGCCTTAGACTCCAGCCACCCCACCATGGCACCGTCTGTGCTAAGCACTGTAGGACATATCAGCTTGCCTCCACTTCAACTTTAGAAGTCCTCCCAGAGCACCTTCTGTATAGAGAGCCCAAGGACACCCTTGCTTGAAAGCCTGCTTCAGCCTCAGCTGCTATGCAGAGATGCTTGCTATGATGCTTGCTGTGCAGAGAGCCCAGGGACAGGCCCAGCCCGTGCCTACTTCATCTTTAGCTCTTCTGCCAGTGTACCCTTGGTGCAAAGAGCCCTGGAACCCTCTGGATTGGACCCATTTCAGCTTTAGCTATTTTGCTAGGGTACTCTGTGTGAAGAATCCCAGGACTATCCCAGGCCGTGAGTACTTCAGTTCTGGCTATCCCACCAGTAGTGCCCCAGCACAGAGTATCCCAGGACCCCAGCCACAGCTGACCCATATAGCCACCAGACCCATATAGACTACACAGGGAACAGCCATACATAAGATTATTTATTGAAGTTTAGGAGAAGTAGCTATTCCTCATAATTCATAGAAACAATCACAGGAAGAAAATGAGGAGACAAAAAAGATATGTTCCAAATGTAAGAACAAGATTGAAGACAACACAGAAATCTAGAAAAAGAACAAAATGAAATAGAGGTAAGCAATATCCTTGATAAAGATTTTAAAGTGATGATCCTAAAAATGCTCACTGGCCTGGAAAGAAGAGTGAAGAACTGAGTAATAACTTCAAAGAAAAGATTAAAATATAAGAGAGAGGGAGGCAAACCAAGAAACAGACTCTTAACTATAGGGAACAAACTGATAGTTACCTCCAGAGGGGGAGTGGGTAGAGGGAATGGGTTAAATAAATATGGGGATTAAGGAGTGTATTTGTTGTGATGAGCATTGGGTGTTGTATGTAAATATTGAATCACAAAAGTCTACAACTGAAAGTAATATTATGCCATATACTAACAAAGTGAAATTTAAATAAAAACTTGGAGAAAAAAAAAGACAAAACTTTAAAAACAGCAAGAAGCAAAATAAATATATTTATATATAAAATATATAAATATATAGAGGAAACCCCCTAAGGCATTCAGTTGATTTTCAGAAGAAACTTTGCAGGCTAGAGGAGATTGGCATGATATAGTCAAAGAGCTGAAAGGAAAAACAAAACAAAACAAACAAACAAAACCGCCCCCCCCCAAAAAAAAACCAAAAAAATCTACAACCAGTTATATTCTACCTAGCAAGGTTATCATTCAACATTGAAGGAGGGATGGTTTCCCAGAGAAAGCTAAACTTAAAAGAATGTATCACCACTAAACTAGCCTTATAAGAAATCTTAAAAAAGACTTCTTTAAATGGAAAATAAAAGGCCATAAATATAAGTAACAAAGTTAAGAATAAAAAGATGTAGGGCACCTGGGTGGCTCAGTGGGTTAAAGCCTCTGCCTTTGGCTCAGGTCATGATCTCAGGGTCAAAATAAATAAATAAAAACAGAAAAAATAACAAATGACACCACAGAAATAGATAATTATAATTACATGCCAACAAATTAGACAACCTAGAAGGAATAAAGAAATATCTAGAAATTATGATGTCCCAAACTAAATCAGAAATGTTTGCTGTGGGCTTCTCATAGATGGTTTCTATGAAATTGAGGCATCTTCCCTCTATCCCTATACTCTAAAAAGTTTAATCAGGAAAGGATGCTGTATTTTGTCAAATGCTTTTTCTGCATCAGTTGAGAGGACCAAATGGTTCTTCTCTCTTCTCTTATTAATGTATTCTATCACATTGATTAATTTATGAATGTTAAACCTCTTTTGCATCCCGGGGGTAAATCCCAACTGGTCATGGTGGATAATTCTCTTAACGTACTGTTGGATCCTATTAGCTAGGATCTTTTTTGAGAATTTTGGCATCCACATTCATCAGGGATATTGGTCTGAAATTCTCCTTTTTGATAGTCTTTGCCTGGTTTGGGGATCATGGTAATGCTGACCTCATAAATTGAGAATGGAAACTTCTCTTCTGATTCTATTTTTTGAAATAGCTTTAGGATTATAGGTATTATTTCTTTGAATGTTTGGTAGAATTCCCGAGGGACTCCATCAAGTGCTGGAATCTTGTTTTTTGGTAGGTTTTTGATCACTTCTTCAATCTTGTTACTGGTTTTTGGTCTATTCTGGCTGTCAATTTCTTCCTGTTTCAGTCTTGGTAATTTATACGTTTCCAGAAAGGCATCCATTTCTTCCAGGTCGCTTAATTTATTGGCATATAGTTACTGATAATAATTTATAATTATTGTTTCTATTTCTTTGGTGTTAGTCGTGATATTTCCCCTTTCATAATTTCATTTTTATTTTTATTTTTTAAAGATTTTATTTACTTATTTGACAGAGAGAGAGGCAGAAAGAGAGGGAACACAAGCAGGGGAGTGGGAGATGGAGAAGCAGGCTCCCTGCTTAGCAGGGAGCCTGACATGGGACTCAATCCCGGGACTCTGGGATCATGACCTGAGCCAAAGGCAGATGTTTAACAATTGAGCCACCCCGGCACCCTCATTTTATTAATTTGGGTCCTTTCTCTTTTCTTTTGGATAATTCTGGCCAGTGGTTTATCAATATTAATTCTTACAAAGAACCAGATTCTAGTTTTGTTGATGTGTTCTACTGTATTTCTGGTTTCTAATTCATTGATCTCTGCTCTAATCTTAATTATTTCCCTTCTTGTGCATGGGTTAAGTTTAATTTGTTGTGGATTCTGCAGTTCTTTGAGGTGTAAAGACAGTTTGTGTATTTGGGATTTTTCTATTTTTTTGAGTGAGGCTTGAATGATTATATATTTCCCCCTTAAGACCATCTTTGCTGTATCTCATAGTTTTGGTTCCTTGTGTCTTCATTCTCATTGGTTTCCATGAATTGTTTAATTTCTTCTCTGATTTCCTGGTTGACTCAAACATTCTTGGGCAGGGTGGTCTTTAGCACCCAAGTGTTTGAATTTCCACATTTCCAAGTTTGTTTAGTCACTGGAAAGCAGTTTAAGGACACCTTAAGTTGGAGGGAATGCATGGATTTACCTCTATTTCCCTGGATATAGTTATCTACTCAAGTCCTAGGGGTTATAAGTGAAAGTGTAGTTAGGTATAGATTGGTATAAAGTAATTGTGTAAATTGGTAATATTTTTTATTTTTAATACTAAAATGGTAGCTCTGAATATGAAAAAAAAAAATTCTTTAGCTGTTCTGAATTAACCTTAGAGAAGGTTGACTATATTTACAGGAAATAATTTTAACCTGAAATTGGGCAGAAAATTATGTGCTTTGCATTTAGGTGTCAGGCTTTCAGATATGTTTGAAGGTCTTTTGAGGGGCTAAAAAGCGAGGAAAATTGCCCAGCATGGATAATCAGAGTATGAGTATATTTTTCTCCATTTTATTTAAAACTAATTTAAAAAAAAAAACTAAACCAAGCAAAAAGACAAGTAAAAAATAAATCATGTCAAAGAATATTGAAATAACATAGATACAAGAATAAAGACTTAAAAAGGCCCACTAAAGTTGAACATCTGAATTAAACATATTAAAATGCGGAGATGTAAATAACCTGTACAATATAAAGTCCTAAACTTTAATGTTAAATTTCTTGGAGGACATGGGTTCAGATTTTTTTTTGTTCTGAAACTTCAAAAATGTGTTAGAATCATTAGCACAAAGTTGTAATGACTTCTTTGTTTGACTTGTTATAGAAGTTATAGAAGATGTATAAGTCAAAATCACTCATTTATTCTTGATTGAGGAATCGCCATATATGGGCAATGTTTAAATATTTTGTTGCTAAAAAATGCTAACCACACACACACATGCAAAAAACCCATAGAAGGTAATAAACCCATAGAAGGTAAATAAATTATTCCTAGTTCTTTGGGATTATAAAGTATACTCAATTCTATGTATGTATGTGTGTGTGTGTACATTGTCTCAATTATTTTAAGAGCTATAGGAAGAAATTTCAAGCAACATATTTTTGCCTACTGAATCAGCATATCAGATAACATGCTTTAAATATTAAGTATAATTTGTAATATAGTAAATTCATTTTCAAAGATATGACATTGCCTAGACACTGCAATTCTATAAGGTCAATAGCTCTTTCTCTACTTCCATGCATGAATAAAACTTGTTTTCAGTTATTACTTTTGTTGATTTAAGTATATAGAAAAAATTGCAAATGCTGCTGTTAAAGCAAGTCCTATGTGCAAACCAAACTATGTATGTAGGACATCTGTTATAAAATGTACGTACACTTTTCTGTAAAAAAAAAAAAAGTCTGATTATGTGACAAAGCAGCCCCATACATCTGTTTGCCTGGCATTAGATTTATAGTGAAATAATCAGGGACGATGCATGCTTTGTTAAATGGTGATCAGCTGCTCAAACTTTGAGAGGGCAAATTTAGAAATGCAAATGTTATTTCATTCTGATATTATAATATGAAATCCACATGATTCTAATCTCTGAAAACATAATAATGGGATAAGAGAGAAAGGGGGAACATGGATTTTTCATTCAACAATGACAAGACAAGCATATTATTTAGCTGACAAGAACACTTTGAAAATAATGGTACTTTGAAACTTTGTGATCACCAGAGGAGCACTCTAATTTACTTTTTGTTGTCTTCTTTGGGGCAATGTATTTCACTGTTTCATTGCACTTAATTTTTCATAAGCCATTCTCTTATTACATTTATTTGTTTAAACTCCTATTGATTAGGGTGAATATAAAAATATAATTATTCCCTTGAGGTATTTATTTATTTATTTATTTATTTATTGAGAGAGAGTGAGATAGTAGGTTGTGGGGACAGCTAGAAGGAGAAAAGAGAGAATTTCAAGCAGGCTCCACACTCAGCACAGAGCCCAATAGGAGGCTGATCTCACAACCCTGAGATCAAGACCTGAGCCCAAATCAGGAGTTGGTCTCTTAACTGACTGAAGAACCCCTCCTCTTGATTTTCAATCGTAAAATTTACTTCTGAGAACTATACATTTGCCAGAACTTGTGATAGGAGCAGCAGCTTTGATGCAATAGAATTCTGTATTTTTAACTTATTCTATTACTTATATGTTGTTTCCATGTAAGTTAATATAAAGTCATTTTAATTAAAACTGTTTCAGCTTTCACTAGCACTTTAAATTCTTAAATGCCGCTATAATAAATTAAACATATTTGCCTGAATTATTTTTTTTGTCAATTTAGTTTGCATAATCAAGTAACTTGAGAAATTTCAATGAAAAAATTTCTATGGGGCCATTTATAATTTGCTAAAGGCAAAACAGACATAGAATTATTTGAATATATCATTTGTGAATTATGGTTGGCAATTATGAACAATTGCTCATGCTTCTCAGCCTAGATTTATCAACTAAAAGGTTAGATCTAGCCTCTAGTTGCTTTTTATCTGGGCATGATTAAGTTTAAGAACCAATATTTCCTTTGCCTTCCCACAAATTCAGCTCCAGTGTTCATGCCAGTAATAAAGGTAACAGAGGTAACAAAGAATGATCTCTGCAGTGATTGTCCTTGTTCTCTTGGTGTTACCAGAAATGCTTGATTTAGTGGAAATAGGACATAG
Source organism: Mustela erminea (assembly GCF_009829155.1). NCBI lineage: Eukaryota > Metazoa > Chordata > Mammalia > Carnivora > Mustelidae > Mustela > Mustela erminea. Next base: position 110,246,718 of record NC_045617.1, on the reverse strand, counting down.
GAAAGGAAAGTGGTTCTTTGTGTCTGCCTCCAGTCCTTCTTGCTAGATTCTGTTTCCAATTCAAAGCCTGACTGTTCATTGACAGTAGGGATAGATACTAAAACATTTTCAATAAATATACTTAGGGTTTTCAGTTCATTTTACTTCTGTATTTGTAATGACCCTATAAGATGTGACAAGAGTTTGATTTTACTTTCCTTTACCAAGAGGATAAAATAATGCTTTCAAGGTCACAATATTATAATGCCAGTTCTTCGTTTCACAATTTCCTACACTCCTTTATAGGGTTCAATGAGAGGAAAAAGTAATGCAGTTGTACACATTATGAAGAGACACTTCACGGGAAAATCTTGATTCTAATCCTGTTTTTTTAACACCAAATCATCCTACTGACCTTGAATAAAGGATAAGTTGTATATGATTAATTTTTTAAATTATTAAGGAAATATTTCTGCTTCAAGGAGTAGATTTGAAAAATACTAACACATTTTATATTTCCCTGAAGAAATACTTTATAAAGCCTTCAAATATTATTAATTATAGTAATAAATGGGAAGGAAAAATATTCCACTAGGACTTCTGGAAATAAAAAAGTCACTAAAAACCATGCCTAGTGATTCTATAAAAATTTTTCTAAAGGTAAAAAGACCCTGCTTTTTTCATAATGGTTATGCACAAAATAATAAATTTTTTGGAAAAGAAATTATATGTGCAGATGTTAAGCATTAGTTATTACATATTTTTATTCAAAAAGAATAATTTTCAAGATTGGATAAAACTCCCTGTTTTCTTACTTCTTCCCTAAGGTGTTTGAGAAAGTTATCCATGGGTGAGCTTTTATTGTAATGAACTTAAAATAATTTTAAACCCTTTAGTACCCAAGACTTTGAACTTAATCATAAAAAGATGCTAAAAGACTGTGTTTTATTATATTACCTTATTCTTGGACCTTATGCATAAAAGCCTAGAACCTACAGAATTTTCATCTTAACATAATAGTATTATACCACAGAATTATAATAAAAAATAGACTGGTTCTTCTATTATAATATTCATTTTTCATACTTTAATGATGTTAAGATAAAATACCCTTGGCAATTTGATATGCATTTTAGACCAGGATATAAGTTATATTCAAAGGTGGAGTGGCTTTATGAAATTATATACCTATAAAAAAAATCCAAGCAGACCTTTATATTTTTCTTGAGTTCCATTTCAATCCACTTGTGTATAGTTAAAAATAAGTGTTTTTCTATTCATTTTGAAAGAACAGTAGTATACAAAATATTTTGAAAAAACATTTTATGAAAATAAGATGGGATTGCTATAGAAGTTATTAAATACATATAAACTGTACCTTTTCTGGAAGATATGGCATCTCATAGAAGAATACTCACTTATACTCAGTGTTTGCCCTAACCTGTTTGTGCAACAAATTACTCTTTCTTATATGTATAAGTTCCCCATAGCTTTTGTTCTAAATTAAATTAGTGCAATCATTAATGCATGTTCTAAAATATATTTCTGGGATGTTTTGTTCTCCTCATCTATTTTTTCATTTCATACTGATGCTTCCCAATTAGCATTTTTAATGGTCCCTCTAGAACTGCAACAAAGAATTCTGTGTGATTAATTGAAATCATCTAATGACTAGCATTTGCACTCAGCTGCTTATAAAATGCTGTTTCCTAATAATTCTTTTCAGTTAATGTGTCTATTCATACTAAATATATGTATTTGTAAATTCCATATATTATCCACTTGAAAATTTAAAAAATAATTTGAAAATTAAATTTGTTCACTCATATATATATGCTATGGTTAGAGTGGCCTATCTAAGCACATTTGATTCTGTAGGGTGTGTGTTGTTGTTTGTTTTATAGTTTTTATTTTCTTTTATTTATTTATTTGAGAGAGAGAGAGAAAGAAAGAGATTGAGAGAGAGAGACAGAGAGAGAGGGAGAGCACGCACAGGGGAGGGGCAGAGGGAGAGGGAGAAACAGACTTCCCACTGAACAGATTGCCCAATGCTGGGCTGGATCCCAGGACTCTGGGATCATGATGTGAGCCAAAGGCAGCCGTTTAACTGACTGAGCCACCCAGGTGCCCTGGCTGTGTGTTCTAATAGGCCATATTTAGTAGTTTTGTGGTGAACTCTTGGATCTAGGTTTGCATTTTGAATTTCTTTTTAGGGTTTATCTAGCTCTGGAAAATAATTCCAGTAAATCCCCAGGATTCTAGGTCACTAGGCAGGATTTCCAATGATTTTAAACTACTTCTTATTCTTTTCTCCCAGAAATGTAAAACACTAAAAACCAATAACAGGACACCAGGATTTGCCTCAATATCATGTGGACATTGTACTTGTGATTACTCTTTTTCTTAATTTTTTTCTCGACTGAATAATTTAGTAAGAATCTACTAGAAAGGGGTGCTTGGGGAGCTCAGTGGGTTGAAGCCTCTGCCTTTGGCTCATGTCATGATTCCAGGGTCCTGGGATCAAGTCCCACATCTGGCTGTCTGCTCAGCAGGAAGCCTGCTTCCACCTCTCTCTCTGCCTGCTTCTCTGCCTACTTGTGAACTCTGTCTGTCAAATAAATAAAAATAAAATCTTTAAAAAAAAGAAAAAAAGAATCTACTAGAAATCCCACAATGTCAAAGACTGTGCCTATATTAAGAATATAGCTCTTGGGACGCCTGGGTGGCTCAGTTGGTTAAGCAGCTGCCTTCGGCTCAGGTCATGATCCCAGCGTCCTGGGATTGAGTCCCACATCGGGCTCCTTGCTCTGCAGGGAGCCTGCTTCTTCCTCTGCCTCTGCCTGCCATTCTGTCTGCCTGTGCTTGCTCTCTCCTCTCTCTCCCTCTGATAAATAAATAAAATCTTTAAAAAAAAAAAAAGAATATAGCTCTTAATGTGAATTCTGCTTTTATAGTATTTGTTAATTTATATTATTTCATTTGCATAAACAAAATTAAATTTAAAACATTAAATATAGGATTTATAATAGTTTACAATCATTACAACTATTCAATGTATTAAGAAATTTAAAGGCATATATACAGGCTTCTGTAATTTATAGTTTGATACATATATTTCTACTTAAATTTATGGATTTTAATATATCTCCTCAGTGGATAAAAATGTTATAAATTTATGATACAAGTGGGAAATATATGTGAATATTCACTATAATTTTAATGTGGCTATTTTTACCTATTGAGTTTGTATAAACTGTTTACACTGAAAACAAAATACTCTACATATCCTAAGTGAGACAGACTAATACAACCTTGAAAGCTGTTTTCAAAAATGATAAGGATTGTATGGAAAAGAATAGAAAACCCAGAAATGGACCCTCAACTATATGGTCAACTAATCTTGACATAGCAGGAAAGAATATTCAATGGGGAAATAATAGTTTCTTCAACAAGTGGTGTTGGGAACACTGGACAGAAACATGCAGAAAGAAGTTGGACCGTTTTATTACACCATACGCAAAAATAAATTCAAAATGAATGATGAATGAAAGACCTATGAGGCAGGAAACTATCAAAATCTTAGAGAACACAGGCAGCAACCTCTTTGACCTCAGCCATTGCCACTTCTTACTCTAAATATTACTGGAGACAAGGGAAACAAAAACAAAAATGAACTATTAGGACCTTATCAAAATAAAAATAATCAGGATCATAAACATTATTTACCTTAATAATTTCATCATGCACTTTGGTGTCATATTTTAGGCCTCATGGAGCTTCCAGAGTACTGAAAATCTCTTGACAAAACATGAAGTTTTTGTTTTATGAAAACAAGAATGGAGGCAACAACTCTAAAAATGTCTTAGTTGGCCCAAAATTTAAGCTATTACAACACTCACAGAGATCTAGATTATAAGGTATACTCTGATAAAATAATTCTTATACAGGATCTACTTCACCTAGGAGGCATTTAAAGATGATTTTGAGTAAATAGAAACCATATTCTCATCTTGGATCTTCTCTATTTGGTACCCGTGCCGTCAGCTCACCATACTGCAAACATTCTGGCTTATTTCCATTGCAAGAACACATTGACTTCATTCTTGCATTTGGGTCTTTGCCCCTGATCCTCTCATGGGCTGCAGTGCCATGTTGCTTCATATGATTAGTTTCTCCAGGCTTTGCTTTAGAAGACATCTCTTCAAAAAAAAAGACTATCCACCAGCCAATTGAAATTAGCTTCTAATATACTTCTCTCCATTTAACTGATTTAAACATTTTCTTCACTACTTATTACTCTCTAAATATATGATGATTTATTTGTTAAAATCTACTCCTTCCAACTAGACTATCAGATTCTGTAACAGTAGATATTTTGTCTTCATCCCAGTAGTTTGAATGTCTATCAGAATGTTTGGATCCAGTTAAGTAGTCAATAAGTGTTTTGCTGTAAGTAAAAGCAATAAGCTATTTCAAGTCTGTAATGAACAATCTGATTGGAAATTGCAGGCTGCAAAATTTCAAACATTAAGTCGATGTTTAAGTTTTTATGAAGGATCAGTGTTCTTCTCCAGTAAACTTTTCTTTCTTTCTTTCTTTTTTTCTTTCTTTCGTCTTCCTTGGAAATTTAAAGAGAAGGTGAAAAGAAGCATTCAATGGTGGAGACTTCAGTGATGAGAGCAAGAGTACAAAGATAATCTGTCATATTACTTGTCCTATTAGATACTGTTATCCAGGTTTTAATGTTCAATTATTTTAAGCCACACATAATTCCTGTTTACAGATGCATGTTTAGGATCTATACAGTGACTGTCTATTCTTACATTTATTGGAAATCTCAAATTAGAAAAAGAATAACTGTTAAAAATTGTAGGTGATTAAGGAAGTTTCAATAGTACTTTTCCTCAGTGGTATGCAGACCACACAGACACGCATATGGTCTTTCTAGGACAATAGATTTTAATTCTTAAGTTCTCTTGTGACCCATATTTCTGGACATTTTAAATGTCTACAAAATTTAAAACATAAATACAAAGTTTATGCAAAATATAATTTTTGTGGTAAATTTATGGCAAGACCTCAAAATTACATATAGATTTTCTTATGCTAACAGGAAACCTTCTGTTTTGACAGAGGAGGTGGTCCAAGACAATGATATAGGAAGAATCTAACTCACCTCCTCCTATGGGCACACTGAATTTATAGTTACATATAGATCACTTCTTTATGAAGAAGAAAGAAGGGCTAATTAAATAGATTCTACACAACAAAAAAAATAGAAGAACCAAACTGTAGGAGAGATGGAGATATAATGGCAAAGATTAAACTTTACCCTCTGATGCTAGGACCCACAGCAGGGAGGGTTATCAATGAGGGTTGTACAGCCCTGGGGCACAGCAAGAAAACCAAACAAATGCCAGCAGTTTAAAAGGCAAAACTAGATTATAAGTAAAGGAAATTTACTTACCAATCCCAGAGCATCTTCCAAATTATGGGAGAGCTGCTGCAACCTCTCTAGAGTCATGGGCATTGGCAAGCAAAGGTTTATATTCCCTCTCTGCCTTGATTGTACAGATAGGAGCAGAGTCCAGGTTTCCTAAGTAGCTTGTGAGGATCAATTCAGCAAGTTTAGGTCCCTAGCCTCCACCAGCTCCAGACATCTCCCAAGGCAGCTTACTCTCCATGATTGCCCCACTTCTAGCTGTCCTACCAAGGTGGTCCCAGCACAGTGTGATCTGTAAACCATGAAGTTACAGCTATCTCATCAAGGTGGCCTAGGTTTTTGGCACCCACTACAGCTCCAGCCATTCCACCAGGGTAGCTACAATGTAGAGTGTCCAGGAGCCCTGGCATGAACTGGCTCTTGCTCCAGATCCAGCTCATCCAGCCAGGGCATAGGTATAGGTATGCCTATTTTCCTAGGCATAGAGTGCCTGGGAACATATAGCCTGAGCCCATCCCAATTTTTAGCAGTTCTGCCAGGACAGTGTCCCCAATGGGGCCTGGACGATGCCTGCCTGAGCTCTGACTGTCCTGCAAGGTGGTATCAATGCAGAGTACCCCAGTAGATCCCCATGTCTACTCCAGCTCCAGCCATCACACCAGGGTAACTCCAGCACAAAGCACCATGGGAAACCCTGGCTCATGCTCACTCCAGCTCCTCCTACCCCATCTGGATGCCCCCTGTGCAGAGGCCCTGGGACAACCTTGTCCAAACTGACTTCAGCTCCAGACAGCCAAAGACAACAAGCCCGCCCCATAAACATGGTGATTTTCCTATACTAAGCCACTCCTTCAACAGTGGGAGAATTAGCTGTTTCACCTCATTCATAGAAATAAATGCAGAAAGTCAAACAAAATGAGGAGACAGAAAAAAGTGTTTTATTTTATTTTATTAAACACTTATTTGACACAGAGAGAGAGAGAGAAATCACAAGTAGGCAGAGAAGCAGGCAGAGAGAGAGGGGGAAGCAGGCTCCCCACTGAGCAGAGAGGCTGATGCAGAGCTTGATCCCAGGATGCCAGGATCATAACCTGAGCCAAAGGCAGAGGCTTTAAGCCATTGAGTCACCCAGGTGCCCCAACAGAAAAAAAGTGTTTTAAACAAAAGAATAAGACAAAATCTCAGAAAGAAAGAAAAAAAACCCAAAAACTAAATGAAACAGAGATAAGCAACCTACCTGATTAAGAGTACAAAGTAATGATCATAGATACTCATTGGTCTTGAAAGAAGGATGGATGAACTCAGAAAGGATAAAGACATAGAAAATATAAAAAAAAGAACCGATCAGGGCTAAAGAATACAGTAACTGAAATGAAACTGCACAAGAGGAAATTAGCAGCACCTTAGACAATGCAGATGAGTAATCAATATGAAAGACAGGATACTGGAAAGCACCCAAGATAAATGGCAAAAAAAAAGGATTTTAAAAATGAGGATAGGTTAAGGAACCTCTGGGACAACACCAAGCATACAAAAATTTGCATTATAGGGATCCCAGAATGAGAAGAGAGATATAAAGGGACAGAAAACCTATTTGGGAAAAAAAAATCTGAAAATTTTATTAATCTGGGGAAGGAAATGACATTCAGGTCTCAGAGGCACAGATAGACCCAAACATGTAGTACTCAATGAGAGCCACTCAAAGACATATTATATAATTTAAATGGCAAGAGTTAAAGACAAAGAGAAAATCTTAAATTAGTAAGAGAAGCAGAGTCACATACTAGGGAAACCCCATAAGATCCTCAGCTGATTTTTCAGCAGAAACTTTTCATGACAGAAGAGCATAGGGAAAATTATATATATATATATATATATATATATATATATATATATATATATATATTTAAAATGCTAAAAAGCAAAACCTTACAACCAAGAATACTCTAGCCAGCCAGGTTTAATTCAGAATTAAAAGTGAGATAGTTTCTCAGGTAAGTAAAAACTAAGAGTTTATTACCAACGAAGAAGGCTTACAAGAAATGTCAGAGTCTTCTTTAAGTGGAGAAGAAATACCATAACTAGAAGTAAGAAAAAATATGGGGATGCCTGGGTGGCTTAGTCGGTAAAGTGGCTGCCTTCATCTTAGGTCATGATCCCAGCATCCTGGGATAGAGTCTCACATCGGGCTCCTTTCTCCACAGGAAGCCTGCTTCTCCCTCTGCCTCTGCCTGCCACTCTCCCAGCCTGTACTCTCTCTATCTCTCTGACAAATAAATACATAAAATCTTTAAAAAATATATAAAAGAAAAAAAATCAGCATTAAATGAAAATATATTGGAAGGCAACAGATTAGTCATTTAAAAATTTAGAATGAGATTAAAAGACAAAAATAGTAATATCAACTACAATATTACTAGTATAAACTACAATAGACTGGTATATATAGACATCAATGCATATAAACTACATAGGAACCAAATAGCAAAAACATATAATAGATAGACAAAAAAATAAATAAAACAATCCAAACGTAAAACTAAAGGAAATCATTAAACTACAAGGAAAGATACCGAGAAGAAGAAAAGAATAGAGATCTACAAAACAACCAGAAAATAATGAATAAAATAGCAATAGGTTCATACTATTAATAATTAATTTGGGGTTCCTGGATGGCTCAGTTGCTTAAGTGGCTGTCTTCAGCTCAGGTCATGATCTCGGTCCTGGGCTCAAGCCCCACATCAGGCTTCTTGCTCAGTGGGGAGTCTGTTTCTCCATCTCTCCCTGTTCATGCACACATCCTCTCTCTCTGTCTCTCAAATAAATAATTACAATCTTTTAAAAATTACTTTAAATCCAAATGAACTAAATGCTCCAACCAAAAGACATAAGGAGGTTGGAGGGATTAAAATTAGAAAAAAAAAAAAAAAGACTCATCTATATGCAGCCTACAAGAGATGTTTCAGATCCAGACACACACAGATTGAAAGTAAATATTGCATGCATATGGGAACAAAAAGAAAGGTGGAGTAGCAATATTTATATCACACAAATTAGTCTTTAGAACAAAGACTGTAAAAGAAAAGGACATTATATAGTGATAAAGGGGTCGCCCAACAAATCAATAAGGAAACATTGGCCTTATATGACATATTAGACTAGGTGGACAAATATATACAGAATATTCTATCAAAAAGCAACAGAATACACATCCTTTTCAACTGTACATAAAACATCCTCGAGGATGGATCACATGCTAGGGAATAAAAAATGTCTCAATAAATTCAAGAAAATTGAAATCATAACGTGTACCTTTTCCAATCACAGTTGTATGAAACCAGAAAACTAATCAAAAATAAAAATATTTAAAAAAAAACCCTCACAAATATGGAAACTAAACATATTACTAAAAAACAAATGGGTCAAAAAAAGAAATAAAGCAAACCAAATCATACCTTCAGACAAATAAAAGAGCTAAAGATCACCCTGTTTAAGAATATTTGGATCAGCCAGGAAATCAAAGAAGAAATTAAACAATTCATGGAAACCAATGAGAATAAACACACTTTGGTCCAAAACCTATGGGATACAGCAAAGGCAGTCCTAAGGGGGAAATACATAGCCATCCAAGCCTCCATAAAAACAAACAAACAAACAAACAAAAAAAACCAGAAAAATCCAGAATACGCCAGCTCTCTTTACACCATAAAGAACTGGAGAATCAACAACAAATTAAGCCAAACTCACACACAAGAAGGGAAATAATCAAGATTAGAGCAGAGATCAATGAGATAGAAACAAGAGATACAGTACAACATATCAACGAAACTAGAAGCTGATTTTTTGAAAGAATCAATAAGATTGATAAACCATTGGCCAAACTAATCCAAAAGAAAAGAGAGAGGACCCAAATTAATAAAATTATGAATGAAAAAGGAGAGATCACACTAACACAAAGGAAATAAAAACAATCATCAGAATTATTATCAACAGTTACATGCCAATAAGTTAAGCAACCTAGACGATGTGGATGCATTCCTGGAAACCTATAAACTTTCAAAACTGAATCAGGAAGAAATTGACAAACTGGGAGCCCCTGTGTGGCTCAGTGAGTTAAAGCCTCTGCCTTCGGCTCAGGTGGTTTTGGGATACTGGGATCAAGCCCCATGTTGGGCTCTCTGCTTGGCAGGGAGACTGCTTCCCTTCCTCCCTCTCTGCCTGCCTCTCTGCCTACTTATGATCTCTGTCAAGTAAATAAATGATATCTTTTTAAAAAATTGACAACCTGAATAAACTAATATCTAGTAATGAGATTGAAGCAGTGATCAAAACACAAGAGCCCAGGACCTGATGGATTCCCTGGAGAAATCTACCAAACATTCAAAGAAGAAATTATAACTATTCTCCTGAAGCTTTTTCAAAAAATAGAAGCAGAAGAAAAACTTCTGGACTCTTTTTATGGAGCCAGCATTGCTCTGATCCCCAAATCAGACAAAGACACCAACAAAAAGAAGAATTTCAGACCAATATCCCCAATGAATATGGATGCCAAGATTCTCAACAAGATCCCAACTAATAGGATCCAATATTACATTAAAAAGATTATTCACCATGACTAGGTGGGATTTATCCATGGGATGCAAGGCTGACTCAGCACTCACAAATCAATCAATGTGATAGAACAAATCAATAAGAGAAGAGAGATGAACCACATGGTTCTCATTTGGTAAGATAACAACATCTGTTCCTGATTAAAACGAGTCAAAGTACAGGGATGGAGGGAACATTCCTCAACTTCATAAAATCTATCTATGAAAAACCCACAGTGAATATCATTCTCTATTGGGAAAAGCTGACAGCCTTCCCTTTGAGATCAGGAACACGACAAGGATGCCCACTCTTGCCACTGTTGTTCAACATAGTATTAGAAGTCCTAGCAACAGCAATCAAACAACAAAAAGAAATAAAATTTATTTAGATTAGCAATGAAGAAGTCAAACTCTCTGTCTTCACAGATGACATGATACTTTATATGGAAAACCTAAAAGACTCCACCCTCAAACTACTAAAACTCATACAGAAATTCAGTAATGTGGCAGGACACAAAATCAATGTACAGAAATCAGTTGCTTTCTTATACACTAACAATGAAAATATAGATGGGGAAATTAGAGAATCCATTCCATTTACTATAGCACCAAGAACCATAAGATGCCTGGGAATAAACCTACCAAAGAGGTAAAGGATCTGTACTCGAGGAACTACAGAACTACAGAGCGGAGCATTCCATGCTCATGGATCAGAAGAATAAACATTGTTAAAATGTCTATACTGCCCAGGGCCATCTATACTTTCAATGCCATCGATCAAAATTCCACTAGCATTTTTTCAAAGAGCTAGAGCAAACAATTTTAAAATTTGTACGGAACCAGAAGAGACCCCGAATTGTTAAGGAAATTTGAAGAAGAAAAACAAAACTGGGAGCATCATGTTGCCTTAGTTCAAGCTTCACTACAAATCTGTGATCACCAAGACAGCATGGTACTGGCACAAAAACAGACACATAGACCAGTGGAACAGAGGAGAGAGCCCAGATATGGACCCTAACTCTATGGTCAAATTATCTTTGACAAAACAGGAAAAAAAATACCCAGTGGAAAAAGACAGTCTCTTCAATAAATAGTGCTAGGAAAACTGGGCATCTATGTGAAGAATGAAACTCAACCATTCTCTTACACCATACACAAAGATAAACTCAAAATGGACAAAAGACCTCAATGTGAGGCAGGAATCTATCAAAATTCTAGAGGAGAACAGAAGCAGTAACCTCTTTCGATATCAGCCACAGCAACTTCTTTCAAGATATATTTCCAAAGGCAAATGAAACAAAAGTGAAAATGAACTTTGGAGACTTCATCAAGATCAAAAGCTTCTGTGCAGCCAAAGAAACAATCAGTAAAACAAGTGGGCAGCCCACAGAATGGGAGAAGATATTTGCAAATGACACTACAGACAAAGGGCTGATATCCAAGATCTATAAAGGACTCCTCAAACTCTGCACACACAAAACAGATAATCATGTCGGAAAAAAAAAAAAATAGCAGAAAACATGAACAGACACTTCTCTGGAGAAGACATACAAATGGCTAACAGACACATGAAAAAATGTTCATCATCATTAGACATCAGGGAGATTCAAATCCAAACCACATTGGGATACCATTTTACACCGGTTAGAATGGCCAAAATTAACATGACAGTAAACAACATGTGTTGGAGAGGACGTGAAGAAAGGGGAACCCTCTTACACTGTTGGTGAGAATGCAAGTTGGCGCAGCCACTTTGGAAAACAGTGAGGAGATTCCTTAAGAATTAAATACAGAGCTACCCTATGACCCTGCAATTGAACTACTGGGTTTTTACCCCAAAGATACAGATGTAGTGAAAAGAAGGGCCATCTGTACCCCAATGTTTATAGCAGCAATGGCCATGGTCGCCAAACTGTGGAAAGGACCAAGATGCCCTTCAACAGATGAATGGATAAAGAAGGTATGGTCTATACATAAAATGGAGCATTATGTCTCCATTAGAAAGGATGAATACCCAACTATTGTATCAACATGGACAGGACTATAAGAGATTATGCTGAGAGAAATAAATTAAGCAGAGAGACTCAATTATCATATGGTTTCACTTACTTGTGGAGCATAAGGAATAGCACAGAGGACACTGGGAGATGGAGAGGAGAAGCGAGTTGGGGGAAATCAGAGGAGGGACAAACTATGAGAGACTGTGGACCCTGAGAAATAAACTGAGGGTTTTGGAGGGGAGGGTAGGTGGGGGTTGGGTAAGCCTAGTGGTGTGTAGTATAGAGGGCATGTATTGCATGGAGCACTGGGTCTGGTGCATAAACAATGAATTTTGAAACACTGAAAAGAAACAAAATAAAATAAAATACAATAAAAAAAAGGAAACACAATGGGTCAAAATCTATGTGATACAGAAAAAGCAGTTCTAAGAGGGAAGTACTTAACAATACAGGCCTACCACAAGAAACAAACAGATCCCAAATAAATGATCTAACATTATACCTTAAATAAATTTAAAATAATAAACAATAAATAGCAAATGAAAATGAGTAAACAAAGTTCAAAGGCAGTAGAGGAAAAGAACAAATAAAGACCAGAGAAGAAATAAGTGAAATAAAGATTTAAAGCACAAATGAACAAATCAATGAAAACAAAGCTGTTTTTTTTTTTTGAAAAGGTAAACAAAATCAATAAACCCCTAGCCAGACTCATCAAGAGAGTATGCCCATGAGAATGCCCAAATAAATACAAGACAAAATGAAAGAGAAGTTCTAGTGGACATCACAGAAATACAAAGAATCTTAAGAAATTACTACAAAGAATTACACATCAACAAAATGGACAAGAAAAAAAGAAGATAAATTCATATAAACACACAATCTTTTTTGCCTGAATCATGAAGAAATAGAAAAATCTCAATAGACCATTATAAGTAATAAAGTAGAAATAAAGTAGAAATAGTAACTTAAAACTCCCCCAAAACAAAATACAGGACCAGAGGAGTTCATACATGAATTATATTAAACATTTAGGGAAAAGTTATTACCTTTCCTTCTCAAATTACTTTAAAAATTCAAGGGGAAGGAAGGCTTCTAAACCCATTTTTACCAAGACAGCAAAACTCTGATACTGAAACCCAAAAAAAGACACCATAAAAAAGGAAATTTACAGGCTGCTAATCCTGATTAGCAGATTCAAAACTCTTCAATAAAATATTGGCAAACCAAATTCAACAATACATTAAAAGAATCATATACCATGAGGAAATGGGATTTGTTCTAGGGATTCAAGGATAGTTCAACAGAAAGTCAGTCAACATGATAAACCACATTAACAAAATGGAAGATATAAATCATGATTTTCTCAATAGATGCAGAAAATCCTTTGACAAAATTCAACATTCATTTTTTTAAATATTTTTTAATACCCATTTTTAATACAAACTCTCAACTAAGTGGATTTGGAAGCAATGTGCCTCAACATAAAAAGGCTATATATGACAAACCCGTAGCTAATAGTTTACTTAATGGTGAAAAGCTGAAAATTTTTCCTGTAAGATCAGGCACAAAATAGAGATATATATTCTTACCACTTTCATTCAACATTGCATTGGAAATTCTATTGATAGCAATTGAGAAAAAAATAAAAGTCATCCAAATTGGAAAGAAATAAAACTGTCACTATTTGCAGATGACATGATTATATATATACTATATACATACACACATATAAATGTTTTCTAGACTCTATATTCTATTTTTTCAAATCTCTATTCTATATTCTATAAAATATATTATATATATAGAATCCACTAAAAACTATTAGAATTAATAACTTATTAAAATAACCAGATACAAAATTAGCATACAGAAATTGGTTGTTTCTTTGCACTAATAATGAGCTATCAGAAAGACAAATTAAAATAATCCAATTTACAATTGCATAAAAATACCTAGGAATACATTTAACCAATGAGGTGAAAGCCCTGTACTCTGAAAACTATAACCACTGATAAAAGTAACTGAAGAAGACACAAATAAGTGGAGAAATATACCAAGCTCATGGATTGGAAGAACAAATATTGTTAAAATGTCTATACTACCCAAAGCAATCTACAAATTCCATGTAATCCCTATCAAAATACCAATGGCATTTTTCACAAAACTAAAACAAATAATCTTAAAATTTGTGTGGAAGGACAGAAGACCCCCAAATAGCTAAAGAGTCTTGAGAAAAGAAGAATAAAGAGAGAAGAATAGAGAAGGAAGAATAAAGGTGGCAATATTATGCTCTCTGATTTCAAACTGTACTATAAAACTGTAGTGATCAAATTCATATGGTACTGGCATATAAATCAATGAAATAGAATAGAGAATCTAGAAAAAGTCTACACAAATATGGTCAATAGTCCTTGACAAAGACGAAAGAATATGTGATGTGGAAAAGTACTTTCTACAATAAATGGTTTTGGGAAAACTAGACAGCCACATGTGAAATAATTATACTGTTCTACTTCTATATTATACAAAAATAATTTCAAATGAAGTAAAGACTTGAATTGTAGGACCTGAAATCATAAAACTACTAAAGGAAACCATAGGCAGTGAGTTTTGACATTGGTCTTAGCACTATGTTCTTGGATTGGCCTGTTTAGGCAACAGAAACAACATAACAAACAGAAACAAAACATAAATAAAACAAAACATAAATAAACAAAAAAGCTGGACACAGAGAAGGAAACAAACAAGAAAATGAAGTCTATCTACTGAATGGGAGAAGGGATTTGTATTTGTATTTCATACATACAGTAAGGAATTAATACCTAAAAAACATAAGTAGCTTAATATCAAAAGCCAAATAATCTTTTTAAAATTGGGCAAAGGACTTGAATAGATTTTTTCTTTCAGAGAAAACATACAAATGGCCAACAGGCACATGAAAAGATGTTCAATGTCACTAATCATCAGGGAAATCAAAATCGCAATGAGATATCACCTCACATCTGTCATACTGGCGATTATAAAAAAAAAAAATAACAAGGATTGGCTAGGATGTGAAGAAAAGATTGGGAATATAATCTGGCGCAGCCACTACCAAACATCATAGAGGTTCTCCAGGAAATGAAAAACAGAAACACCATAAAATCCAGCAATTGTACTTGGTTTATCTGAAGTAAACAAAAGCACCAATCTGAAGAGATGTAACTACGTTCATTGTAGTAGTTACAATACCCAAGACATAGAAACAATTGAGGTGTCTATCAGTAGATGAATGGATAGGGATGCCTGGGTGGTTCAGTCAGTTAAATGTCTGCTTTCAACTCAGGTCATGATCAAAGGGTTTTAGGATTAAGCGGGGAGTCAGACTCTTTACTCAGGGGGAGCCTGCTTCTCCCTCTCCCCTGCCTGCTGCTCTGCCTGCTTGTGGAAACCTTTGCATTCTCTGTTGGATAAATAATATCTTTTAAGAAATAGATGAATGGATAAAGAAAGTGAGTACACATACTCTATGGAATATTACTCAGCCATACAAAATGAAATCACTAATAGCTCGGTGGGGAGCTATTAGTGACAACATGAATGGACGAAAAGCAGGTATTACCTCTTCACAGAGCACTGCTCCATTTTCTCCTGCGGAGAGATATGGGGGGATGGGGGTGATGAAATTCAGTCTCTCTGGTTCCAAATCACTTGTTGTTGTTATTGGTGGTGACGACAGCTTGTTTTTAAATCCCAGGTAAATTTAGTTTATTCTATCATAGCTTATGTTTCAGGGTTTCTCCCTCCATATAATTTTCTATATTATGACAGCAATGCTAATTTGTTCTTCATTTTGCCTGACCTTTAGGGGTTAAATTTATCTTCCTAAAGTCACTGTTGACATATCTTCTGATGGTAGCACTTCTAATTTCAGGCATCTTGGACCAGTAATTTGATGTGGGGAGAAAACAACAGGTAAATGTGTAAATGCCCAAGTTTATCAGTTCACTATGCATTTAGCTCTGTATAGTGTAATATTCTTTAACTATGGTTTGTGAGCTTTATTTGTTATTTTTTTCCTGGATGCAAATATGAGTTTCCCCAACCCTTTAAATAATATTCTGATTACTGTCCTACTTGCTTTATATCTTCTCCTCCTACTATCCAGTAAACCTGTAACATTATGATATAGTTTTTCAACAAATACATTTTGAAATTTCTCTTCTTTGATAAATGGGGTTATAAATTTTTAAATTCTATTTCAATTCACTCACACTATGATCCCATATATATTATACATTCTAAAATTCTTCACTATTTTAAGATTCATAATTGTGGGAATGGAATGGCTATAAAGTTATTGTTTTCTTAGTATATTTTTTGTTTTAATGAAATTATGGGAAGAAAAATCAGAAAATGCAGGCCTTTTAATAAAATGGCTATCCACTTTATTCCCAAAGTCCTGTATCATTTTCTGTCTGATTAGTTCCTGGAAATAAATTGGCTATATTTAGTGAAAGTAACAACTAAAGCATATACATAATTATACTTTTATAATAAAATAAAAAATATAATAAATTGATCATTTGGTAAAAAAGAGAAATTGATAATTTAGTGATTTACATAATTATAATAAAGTTTGTTTAATTTATTACACAAGGTAAATAAATTTTTAAAAAAATCAGGTTAGTTTAGGGGCATCTGGGTGGCTCAGTGGGTTAAGGCCTCTGCCTTTGGCTCTGGTAATGGTCCAGGATCCTGGATTGAGCCCTGCATTGGGCTCTCTGCTCGGTGGGGCACTTGCTTCCTCCTCTCTCTCTGCCTGCCTTTCTGCCCACTTGTGGTCTCTGTCAAATAAATAAATAAATTTATTTCTAAAAACAAATAAATAAATAAATAAAAATCAGGTTAGTTTAAACTTGCTTATTTCTATCATAAATATCTTATTTATTGGTCACCCTTGTTAATTAGACCCACTGGGATGAGTCTGAAATGAATTTCTTCACCTTTACTATATTGTTTTTACTGTTTAGAGCAATGTTTTTTGTAAATTAACATAAAGTGTTATATTAGTTTCAGGGGAACAATATAAAGATTCAATAATTTTATATATCACACAGTGCTCATTATGATAAGTGTATAGTTAATCTCATTTATCTATTTCACTGGTTCCCATATACCTCCTTCCCTGAAACCACTAGTTTTTATTTTTCTGTATTTAAGAATCTGTGGAGGATGAGTTAAGATGGTGGAGTAGTTGGAGGATCTTATACTTGCCTTGTCCTTGAAACACAACTAGATAATTATAAAATCATTATCAAATCATTCTGAACACCCAGGAAATTGACATGAGGGCTGAAAGAACTAACTGCAAAGCTAGAGGGAGAAAGGAGGCCACATCCAGGGAAATAGGAGGTGCAGTGGTGTAATTTGGGGGAGAAAAGAATCACAGCTGTTATGGAAGGGAGGGAGCACTGATCATGGAGAAAGAGAAAGATAAAGCAGCATGTGGGGGACTATACAAGAAAAAACACTTCCTCAAAACCACTGATGGAGAAAATGAGAGGGTCTTATTACCATAAGTTTTTACAAGTAGTTGGAGCTCAAAGACTAAAGTTTTAGAAGTCCTTGCCATTAACAGGTAGAAGTGTGGCAGGTATAAATGTGTTCCTGGAGTAGGGCAGGGGTGCAGTAGAACACTGCATGCTCTGACAATCCCCTGAGTCACACTGAGAGAGACAGTTCCCCCTTCTTAGACTGCATTTGGGAGAGGTGGCACTGCCTCTCTTGTAACAGAAGAGTCAGCAGATGCCATTGAGCTGTCCCATTCATTAGCATACAGACAGAGATGGCTGCTGAGGGAAATTAACCTGGATAACAGCTTTTTGAGATGCTTTACCATAAAATCCAAGCCCTTGCACTGTCATGTGAGTGCTTTTCTGGGACTAACTGGTACTAGCCACAGCCCAGCAAGACCCTCCCCCAGAAGACAGTGCTGGTCCACATGAAACTGCATCCCTAAAATTTGGAGTTTTGAAACTCAGTTACATACCTGAGATAAAACACAGAAGCATTGTACCACTGGGCAGGAAGATGACTCAGATACAGACAGATGAATGCTGGGATATAAACGGAAGCCTGGGAGAAGGAGGAAAGATTGTTTGGTCTTCTCTGAGGGCTTCCTGAATAGCGGCTGGAGCAAACTCCCCTCTCTAGGGAAAAGAGCTGACCCAGGCCATTTTTAAACCCTCCCATTAGCACAGACAGAATTCAAGGAACAGCAGAGTACACACAGTGGAGGCTTGAACTGCTTATACCAAGCTCTGTCCCACTATATTCTGTAGGTGCCTTTCTCACAAGGGTGACTGAGAGTGGTACCTCTTGGCAGCAGCAGTGGCCACCACCCCCAGAAGACCAGCACAAACTTCTCACATGCACCAGGTCTACTGACCATAGAGTGCTGTAAACCTTCAGCTCCAGGGGAAATAAGACGAGGCACAGCTTTCCTAACATACAAAAGACAAAGTCCTAGATAAAATTCTAAGATGGAGGATTTCATCTCAAAAGAAAAATCAAGAAGAGGTCACAGTCAGGGAACTAATCAAAATGGATATAAGTAATATTCCTGAACCAGAATTTAAAACAACTATGGAGGAAGCAGAGGAACAAATACATGATATGGAAGATAAAAATTATGGAAAATAATGCAGCTGAAGAGAAGAGGGAAGGAAAGGTATTACATCATTAATGTAGACTTAAGGAACTCAGAGACTCATAAAGCATAATAATATTCATATCATAGGAGTCCCAGAGGAAGAAAACAGGGGAAATGTGGTAGCAATTTTATTTGAACAAATGAGAGCTGAAAACTTCCCTAATATGGGGAAAGAAACAGACATCTAAATCCAGGAGGCACAAAGAATTACCATCAAAATCAACAAAAGCTGGGCAACATCAAGACATATCACAGTACTATTTGTGAAAAACAAAGATAAGGAAAGAATCCTGAAAGCAGCAAGGGAAAACAAATCCCTAAACTTTAAGGGAAGACAAATCAGGCTAACAGGAGATCTCCACAGAAATGTGGCTGGCCAGAAAAGAATGGCATGATATATATTCAAAGTGCTAAATGAGAAAGATATGCAGCCAAGAGTACTTTATCCAGCAAGGCTGCCATTCAGAATAGAAGAAAATGTGAAAAGTTTCTCAGATAAACAGAAAGTAAAGGAGTTTTTGACCACTAAATCAACCCTGCAAGAATATTAAAGACCAAAAGAAACAAAGGCTAGAAAAAAACAGAGAAAATCTCTAGAAACAATGGCTTTACAGGGAATACAATGGTACTAAATACATATCTATCAATAATTACTCTGAATGTAAATGGACTAAATGCTCTAATCAAAAGACATACAGTACCAGCATGGATTAAAAAAAAAAAAGACCCATTTATATGCTTCCTACAGGTCTTTTACACCTAAAGACACTTCCAGATTGAAAGTAAGGGGGATTGAGAACAATCTATCATGCTAATGGACATCAAAAGGAAGCCAGAGTAGCACACTTATATCAGACAAACTAGACTTTAAACCAAAGACTCCAACAAGAGATGAAGAAGAGCACTATATAATAATAAAGGAGCCTATCCAGCAAGTTATAACAAATATAAATATTTATGCCCTTAATTTGGGGGCTCCTGAATATATAAATCAATTGATAACAAGCATGAAGAAACTCATGGATAACAATACAATAATAGTAGGGGACTTTAACATCCTACTCCAAGCAATGGATAGATCATCAAAACAGAAAATCAACAAGGAAATAATGGCTTTGAATGAAACTGGAGCAGATGGAGTTGACAGGTACATTCAGAGCACTTCATCCTAAAGCAACAGACTATAAATTCTTTGAATGCACATGGATCATTCCCCAGAATCTATCACATGCTGTGTCACAAATCAGGCAAAAAAGCAGTCTTTTTGTACTGGTTGAGGCCAGATAATTCTAACCTATATTTTACATAAATATTTTCACATTTTCCTTAGAATTCTTTGAGATTTAAATTGAAAAGCAATATCTATATAGAAACTTGATAAATGTATTCCAATTTGTAGGTAAGCATTTTCTCTATGCATATACAACAATAATGAAGATAAGGGGAATTTTAAAGAAAAGAAATCTGAAGCACAAAACAAATACTCTAATAAAAAATACATAGTCAATAAATGGAATTAATAGGTTAAGTGTAAGAATACAAACTTGTAAGCTACTTTTATCCCCTTAAGAAAATAATAAAGTAAAATCAGAGAAAACTATGCTTATTCTGGAATATATCTGAGATGAAAAAAGAAACTCCTTGTAGAAATAGATTTGGAACTTTCAATAGTTTAATGGTTTAATAATTATCTACATTTTCTATCAGTAATCTATTAGAGATAACTTAAAAAAACTTCTAAGCAATAAAATGCATTTCCAAACCAAATAGGAATGGATAATTGTATTGTACTATCAACAAAAGGATTATATTAATAAAACATTGTATGCAAAAACTTAATAGCAGAATTTATTTAGCAGTGTAAACAATCTTTTATATATATGGAACCATTAGATATAAACTGACACTGTAATTTCTCAGCAATTAAATGTCACCCAAGAAAATAAAAATGTATTGGGCAATTGCCTAGATACCCATTGACTAGGCTGAAATACTGATTCTTATGCCTGTTTCCATGAAGCAAAGCAAATGCTACATCAATAAAATAAGGAATAATTACATTACTCACATTGCCATATTGCTTATTATTGTGCAAAGATACTGATTACAGAACAATGGCATGTTGGTACATGTAAATCTGATAGTTAACTGGGCATGTATGAAGTAGAGAAAATGACAATTAAGGGAATGTTACAGGACATTAAAGGACTCAGTACTCTGAAAACTATAAACTATTAATGAAAGAAATTGAAGACAGCACAAAAGAAAAGGTGTTTCATGTTTCTGGATTAGAAGAATTAATGTTGTTAAACTGTCCATATTACAAGGGTAATCTACAGATTTAGCAATCCCTATCAAAATACAAACAACACTTTTCACAGAATTAGAAGATATACTAAAATTTGTGTGGAACCACAGAAGACCCCAAATAGAAAGTAATATTAAAAAAGAACAAAACAACAAGTGGTAGATCAGAAAGGAACAGAGACCATATACAGTAACAGTCACCTTACAGGCAATACAATGGCACCAAATTCATATCTCTCAATAGTTACCCTGAATGTTAATGGGCTAAATGCCCCTGTCAAAAGACACAGGGTATCAGAATGGATAAAAAAACAAAACCCATCTATATGTTGCCTCCAAGAAACTCATTTTAAGCCCGAAGACACCTCCAGATTTAAAGTGAGGGGGTGGAAAAGAATTTACCATGCTAATGGACATCAGAAGAAAGCAGGAGTGGCAATCCTTATATCAGATCAATTAGACTTTAAGCCAAAGACTATAATAAGAGATGAGGAAGGACACTATATCATACTCAAAGGGTCTGTCCAACAAGAAGATTTAGCAATTTTAAATATCTATGCCCCCAACGTGGGAGCAGCCAACTATATAAAACAATTAATAACAAAATCAAAGAAACACATCAACAATAATACAATAATAGTAGGGGACTTTAACACTCCCCTCACTGAAATGGACAGATCATCCAAGCAAAAGATCAGCAAGGAAATAAAGGCCTTAAACGACACACTGGACCAGATGGACATCAGATATATTCAGAACATTTCATCCCAAAGCAACAGAATACACATTCTTCTCTAGTGCACATGGAACATTCTCCAGAATAGATCACATCCTCGGTCCTAAATCAGGACTCAACCGGTATCAAAAGATTGGGATCATTCCCTGCATATTTTCAGACCACAATGCTCTAAAGCTAGAACTCAACCACAAAAGGAAGTTTGGAAAGAACCCAAATACATGGAGACTAAACAGCATCCTTCTAAAGAATGAATGGGTCAACCGGGAAATTAAAGAAGAATTGAAAAAAATCATGGAAACAAATGATAATGAAAATACAACGGTTCAAAATCTGTGGGACACAACAAAGGCAGTCCTGAGAGGAAAATATATAGCGGTACAAGCCTTTCTCAAGAAACAAGAAAGGTCTCAGGTACACAACCTAACCCTACACCTAAAGGAGCTGGAGAAAGAACAAGAAAGAAACCCTAAGCCCAGCAGGAGAAGAGAAATCATAAAGATCAGAGCAGAAATCAATGAAATAGAAACCAAAAAAACAATAGAACAAATCAACAAAACTAGGAGCTGGTTCTTTGAAAGAATTAATAAAATTGATAAACCCCTGGCCTGACTTATCAAAAAGAAAAGAGAAAGGACCCAAATAAATAAAATCATGAATGAAAGAGGAGAGATCACAACTAACACCAAAGAAATACAAACTATTATAAGAACATACTATGAGCAACTCTACGCCAATAAATTTGACAATCTGGAAGAAATGGATGCATTCCTAGAAACATATAAACTACCACAACTGAACCAGGAAGAAATAGAAAGCCTGAACAGACCCATAACCAGTAAGGAGATTGAAACAGTCATTAAAAATCTCCAAACAAACAAAAGCCCAGGGCCAGACGGCTTCCCGGGGGAATTCTACCAAACATTTAAAGAAGAACTAATTCCTATTCTCCTGAAACTGTTCCAAAAAATAGAAATGGAAGGAAAACTTCCAAACTCATTTTATGAGGCCAGCATCACCTTGATCCCAAAACCAGACAAGGATCCCATCAAAAAAGAGAGCTATAGACCAATATCCTTGATGAACACAAATGCGAAAATACTCAACAAAATACTAGCCAATAGGATTCAACAGTACATTAAAAGGATTATTCACCACGACCAAGTGGGATTTATTCCAGGGCTGCAAGGTTGGTTCAACATCCGCAAATCAGTCAATGTGATACAACACATCAATAAAAGAAAGAACAAGAACCATATGATACTCTCAATAGTTGCTGAAAAAGCATTTGACAAAGTACAGCATCCCTTCCTGATCAAAACTCTTCAAAGTGTAGGGATAGAGGGCACATACCTCAATATCATCAAAGCCATCTATGAAAAACCCACCGCAAATATTCTCAATGGAGAAAAACTGAAAGCTTTCCGCTAAGGTCAGGAACACGGCAGGGATGTCCATTATCAACACTGCTATTCAACATAGTACTAGAGGTCCTAGCCTCAGCAATCAGACAACAAAAGGAAATTAAAGGCATCCAAATCAGCAAAGAAGAAGTCAAATTATCACTCTTCGCAGATGATATGACACTATATGTGGAAAACCCAAAAGACTCCACTCCAAAACTGCTAGGACTTAAGTGTCAGGATCTAAAATAAATGCACAGAAATCAGTTGCATTTCTCTACACCAACAGCAAGACAGAAGAAAGAGAAATTAAGGAGTCAATCCCATTTACAATTGCACCCAAAACCATAAGATACCTAGGAATAAACCTAACCAAAGAGGCACAGAATCTATACTCAGAAAACTATAAAGTACTCATGAAAGAACTTGAGGAAGACACAAAGAAATGGAAAAATGTTCCATGCTCCTGGATTGGAAGAATAAATATTGTGAAAATGTCTATGCTACCTAAAGCAATCTACACATTTAATGCAATTCCTATCAAAGTACCATCCATCTTTTTCAAAGAAATGGAACAAATAATTCTAAAATTTATATGGAACCAGAAAAGACCTCGAATAGCCAAAGGGATATTGAAAAAGAAAGCCAACGTTGGTGGCATCACAATTCCGGACTTCAAGCTCTATTACAAAGCTGTCATCATCAAGACAGCATGGTACTGGCACAAAAACAGACACATAGATCAATGGAACAGAATAGAGAGCCCAGAAATAGACCCTCAACTCTACAGTCAACTAATCTTTGACAAAGCAGGAAAGACTGTCCAATGGAAAAAAGACAGCCTCTTCAATAAATGGTGCTGGGAAAATTGGACAGCCACATGCAGAAAAATGAAATTGGACCATTTCCTTACACCACACACAAAAACAGACTCAAAATGGATGAAGGACCTCAATGTGCGAAAGGAATCCATCAAAATCCTTGAGGAGAACACAGGCAGCAACCTCTTCGACCTCAGCGGCAGCAACATCTTCCTAGGAACAACGCCAAAGGCAAGGGAAGCAAAGGCAAAAATGAACTATTGGGATTTCATCAAGATCAAAAGCTTTTGCACAGCAAAGGAAACAGTTAACAAAATCAAAAGACAACGGACAGAATGGGAGAAGATATTTGCAAACGACATATCAGATAAAGGACTAGTGTCCAGAATCTATAAAGAACTTAGCAAACTCAACACCCAAAGAACAAATAATCCAATCAAGAAATGGGCAGAGGACATGAACAGACATTTCTGCAAAGAAGACATCCAGATGGCCAACAGACACATGAAAAAGTGCTCCATATCACTCGGCATCAGGGAAATACAAATCAAAACCACAATGAGATATCACCTCACACCAGTCAGAATGGCTAAAATCAACAAGTCAGGAAATGACAGATGCTGGCGAGGATGCGGAGAAAGGGGAACCCTCCTACACTGTTGGTGGGAATGCAAGCTGGTGCAGCCACTCTGGAAAACAGTATGGAGGTTCCTTAAAATGTTGAAAATAGAACTGCCCTATGACCCAGCAATGGCACTATTGGGTATTTACTGTAAAGATACAAACGTAGTGATCCAAAGGGGCACGTGCACCCGAATGTTTATAGCAGCAATGTCCACAATAGCCAAACTATGGAAAGAACCTAGATGTCCATCAACAGATGAATGGATCGAGAAGATGTGGTATATATACACAATGGAATACTATGCAGCCATCAAAAGAAATGAAATCTTGCCATTTGCGACAACATGGATGGAACTAGAGCGTATCATGCTTAGCGAAATAAGTCAAGCAGAGAAAGACAACTATCATATGATCTCTCTGATATGAGGAAGTGGTGATGCAACATGGGGGCTTAAGTGGGTAGGAGAAGAATCAATGACACAAGATGGGATTGGGATGGAGACAAACCATAAGTGACTCTT
Source organism: Mustela erminea (assembly GCF_009829155.1). Lineage (NCBI taxonomy): Eukaryota > Metazoa > Chordata > Mammalia > Carnivora > Mustelidae > Mustela > Mustela erminea. The sequence continues at coordinate 110,221,601 of NC_045617.1, read as the reverse complement.
AATCTCACAAAACAAACTGAGGATTGCTGGGGGGAGGGGGTTTGGGAGAAGGGGGTGGGATTATGGACATTGGGGAGGGTATGTGCTTTGGTGAGTGCTGTGAAGTGTGTAAACCTGGTGATTCACAGACCTGTACCCCTGGGGATAAAAATATATGTTTATAAAAAATTAAAAAAAAAAAAAAAGAACAAAACAGGAGGTGTCACAATCCTAGATTTCAAGATATCCTACAAAGCTATAGTGATGAAAACAGTATGATACTGGCACAAAAATAGATACATAGATCAATAAAAGAATAGAGAATCCAGGAAAAAACCTGTGATTATATGCTCAAGGGGCAAGAATATGCAACAGAAAAAATAGTCTCTTCAGCAAATGGTGCTAGGGCATCTGTACAGGTACATGCAAAAAAATGAAAATGGACTTCCTTTTTAAAATAATTTTTTATTATGTTATGTTAGTCGCCCTACAGTACATCATTAGTTTTCATGTAGTGTTCCATGATTCATTGTTTGTGTATAACACCCAGTGCTCCATGCAATATGTGCCCTCAATACCCACCACCAGGTATCACCCCTACTTCCCTCTCACCCCCTCTAAAACCCACATTTTGATTCCCAGAGTCCATAGTCTCTCATGATTCACCTCCTCTTCTTCTGATTTCTTCCCCTTCATTTTTCACTTCCTTCTCCTAATATTCTCCATGCTATTCCTTATGTTCCACAAATAAGTGACACCGTATGATAAATTGACTTTCTCTGTTTGACTTATTTCACTTAGCATAATCTCTGCCAGTTCCGTCCATGTTGATGCAAATGTTGGGTATACATCCTTTCTGATGGCTTAGTAATAGTCCATTGTATATATGGATCATATGTTCTTTATCCATTCATCTATTGAAGGGCATCTTGGCTCCTTCCACAGTTGTGGCAGGAGTTGTTGGCAATTGTGGACATTGCTGTTGTGAACACTGGGATGCATGTGGCCCTTCTTTTCACTATATCTGTATCTTTGGGCTAAATACCCAGTAGTGCAATTGCTGCATCATAGGGTAGCTCTATTTTTAACTTTTTTCAGGAAAGTCCATACTGTTTTCCAAAGTGGTTGTACCAACTTGCATTCCCATCAACACTATAAGGGTTCTCCTTCCTCCACAACTTCCCCAACGCTTACTGTTTCTTGCTTGTCGATTTTTGACATTCTCACTGGTGTAAGATAGTATCTCAGTGTGGTTTTGATTTGAATTTCCCTGATGGCTAATAAAGTTGAGCATTTCTTCATGTGTCTATTGTCCATTTGTATGCCTTTCTTTGGAGAAGTTTCTGTTCATGTATCTTGCCATTTTTGACTTGATTATTAGTTTTTTGGGGGTGTTGAGTTTGAGAGTTCTTTATAGATCTTGGATATCAGCCCTTTATCTATAGTGTCATTGGTGCAAATATGCTCTCCTATTCCATGGGTTACCTCTTTGTTTTGTTTACTGTTTCCTTTGCTGTACAGAAGATTTTTATCTTGATAAAGTCTCAAAAGTTCATTTTTGCTTTTGTTTCCCTTGCCTTTGGAGGCATGTCTTAAAAGAAGTTGCTGTGGCTGATGTTGAAAAGGCTTCTGCCTATGTTCTCCACTAGGACTTTGATGGATTACTGTCTCACACTAATGTCTTTCATTCACTTAGAGTTTATCTTTGTGTATGGTGTAAGAAAATGGTTCATTTTTCTGTATATTACTTTCCAATTTTCCCAACACCATTTATTGAAAACACTGTCTTTTTTCCATTGGATTTTTTTTTCCTGATTCATCAAAGATTTGTTGAACATAGAGTTGAGGGTCCATATCTGGGCTCTCTATTCTGTCCCATCATCTATGTGTCTGTTTTTGTGTTAATACCATGTTGTCTTGGTGATCACAGCTTTGTAGTATAACTTGAAGTCAGGCAATGGGATGCCCCCAGCTTTGTTCTTCTGTTTCAACATTTCCTTGGTGATTCAGGGTCTTTTCTGGTTATATAAAAATTTTAGCATTGTTTGTTCTAGCATTTTGAGAAATGCCATTGGTATTTGGATTAGGATGGTGCTGAAAGTATAGATTGTTCTGGGCAGCACAGACATTTTAACAAAGTTTATTCTTCTGATCCATGTACATGGAAAGTATTTTCACCTTTTGGGGTCTTCTTCAAATTCTTTCACAAGTGTTCTGTAGTTTCTAGAGTATAGGTCCTTTATTTCTTTTGTTAGGTTTATTACACTTAAGTTTTTGGTTCTATTCTAAGTGGAATAGATTCCTTAACTTCTCTTTCTACAGTTAAATTGTTAGTGTATAGAAAAGCAACAGACTTCTGATTTTGTATCCTGCCACATTACTAAATTGTTCTATGAGTTCTAGTAGTTTGAGGATGGAATCTTTTGGGTTTTCCACATAAAGTTTCATGTCATCTATGAAGAGAGAGAGAGTTTGTTTATTCTTTCCCAGTTGAATACATTTTATTTCTCTGTGTTGTCTGATTGCTGTTGCTAGAACTACCAGTACTAGGTTGAACAATGGTGGTGAGAGTGAGCATCCTTGTCATGTTCCTGATCTTAAGGGAAGGGCTCTCAGCTTTTCCCCATTGAAAATGATATTCGGTGTGGACTTTTCATAGATGTTTTTTATGAAATTGAGAATTGTTCCCTCTGTCCCTACCTTCTAAAGAGTTTTAATTGGGTGTAAGGATGCTATATTTTGTCAAATGCTTTTTCTGCATCAATTGAGAGGATGAAATGGTTCTTCTCTCTTCTCTTATTTATGTGTTCTATCACACTGGTTGATCTGCAAATGTTGAAGGTTCAATTCCCTTACATTCCAGGGATAAATCCCATCTAGTTGTGATGGATAATCCTCTTAACGTATTTTTGAATCCTATTAGCTATGATCTTGTTGAGAATTTTGGTATCCATATTCATCAGGGATATTGGTCTGAAATTTTCCTTTTTGATGTGGTCTTTGCCTGCTTTGGGGACCATGATAATTCTGGCCTCATAGAATGAGTTTGGAAGTTTTGCTTCTGTTTCTAGTTTTTGAAATAGCTTTAGGATTATAGGTACTATTTCTTCTTTGAATATTTGGTGGAATTCCCCCAGAGAATCTATCAGGTCCTGGACTCTTGTTTTCTGGGAGGTTTTTGATCACTGCTTCAACCTCCTTATGGGGTATTCATCCATTCACACTGTCAATTTCTTCCTGTTTCAGTCTTAGTAGTTTATAGGTTTCTAGGAGGTCAACCATTTCTTCAATGTTGCTTAATTTGTTGGCATATAGTTATTGTTAATAATTTATAATAATTGTTTCAATTTCCTTGGTGTTAGTCATGATATCTCCTCTTTCATTCATAATTTTATTAATTTGGGTCTTTTTTCTTTTCTTTTGGATAAATCTGGCCAGTGGTTTATCAATCTTATTAATTGTTTCAAAGAACAAGCTTCTAGTTTTGTTGATGTGTTCTATCATATTTCTGGTTTCTCATTCATTGATCTCTACTCTGATATTAATTATTTATCTTCTTATGCATGGCTTAGGTTCTATTTGTTGTTCTTTCTCCAGTTCTTTCAGGAATAAAAGTTAATTTGTGTATTTGGGATTTTTCTTTTTTCTTTCTTTCTTTCTTTCTTTTTTTTTTTTTTTTTGAGTGAGGCTTGGATGGTTATATATTTCTCCTTTAGGGCCACTTTTGCAATATCTGATAGGTTTTGGACCAATGTGTTTTCATTACCATTGGTTTACATGAATTGTTCAATTTCTTCTTTGATTTCCTGGCTGACCCAAGCATTCTTGAGCAGGATGGACTTCAGCTTCCAAATATTTCAGTTTCTTCCAAACTTTTTCTTGTGATTGAGTTCCAGTTTCAGAACATTATGCTTTGAGAAAATGCAGGGAATAATGTCAATCTTTTGGTATTGGTTGAGACATTATTATGATGTGGTATGTGGTCTATTCTGGAGAAAGTTCTATCTGCACTTGAGGAGAATGAGTATTCTGTTGTTTTAAAGTGGAATGTTCTGTATGTATCTATGAGATCCATCTGGACCAGTGCATCAGTCAAAGTTCTTGTTTCTTTGTTGATTTTCTGCTTAGATGATCTGTCTATTGCTGAGAGTGGAGAATTGAGATCTTCTACTATAAGTGTATTATTATCAATATGTCTCTTTATTTTGGTTAACAGTTGGCTTATGTAGTTGGCTGCTCCCATGTTGGAGGCATAGATATTTACAGTTGTTAGATCCTCTTGTTGGATGGACCCATTTAGCATGATGCAGTGTCCTTCTGTATCTCTAACTTAATCCTGTATTAATATTAATTAATTAATTAATTAATTCTGTATTAATATTAATACTGTATCTCTAACTATAATTCTTATATAGAACTCCTCTTAATATTTCTTGCAGGAGCAGCTTGGTAGTCACATATTCTTTTAGTTACTGCCAGTCCTGGAAGCTCCTTATGTCTCCATCCATTCCAAATGACAGCCTTGCTAGATAAAGTATCCTTGCATGCATGTTCTTCTCATTTAGTACCCTGAATATGTCTTGCCAGCCCTTTTTGGTTTTCCAGGTATCTGTGGACAGGTCTGATGTTATTTTGATGTTCCTCTCTATATAGGTAAGGAATCTCTTCCCCCTCACTGCTTTCAAGATTGTTTCCTTGGATCTAAGATTTGTAAATTTTACTGTTATATGTTGTGACATTGCTCTTTTCTCATTGATCTTGGGAGCAGTCATCTCTGCCTCTTGGACATGAATGCTTGTTTCCTTCCCCAGATTAGGGAAGTTCTTAGCTACAGTTTGCTTAAGTATATCTTCTAGACATCTCTCTCTCTCTCCACCCCCTCAGGGATTCCAATAATTCTGATATTGGAACATTTCATTGAGTCACTGACCTCTCTCAGTTTGATTCCTTGGGTTTTAATTCATTTTTCCCATGCCATCTTAATTTCCTTCTTTTCTATCATTTTATCCTCTATCTCATTAATTCATTCTTCTGCTTCATTTACCTTAGCTGTCAAATTATCCATTTAGACTGCATTTCATTCACAGCATTTTTAAGTTTGGCATGATTAGATTTCATTTCTGTTCTTAGAGATTCTATATTGTCATTACTATTTTTCTCAAGCTTAGATATTGCCTTGATAATTGTTACTCTGAAGTCAATTTCTGACATCTTAGTTATAACCATATCCATTAGTTCTGTGGCAGAAACCAGTCTCTGAATCCTTGCTTTGCTGGGGGTTTCTACTTTTAGTCATTCTGTTGAGGGATGGTTAAGGGAAAGTACAGAGTCCAAATTACTGACCACAACCCAAGCAAGACGCACCTGTTTTATAGGAATATTAGAGTTGTCAACTTTTTGTTCTTGCAACCTGTCTTCTGGGGAGGGTCCTGCTGTGCTGTTATTCAGGCAACCTTGTTTGGGCAGAGTTGCCCTGCCTCCTTGGGGGACAGTGTGGGCTCAGTGAAAACTGTTTTTGGGGGAGCTTTTGTTCTCTGGCAGCTTTCCACATCTCTTCCCAGAGTCAGAACAGAAGTGACTATATCCAGACCTCTGTCTCAGAATAGAAAGATCACAGTCTTCTCTCAATGAGCTCTCTAGGTTACACTGTCTCTGTTTCTGTCTGTACTGTTAAAAACTGCAGCATCCTGGGTTGTGTGCCCCACAGCAGAACTCCCAGCTGTTGTTTCCAGGTATGGGCACATCCCTTTGTGCTTCGAAAAGTGCAAGCACCCCTGGCTCACATATATGACCCTGCAGCTCCAGGTTTTATTCTGAGACTGCCCTAACGTCCTTTGCCCACTGCTACCAGTTTGCAAGTCTGTGTTGGTTTTTAGCATGGGAGACTTCCGTGCTCCAATGGCACAGGATCCCAGACTCTCCCTTCATCTTCAGTTTATCTTCTGATATCAGCCTATAGAATCATGGCTCCTTGCTTCATACCTTGAGACCAACTACCAGAGATATTCTTTTTGGAGAGATCTGGATATAGCTGATTTCTTGGTTGTCCAAAATTGTTCAGTAGATACCAGCTCAATTCAGGGGACTGCTTGAAATAAGGTCCCCTACTCTCTGCTATCTTCTCTCCTCATGGACCCCTTCCTTACACCCCACAAAATAAACTCAAAATGGTTAGGTACCTAAATGTGAGACTTGAAACCAAAAAAAATCTTGGAAGAGAGCACAGATAGTAATTTCTCTGATTTTGGTCATAACAATATTTTTTGTGGTTATTTCTTCTGAGGCAAGAGAAACAAAAGCAAAAATAAACGTTTGGGACAACATTTAAAAAAAAAAAACTAAAGCTTCTGCATAGCAAAGGAAACAACCAATAAAGTAAAAGACAACCTACTAGATGAGAGAAGATTTGCAAATGGTATATATGAAAAAGTGTTAGTATTAAAAATATATAAGAACTTATATGTCAACACCAAAAACAAAAACAAAAAACAACACTCCCAAATAATTCAACTTAAAAATGGGCAGAAGACATAAAGAGATATTTCTCCAATGAAGGTATTCAGATGGCCAACAGACACATGAAAAGAGTTCAACATCACTAATCATCAGGAAAAACAAGTCAAAAACACAATGAGATATCACCACACATCTGTTAGAATGGCTAGTCAACAATACAAGATACAACAAGTGTTTGCAAAGATATGGAGAAAAAAGGAACTATTGTATATTACTGGTGGGAATGTAAACTGGTGCAACCCTGTGGGAAAAAAATATGGAGTTTCATCAAAAAATAAATAGTAGAACTACCATAGATCCAATAATTTCACTGTCTATGTACTCACAGAATATGAAAACACTAATTTGAAAAAAAGTGTATGAACCTTGTATTTATTGCTGCATTATTTACCATAGCCAAATTATTGAAGTAACCCAAGTATCTATCTATAGATGAGTGGATAAAGAAGATATGGTATTTATATACAATGAACTATTATTCAACCACAAAACAGAATGAAATCTTGCCTTTGCAACCACATGGATGATCTATAGAGTATAATATTAAGTGAAGTATGTCAGTCAGAGAAAGACAAATATGATTTCACTTATGTATAGAGTGGTTACTACCTGATCCTTCCTGGAATTCTCCTAAAATTCTGATTGTTTCTTCCACCATGTAACATCCCAGTCACTCCCTCTTATTCATTGAACAACTTGGTTTCTGGTTCACTGCCTTCGTCTCTACTCATATCCCTGTGTCTTGACCACCCACATAGATGACTACCTTAGTCTTACTTCTTTACCTTCTGAGCATTAATAGGCTTTCCCTCCGTCCTACATATGTCACCCCCTTTTTCAAGATATACCATGTATCTTGCCATTGGCTGTAAAATCCAAATTTATTTATTTGTAAAGATTTATTCATTTGAGAGAGAAAGATTATAGAGAGCATGAACAGGAAAGGCAGAGAGAGAGGGAGAAAGAATCTCCAGCACACTCTCTACTGAGCATGTAGCCTCATGCTGAGTCTGATCCTATGCCCTTGAGATCATGACTAGGAGGCAGTTGTGTAACTGACAGCACCAACAAAGTGTCTCTTAAAATCCAAATTTAAACATTTTACTCCCTTTCTTTTTTCACTTATTTTGTACTTCTAATAAAAAACAAGGAAACAAGGATTTTTTTTAAATTATTAAGTTGTAAGAGCTCTTTATATATTATAGATGCTAATTCCTCATGAGACATGATTTGAAGAGATTTTTGCCATTATATGAGTTGTCTTTTCACTTGGAAGTATCTTAAAGATGACTTCAAAGCACAATATCTTTTAATTTTCATGTTCAATTCATCTTGTGCTTTGGGTGTTATATTATAAAAAGGCTTTACCAATCCAATAGGTGGATTTCAGTTTTCTTCTAAGAGTTCTATAGTTTTAGCACCTACATTTAGATCTATGGTCCATTTTGTGTTAATTTTTATGTATGGTGTAAGAAATGGTTTCAGTTTCATGCTTTTCCATGTGCATATCCTGTTGTCCATTTTTTAAAAAGCCTAGTTTCCATTCAATTTTCTTAGTACTTAAAATTTTACTTTCAATTTCACTTAGTGCTTAGTGTTAAAAAAGTTAAAAAAAGTTAAAAAAAAGTTTAAAAAGTGCTTAGTGTTAAAAACTGACCATAAATGTAAGTATTTATGTCTGGAATGTCAACTATATTCCATTGGTTTATAAATATATTACATTGTATATATTATTATAATTTCATAGTAAATTTCAATATCAAGAAGTGTATGTCCTCCAACTCTATTTTTCCTTTTCAAGATAGTTTTGACCCTTTGGGGTCCTTTGTGTTTCCATATGAATTCTGGAATCATCTTGTTAGTTTATGAAAGAAAACTGAGATTTTTATAGGAATTTTAATTTTCATATCAATGTCAGAAACACTGCCATCACTGACAATATTAAGTCTTTTGATTTATGGGGTACATTTTATTTGTCATTTAATTTCTCTCAATATTTTGTAGTTCTCAAAACAAATCTCTATTTTGTTAAATTGATTTTTAAATGTTTTATTCATTACAATGCTATTGTAAGCGGAATTCCTTTTTAAATTTCATTTTCAGAATGACTCATTCATACTATATAGAAAATAATTGATTTCATATATTGATCTTGGCTCTATAATCTAAGTTACCTTTTTAATTCCAAGAGGTTTTGGAGGATTCCTGAGAGAGAGAGAGTGTGTGTATGTGTGTATGTGTGTGTGTATGTACAAACTCATGTCACCTGTGAATAGAGATAACATTTTCTTCCCTCCAGTCTGGATGATTTTCTTATTTTCTTTCATTCTATTGTCTAATTACTATGTATAGAAACTCCAGTGTGATGTGAATACATTGATAAAATAGTTATCTTTGTCTTTTTTCCTGATCTAGAGGAGAAAGTATTCAATCTTTTACGTGTAAGTATAATATTAATTGGGGGTTTTTAATAGGTGTCCTTTTTCACATTGAGAAAAATTTATTTTTAGTTTATTGAGTGCTTTTATCGTGGAATGGTGTTAGGTTTTGTCTACTTATTTTTATATATATATTCAGATGATCATGTGGCTTTTGGCTTTTATTCTACTGAATATGGCTTATTACATTATATGATTTTGGTATGTTAAGCCAACTTTACACTTCTGGGATAAACCTCATTTGGTTATGTTGTGTAATCCTTTTTTATATGTTGTTATTTTCAGTTTGCTACTGTAGTATTATTGATGATTTTTGTGTCTATATTCTAAAGAAAGATCAGCCTTTAGTTTTCTTATGATGTTTTGTGTGACCTTAGTATTATTATAATACGGCCCTTATAGAATGAGTAAAAATGTGTTCTTTGGGGGGGGGACTCTCTATGAAAAATTGACACCAATTCCTTAAATTTTTGGTATAATTCATAAGTAAAGCCATCTACCTGAACTTTTCTTCGTTGTAAGTTTTTAAAACTATGAATACAATTTCTTTACTTGTTATAGGTCTATTCAGGTTTTCTATTTCTACTTGACTTAGTTTTGGTATATTTGGGTCTTGCAAGGAATTTATCCATTTCATCTGTTATCTAGTTTGTTGTCATACATTTGTTTATGTCATTTCCTTATAAGACTTTATTTTTATATGGTTGATAGTGATATTACATTAGTAGTGTTTTTAAAAAAATATTTATTTTAGTTGGAGTAAAAATATGGGGACACAGAATATAGCATTTGGAAACATTGTGTAGCCACAGAATATGTTTATGTAGAGTGAACTTTTAATCATAATATAATGGAGCTCACTGTAGATTTTTCACTGGACTGACAAAGCATGCAAATTTTTTCTGTATAGCTATATACAGTATATATAATAAGTATAGCTATATACAGTATATATAATAAGTATAGCTATTGCTATCCTTATTAAGGTTGGAGAAATTATTATTGTAGAAGTATAAAATAAAGGAATTGAACATAACAGAATTAAGAGAATTATAAAATTTAAAGGAGTCAGGATTACTTGATTATAATAAAAACATTCATTTCCTAAGAGAATTGTTTATTTGTCCCTTGTCCTTAGAAAAAATTATAGGCACTAGCTTGAAAATTGAATTAACATGTGGTCACTATCTTTGTTGATCACTGACAGAATCCAAGCAATGCCTTAAGATATCTTAAAGCCTGTCATAAATCTACACTGAAATTCACTAGTTATCAGTGTGAAGTAATATCTGCCCCTGACTGATACCTACATGTGCATTTTATTTTGGGCATGGCCTTAGACATTTGATTTTTGGTGTCTGAAGGGATAGCTATTCTAACTCCCATTTTCTAAATGATAATAATATGGCTAATGTTCCTACTGCCTGCCTAAGATGCTGCTTCCTTTTCTGGTCACATATGCAACTGATTTTGTAGTCTTGTCAATGGCTAACTTGCCCTGTATTTTATCCCTGTTTTACTGGAATTTGAAAAGAGTTGTTTCTTAGTGTTTAGTAACTATCTTAAAAGAGATAGACTTTCGCCATTTTTTTCCCCAAAGTATTTTGGGAAATGTACATATTTACATCACTGTTGCATAATGAGCATGCTTTTGAAGATAATAATGGAATTCAAATGAAGGTTTCTGGCCAACTGAAATATTATATTGGCTAATAAAATTTCATACCATTTAAAATTCTGTATATTCTCTGTTGTCATATCCTAATTTTATGTATGTGAATATGGAAACTATCCTGTGTGTATTCCTTTATTTCATTGTCTGAAGGTCTTCCAACTAGCTTACTGAAGTAGACAAAAAAAAAAATGTTCTTTGAATTTACTCTACTGTGTTTCTATTAGAAATCTCAAATTCAAATAGAAGGCCACAGTTTCTCCTTGAGTTTTCAAGATTAATTTTCAACCTGTATTTGCATAACCTTTTGATGTTCTAAACTGTATATTTTGGAAATAGATTTTAAGAGAATCAAAGAATGCTACTTGAGAGAAAATGGAATATGTTAAGGTATTTTCTAACATTTATTAGGTGGATTTATAAGTCACATAAGAATGTTTTCATGATATACAAAGTTATTTTATCTTGAAAAATCATAATAAATGTGTTTGAGGCAAATGTCTTACAAAATGTATCAGATCTATTTTCATGTTATCATTAGGAAATTGCTCATTTATCTTTACATATATTTAGGGATGAAGCATTGAGGTAAACAAACACATTTTCAAATATAACCATGTAGTTGACTGTTCTGTTGTTGTTGATTTCGTTATTTTCTCTACACTTTTATACTCTATATGTCAGTCCTTATTCCTCCCACTACTCAATTGAAAACTGCTCTTTACAACTCATGTTTTGTCCATGAAGTCCTTCATGAATTACCTAATACATCACATAAACTTTTTACTTAGCTTGTATGGTGCTGTTTTTTATTTCTGTTACTTATTTTGTCTATATGGAAGCAGAATAAATATGTGATTGATACTACTACTGAGAAAGAATGTGTTGTTTGTATCTCCTTTTCATTGTTGATGATTTTTAGTAGCTCACCCAAGTATACTTATCCTCCTCATATCAGCTTTAAGTGATTCATCTAATTTACTATCTATTATTTCAAAATTAGCCCTCCAAATTGGCATAGAGAAAGTATTGGGGAAAAATTGATCTTAAAAAATTTACATTTTGAAAACTTATATTGTAAGACATTGTGATTGTTAATTAAGTCACATTTTTAAACCAGTTCAAATTCCTTATGTTTACAGATATAGCAGGATGTTACTTTAGGTCGTCACACATTTCTTCTCTTTATTCATGTTTAAAAGGAGTAAAGAAACAAACTGTTATGATAAATCAACAATTGTAAGACATGGGAAGCAGCTCAAGTTTGCAAAGATTTTTTGTTTGTTTGTTTTATATCTCTTCGAAGATTTTAAGTTTCCTTATTCAACATTTAAATTAGAAAATTGATCATTCTTTTCATGGATGTAACTTCTAAAGAAAATGGAACCTGAAAGGAATGTAACTTTAGGACTATGGTAGGGATAATGTAAGAACAGATAGAGGGGTTATATGGGAATAGAGAAAGAAGAGGAGATACTGGAAAAATAAAGGAAAATCCAATTGCTAGTATGATAGGGTTTTGAATTACCTTATAATAGACTTTTTAATTAATGTTTTGGACCATCATAATACTCTATATGTATTATTGATCTGATAATGGAAGATCTCACTTTCTTATAAGGAACTATATTCTTAAACTTCCCCAGGTTTAAAATAAAAACTTAAGAATAGAGAATTCAGTGTGAAAAATTTGCTGTAATACCATGTCTGCTTATCTTACTATAAATCACTAGCTTTAATCAGGAAAGCACAACTGTATATTTAAACTGGTAGAGATTAATGGGCCTTAACCTTACGTGAGTAGTAATAGTGGAGAGAGATGAGGTTATGGCTAATACTGTGATAGTATCAGAGCCTCTAGGTAATGTAAAGCTCAAGAGTGGATAGTTCAATAAGGAAGCCAAAGTTGTATTCTAGTGCTCGTTCGTTCGTCCTTCCTTCCTTCCTTTCTTTCTTTCTTTTGTTTTTGTTTATGTTGATAACCACAAAAAATTTTTTGTCTTTGTTACCCAGACAGGAATCAACAGAGAGTGACTGATACACTCACTGAACAAAATCCATTGATTTTTACAGAAGGTTGCATTGTTTCCTTAAAGGGAGTAAAGATGTTCATTATGACTGAAATGGTAGAAAGACTTGGGCATATGATGACATTGAGACTCTGGAATGAGAATGTAACAAGTAATATAAAAGGTAGTTCAACTTCTTTGGGATGCAAAAAGGTTTTAAAACATCACTGTAATTTTGACAGATCACAATCACCTGAGCTTACCTCCTCCCACAGATTCACCAAAAATACAACTACATATAGTTGTATTTTTGTATTTCTCTGTATTTCTCAGACTTTTTCTGAGAACAAAGTCTAATAGAACAGCTCATTCACAACTAAAAATGTTTATAAATATAGATAAATTAATAATAAGTAAATAAATGTATGTATGTATTTATAAACATATTAAAGCATTTAGGAAGGGCAAAGATAAGGTCTATTCAGAGCAAACATTCTTGGCACAAAAACCTCACTAGTGGGAGGGATATCACAAACTTAAGCATATTCCTTGATAAATGAGAGGTTCAAGCCTTACTTACATAAGACATCCCTGACTGAATAAAGAATAAAAGCTCCCATAATGTTTGGCTTTTAAAATCAGTGGGACTTAAATCCTGGAGAGCTGGAAGGCAATAGGAAACCAAGACTCAACTTTTAAAGTACCTGCATCCAAAATCACTCACTCCAAGATCCAGCAAAGAGGCAGCAGTTTGAAAAGGTTCTGTACCATACTTAAAGGAGACTTACTAATTTCATGGCATGTGCTGGACAAAAAAGGATCTGTAGGAAATTTCTCCAGGAATAGACATGCTCCTAGACATCAATTTTTCACTTTCCTATCTAGCTGACTTGGCACTACCAGGCACTCTTTCTGATACTTTCCATCTACCTTTTTAGCATTGTTCACCCTCCCCACTATTCCCCGGTGGACCTGTCATGCCTAACCCACCTGCTCAGGCAGGTAAGCCTCCAAAGCAGCTCCTGTTCCTGGTAGGCAGCCCCAGCTGAGAAAGCTATACCCCAAAGCTGTATCTCTGCATCCAGTGGGAAGCCCTCTCAGTACCAGTATACCTTAAAGTGCCTCCCACTCTGCCACCCCAAGGGGTTGGCCCCAACTTGGGCTAACACTCCACCAAAGTGGATCCTGCCCATGAGGGCCAGACCCATCCTCCCAGCATTTTCCCAACAGCTGTGGCTTGACCTTACAGCCAGCTGCACTGGAGGCCATCCCTTCCACCAGCACATCCACAGTAGTTGTGGTTTAGCTACAAAAGAAGGGTACATGCAGTCCACACAAGGGATACCACTTGAGCACCTGGGTCTAGCCAGCACCTAATCAGAGAGGTTTGAGTTTCTGGGTCACACAGGAAACTCTACATAAAGACCAGGAGACATAGCTCAGCTTCCCATTACATAAAAACAGAGAGAGTCAGACAAAATGAAGAGACAGAGGAGTATGTTCCAAATGAAAAACAACATAAAACTTCACGAAAAATAAAACAAAACAAAAACAATTGAATGAAATTGAGATAAACAATCTAACTAGCAAAGAATTTAAAGTAATGTTCAGAAAAAATGTTCAAAGAAGAACTGATGAAATAAGAATTTAAGGCATTGAAGAAACAAACAAACAAAGAGAATGAGTCAGAACTGATGAATACAATAACTGAAATGAAAAATACCCTGGGGGAATTGATGACATATTAAGTTACACACAAGAATAAATCAACAATTTGGAAATCAGGGTAAGAAAAATTTTCAAATGAACAGCAAAAATAAAAAAATTAAAACAATGAAGATATTTTAAGATACCACTTGATGATATCAAATATACTAATATTTGCAATAAAGGTTTCCCAGAAGGAGGGAAAAAAGAGAAAGGGGCAAAAACACTTATCTAAAGAAATAAAGGCTAAAGAATTCCTTAACCTGTAGAAAGAAACAGACATGTGTGTCCAGGAAGCACAGTCACAACCAAGATGCACCCAATGAGGTCTACACCAAGACACAAAATAATTAAAAAGTCAAAATTAAAGATAGATATCCAAAAGCAGTAAGAGAAGAGCAACTAGATACAAATGACATAAACCCCTAATGTTAGAAGATGATTTTCCAACAAAAACTCCATGCCAGAAGAGAATGGCATGATATGTTCAAAGAGTTGGAAAAACAGAACAAAACAAAACAATATAACCAAGACTATTTTACTAGCAAGTTTATTTCCCAGAATTGAAATACAGATAATATCCCAGACAAAGGAGTTCATCACCACAAAACCTACCTTACAAAAAATATTAAAGAGACATAAGTGGATGAAAAAGAGGTTATAGTTAGAAGAAAATTATGAAAGAAAAAGGTCTCCCTGGCAAAAGCAAACATATAGTAAAGGTAGTAGATAAAGTACTCATAAAACTAGTATGGAGTTTAAAAGACAAAAGTAGTAAAACTATTTCTGCAAGGATTATTAAGGATTACACAAAATTAAAAAGATGTAAAATATAACATCAAAACCATAATATATGGGGAGGGAAAGTAAACATCTAGCACTTTCAGAATATGTTTCAATTTAAATAATCATCAACTTAAAATAGACTATTACAAACGTAGAGTTTTGTATGTGAACCTCATGGTAACCACAAACCAAAAACCTGTAATAGATATGCAAAACATAAAGGGCAAGAACCAAACATAACACCAAGAAACTAATCAATTCACAAAGGAAGAGAGCAAGAGAAGAACTACAAAACAACCAAAAAACAATTAAGTGGCAATAAGTACATGTCTATCATTATTTTAAGTGCAAATGGACTAAATTATCCAATAAAAGATATAAGGTAGCTGGAAAGATTAAGGAAAAAAAAAAAAAAGAAGAAGATCCACCAGTAAGTTGCCTATAAATGACTCACTTAAGACCAAAGACAAATACAGACTGAAAATAAACATGGAAAAAGATAGTCTATGCAACTGGAAATGAAGGAAAACTGGAGCAGCAATATTTAGATCAGACAAATAAACTTTAAAAGCAAAGTTCATAACAAGAGAGGAAGAAACAATAATGATAAAATGATCAACCCAATAAGAGGATATAACAATTGTAAATATCTCTACACCCAATATAGGGGGATCTAAACTATTATAGTGAATATTAACACACATAAAAGGAGAAATTGACAGGAATACAATATGAGGGGACTTTAACACCTTACTTCCACCAATGAATATTTCACCCAGACAGAAAATAAAGAAAACTGGGGCCTTAAATGACACATTAGACCAGATGAAGTCAATATATATATTCAGAAGCATTCCATCCAGAAAGGAGTATGCATGCTTATCAATGTTCATGGAACATTCTCCAAGACATAACACATTAGGCCAAAAAACATGTCTCAATAAAATTAAATCAGTAATGAAAAAACTGCAAGTAAAGAATAGTCCAGGGTCATGTGGCTTCACAGGTGAAATCTAACAAACATGTAAAGGAGAATTAATTCCTCCTTTCCTTGAAAAACTATTCCAAAAAACTGAACAGGATAAACACTTCCAAATTAATTCTACAAGGCCGGCATTACCTAATACCAAAACCAGGCAAAGACACAAAACAATAACAAAAGAATTATAGGCAATATCCCTGATGAAAATATATACAAAATCCTCAATAAAATATTAGCAAAACAAATTCAACAATACATAAAAAACAAACAAACAACAACAACAAACACAAACATCTATACACCATGATAAAGTGGAACTTACTCCAGGGATTTAAAAGATAATTCAGTATCTGCACATCAATTAGCATGACACACTGCATGAACCAAATGAAAGATATAAATTATATGATCTCAGCACATGTAGAAAAAGCATTTGACAAAATTCAATATTCATTTATGAAAAAAAACCAACTCCCCAAAAATTGAGTATGGAAGAAAGAGCTCAACATTATAATACACATATGATAAACACACAGTTTACATTTACCCACTGGTGAAAACTTGAAAGCTTTTACTTTAAGATTTAAAAAAAAAAAAAAAGACAAGGTTGACCATTAGCTCTCTTTTTATTCAACAATTCAACATAGTACTGGAAGTCCAAGCTGCAGCAATTTGGCAAGAAAAAGAAAGAAATGCATCCACATTTTAAGGGAGAAGTAAAACTGTCACTCTCTGCACAAGATATTATACTAGATTCAGTACAGTTACAGGATACAAAATCAATATACAGAAAACTGTTGCTATATATACAGAAAATAGTATATAGAAATACTGTTAACAAACTATCAGAAAGAGAAATTAAGAAAATAATTTACAATTGCAACCAAAAGAATAAAATACGTAGGAATAAATTTAATTAAGGTGAAAAACCCATATTCTGAAAACTGTAAGACATTAATGAAAGAAATTTAAGATGACACAAATAAATGGAAGGATATACCATGCTTATGGAATGGAAGAATTAATATTGGTAGAAGTCCATGCTAAGGAAACTATAGATTCAATGCAATCCCTATCAAATACCGATGTTATTGTTCACAGAACTAGAACAAATAATCCTAAAAAACAAATAATCCTTAAAAAAAACAAAACAAAAAAGAAACAAACAACAAACAACAACAAAAAATCTACAAAATATCCCAAGTTGCCAAAGCAATCCAGAGAAATATGAACAAAGCTAGAGGTAACAGGTTCCCTGATTTCTAACTATACTACAAAGCTATAGTCATCAAAATAGTATGGTATTCACACAGAAAAAGACACTAATCAATGGAATGGAATAAAGTGCCCAGAAACAATCTACACTTATATGGTAAATCTGTAACAAATGAGGTAAAAATATACAGTAGGAAAAAGACAGTTGCCTCAATAAATGGTGTTAGGAAAATTGGAAAGCCACATTCAAAAGACTGAAACTGGACCACTTTCTTAAACCATATATGAAAATGAATAAAAGACCTAAATGTAACACCTGAAGCCATAAAACTCCTAAGAAAAAACATAGGCAGTAAACTTTCTGATGTATGTCGTAGCAATAATAGTTTTTGATCTGTTTCTTAAGGCAAGGACAACAAAAATACTTAGGCAAATGGGACTACATCAAACTAAAAAACTTTTTCACAGTGAAGGAAACCATCAATACAATGAAAGGGCACCTTACTATATATGAGAAGATATTTGTACATGATGTATCTGATACAGGGTTAATATTCAAAATATATACATAATTCATACAACTCAACACCAAAAACCCAATAATATTTAAAAATGTACTTAGAGACCCATAGCTATTTTCCTAAAGAAAGACTTATACATGACTAATAGACAAATAAAAAAGTTAGTATCACTAATAATCAAGGAAGTACAAATAAAAACCACAAGAGATTTCATGTCACATCTGTCAGAATGGTTAGCACCAAAAAGAGAAGAAATAACATATTAGCAAAGATGTGGAAAACAGGAAACCCCCACGTACTGTTGGTGAGAATATACATTTTTAGCCACTATGGAAAATAGTACGGAAGTTCTTCAAAGAATTAAAATAGAAATACCATATGATCCAGTAATTCCACCTCTGGAATAACTATCTAAAGAAAACATCTTATCTATCTAAAGAAAATATAAACATTAATTTGAAAAGGTATATACATCCCTAAGTTTATTATAGAATATTTTACAACAGCCAAGATATGGAAGCAACCTAAATGTTCATTGTTACATGAATATATCAAGAAGATAACACACACACAGAGCGATACTGTATTCTATACAATATTTGCATCCCTGTTGGGGTTAACGATGATCATGAAATCATCCACAATACCTGGCTTGCTAAAATGTAACACTGAGGCCACTGGGGGTAAGGGAAGGCTTTGGAGTAGGGCATAGGCTTTTCGAATGCCAAGGCACGTGTTATATTCTGCTGTAGGAATGCTGTGGGGAGTTGCCTTCCAAGAAGCTTTCTTAGCCCAAAAAGCAGCCCTGTGATCTAAAGAGATGTACGCACTGTCCCTTAGGCTATGTTTAGCAGAACTCCTAGAACATGTAGACTAGCTTTTGGTATCTTTCCCATAAACAGATCCTCCTAGTTCCAGTTCCCTTTGTCACACACCAATGCTTGAGAAAGTGTTAAAGATTTGTGATTATCCTGAAGGAACAATAAAAGCAAGAGCAAAGAAAAGCAAAGGGTCTTCATCTCTGAGCATTGACCTCCTTGCCTTCTCCTCTCTTTCACAGCAAAGTTTGAAGTAATCTTTCATCTATTGGTACAGGAATTGGGGGCCATTCCTGGCATATCCCATATAATTGGTGTGTACACACACACACACACACACACACACACACACACACACACACACAAACAAATATTACCCAGACATAAAAAAGAATGAAATCTAGCCATTTGTCAAAACATGGGTAGATGTACAGGGTATTACACTAAGTGAAAAAAATAAGGCAAAGAGACAAATACCATGATTTCAGTTACATGTAGAAGCTAAAAATAATGAAACAAGTGAACAAAGAAAATAGAAACAAAGTCATAAGTACATAAAACTGGTGGTTGCTAGAGGAAGGTGGGGTTAAAAATAGGTAGAATAGTTGAAAAGGATTAATATGTGTAAACTTCTAGTTGGAAAATAAATGTCACATGGATGTGAAGTACAACCTAGGGGATAGAGTCAATAATACTGTAATAACTTTATATGGAGACAGGCAGTGACTAAACTTATTGCGGTCATCATTTCATAATGTTTATTAATGTCAAATCATTATGTTGCATAGCTAAAACTAGTATAATATGTTATGTTAACTATAGTTAAGCTAAAAATGATTGCCATGTTTTTTACTGGAGTTGAGTGAAGCATGAAGCTACAAAACTTGTGCCAGGAAGGAAAACTTTGAACTCAGGTTTGAACACTGTGTGGAAAGTCCATAATAATGAAATCACTCAGATAATACTCACAGCTTGGAGAAAGGGCTTAAAGTGCAAGAAAAATGGGTATCTGTGTCTGCAAGTAACTGGCTGAAAATTTTGGAAGTTACTGTAATAAAACCCAACAAGAAAAGTATTCTATGCTATGACTATTCAGCAAAAAGAGAATGAAAAAAAAGTCTAGATTTTTAAATGATTTCTCTTTCTTTTTACAAGAGAAAGGAAGACAATGAAATAGAATGAGGGAAGGTGATGAGTGTCAGAAATACAAGATTGAGTGCAAGAAGCCAGATGCAAAATGATATATGTTATATGATCCTCTTATATAAATTCAAAAAGAATAAACCAATATCTGACATTAAAACCAGGATATTCTTTACCTTTAGGAGTAATGACGTGGGGATACAAGGAGGCCTCTGTGATTCTAGGGGATGTTCTAGTTCCTATTCTGTAAAATGCTTACATGAATGTGTTTATTTTGTGAAAATTCATCTGACTGACACTTAAAATTTTTGCAATTTTCTATATGTAAATTTCTTGAATGAAAATTTTAATGAAATATACTTTAAAATTCATAATTATGTAAGTATGCCAGAAAGAAAAAAGAACATGAGGCAAGAGCAGGAGAAGAATGAAAATGACATTAGATCAATGCATTATGGAAGAAAGGAAATTGAGCAATTTTATTCATCTTCTTTGGTCAGATCTCTGAGGTCCACCTGGATAAGCAAGGCAGAGCCTCCAGAGTGTGGCAACTTATCTGTTATTTACATGTATTTTGTGGCTCAGAGCACAGAAAGAAAAGCAAAAATACTAAAACCTGATTCTCCTCTGCCCTCTGATCTCCTGTGTTACCCATTTGCCATTCTCAATAGGAAGATAGTTGCAAAGCAACTTGAGTAATATAGTTCAAAGGGGCTAACCTTTTAGGTTAAAACAAAGAGTAGAGCTGGATGGAATAAAAATAGTCATAGAGGGGAACTGGACAACTAATGAAATGTCCTGATACTAAAACTCTTAGTAAACCTACAGTTACAAATAAATACAGTGGCATTTCTTGGTGTGCTTCCTTGGTTTGTTTTCTATAGACAGCAGGACTGAACTGATCCAGTGCTTTCTGAATTCCAAAACACGGCTGAGATTCAACAAGGCTCTGGGATTGATGGGAAGTCCAAAATTTTCACATGGCTTGAGGTTTCTAAGTAGTGGATAGTTATGACTCTATACATTTTTATCATGTTCAATTTGGCTTTCATGCCTGCTGTTTCATCACAGATTATTCCCCCTTAGCTACTGCTCTTTCAAAGATGTCTTCTTAAATTAAGATGCCACTGCTGAACTGCCAACAGCTGGAAATGTGTATTTAATTGTTCTTCCAGGAGAGAAAATATGTTGCACCCATCCCATTGGGACCATTGCCTTGCTTTCCTGGGATGGCTGACCGCACTTAATGGAGCGATTTGTGTTGGTAGAACAGCTTTGTTGTTGTTGATGTTGATTTTTTTTCATGCAAAACTAATTGCTTCATACAATTAGATCCATAACCTTGTGCAATTAACAATGTTCTAAACAACTGAAAATCAACCTACAACCTCTTACTTAAATGGTGAGAATTCAGTGTGATTTTCACCAATGAAGTGAAAGACTTAATCAAGATAGCTTCTAAATGATAAACTATTTTTGCTTCCTCTGCTTTAATTTTAATTTATAAACTAAGTGTCTATTTTATTTGTACTACATATACAAACACCTTTAAAATTTTTTATAATTCTGTTTTCTTTTCTGTTTTACACATATAACCATATGCATATTTATTCTAAAGTTTTATTCCTCTAAAATTAAAAAAATTGTAATTAGTTCTTCAAATACTGATTTTTATTTACAATGGGGAATTTAAAATTATATAACTTTACCTAATATATATGTTTTTTAAATACACTATATAAACTATTAGAAATCCTAAGAACTACTGTGAATATTAAGGTTTATCATAATTTTCCTTGACATCAGAAATTTCACTTCTTCATTCACAAAGATACAATGTTTAACATTTCATTTTTAAAACCATATGTGATTATCAAATTATTCAAAGACAGAGCCTCCAGGGTTACAAAACAGAAGTATATTTATACTTGTTATTTGTGAAAAAAATAATTTTATGAAATAACAATATCTAGGGCGCCTGGGTGGCTCAGTGGGTTAAGCCGCTGCCTTCGGCTCAGGTCATGATCTCAGGGTCCTGGGATCGAGGCCCGCATCGGGCTCTCTGCTCAGCAGGGAGCCTGCTTCCCTCTCTCTCTCTGCCTGCCTCTCCATCTACTTGTGATTTCTCTCTGTCAAATAAATAAACAAAATCTTTAAAAAAAAAAAAAACAAAAACAATATCTAAATCCATCTATCAATAGTCAATTTATCAAACTTCTAAATAAAAAATGTTTGAAATTCTCCAGTAAAAATAAAAATTTGACACTGTTTTAAAATATTCAACACAATGCCATAGTTCCTCACTAAAATAGTAGCCACCTTTTTAGTTGTCCTCAATTTTTACTTACTGTTACTTTCAAGTCAGATCATAGCACATTTCCGTTTGTGCTGCATCTAACTACAAGTGGTCTAACTTATTATGTGTTACTCATTTTAGGGGAGTCACATTCCAGACCCACTGCTTTCATGTTTATATTATATAGATTTTCTGCATAAGCTAGTAATGATTAATTATACAATACCCAATTTATGATATGACAGTTAAGGAAACTGCCACTATTTACAGGCTCTTTGAATATTTATTACATTGTCACTCCTAAGGTAATATTTGAGAAAACCTAAAAATGTAATATGGTGTGGTAAATATGACCACTCTAAAAAATTTCTCTTCATCAGTTTGTAAAAGTCTTGATGACATAAATGATCATATTTGTGGTTGTGTCCCTATTATCTAATATGGTGTGTGAGATATTGTTGGTTCTTAATATATGTTTTCCCAATGACAAATGGAAGCATAATTTAAGGCACGGAAACACATAGAGGGATGATTTAAATAAATGACAAGTAATTAAAAGAGCACTCTCCGTTAATATAAATATTTCTTAAAAGGTTATGCCGTTTCAAATTAATGTATTTTAACCTAAATAAAACAAAGAAAACTGATGTGTCTGTATGTAGAAATTCACATATTAGGACATGAAACTCTCATGCAAATATCAAATAAGAAAAATATTTAGGGGGGTGCCTGGGTGGCTCAGTGGGTTAAGCCTCTGCCTTCAGCTCAGGTCATGATCTCAGGGTCCTGGTATCAAGTCCCACATTGGGCTCTCTGCTCAGCAGGGAGCCTGCTTCCCTCTTTCTCTCTGCCTGCCTCTCTGTCTACTTGTGATCTCTCTCTGTCAAATAAATAAATAAAATCTTAAAAAAAAATCTAGGAAACATTTATGATGCAGTAACTCGTTAAAAATTTAATATGCTAGAAATATTTATAATGTTTTTTTAATTCTCTATTTTTAAAAAATAAATGTACTAGTTTTCCATTTCCTTTTTTCCCTGGATTTGTAATATACTGATAACCTCAATATAGAAAAAAATGATAAAGTGCTTAACAAAACTAGGACACATATACCTAATGCCCCCAATTTCTAAGTTTTCTTCAACTACTCCCTGTTCTCTGTCATATAAGCTTACCTGGGTTGAATACAATGCCAGTGGAAATTAATTTTCTTCCTCTCTTGGAGTCTAGGTACTATAGTCAAATCTCCTGATAGATAGATATTATGATGTTGTTAAAATGTCAACCATAAAATATATGCTTTAGTAGGTACAATGTGACCTAGTTAACTGTACTGAGAGAACCTTTGTTCTTAGCATATTAACATTTTAGTTCTAAAATTATAGGCCATAGGTTAAAATAATAGAAAACTTGAGCACTTTAAATAATTCTAAAACACACATTTTCCTCTTATTTACCTTAGAAAAGGCTTCAGTTCAGACTATCAAAACTAAATGTGTATTACATTGCTTTCAAAGCATGTGTACTTTTCGGTTTCTCTGACTTGACTTCCAGCATAAAATCCATAGCATAACTACTAAAAGACAATTTTAACACAACTGGAATTTTTACCTCATCAATTAAGTATTATGAAATATTTCTTTAAAAGCTCTTAAGGTCAAATACAAGAATAAATATTATTATCTAAGTTATTATAGTTTTATTTTTTTTTTAAAGATTTTATTTATTTATTTGACAAACAGAGATGACAAGTAGTCAGAGAGGCAGGCAGAGAGAGAGGAAAGGACACAGGCTCCCTGCTGGGCAGAGAGCCCGATACAGGGCTCGATCCCAGGACACTGGGATCACGACCTGAGCCGAAGGCAGAGGCTTTAACCCACTGAGCCACCCAGGCGCCCTATAGTTTTATTTTTAAATTTATTTTTATTGAGATAAAATTGATATAAAACATTGCATAGATTTAAGATGTACAATTATTGATTTGATACATTTATATATCACAATATGATTACCATTATAGCATTTGCTGCCACCTACTTTCGGTCCCATAAATATCACTTATTTTTTCTGTTGGGAACAATTAAGATCTAGTTTCTTAGAGTTCTGGTAAGATGGTGGAATAGAAGATCATTATCCCATGGAAACAATGAGATAAGAGACACATCAGGGCAGTAACTCAGAAAATGACCTGAAGACTAACAGAACACTTTCCACAGTGACTCATGAAAAGGGGACCACATCCAAAAGTGTAGAAGGGACAAAAACATGGTTGGAAACCAAACCCTTGAAAAGACTAACCACAAACCAGAAGAACACTAGATGCATAAAGGAGAGAGAGAGGAGCAGACAACATCTCAGTCACCAAAGTCATTGGGAACCTGTACTGGGAAGATAAATCTCCACAACATTTGGCTTTGAAAACCACAATGAATGCCACCCTGAACTAACCCAAAGAGGTCCAAACCAAGATGCATAATGATAAAATGTCAAAAGTCGGGATAAAGAGAGTATTTTAGCAGTAAGAGAAAAGAAAATGGTTACAATCAAGAGACACACCATAAGGCTATCAGCTGATTTTTTTCAGCAGAAATTGTATAGGCCAGAAGAGACCGACAAGGTATATTTAAAGTACTGAAAGAAAAAAAAAAAAAAAAAGCCTGGACCAAGAACACCTTACCCAGCAAGGTTGTCACTCAGTATAGAGAGATAAAGAATTTCCCAGACAAAGTTCATCATAATTAAACTAGCCTTACAAGAAGGATTGAGGGGAATTTTTTTTTTTTTTATTTTTTTTTGAGTAGAAAGAAAGGGCCATAATCAGGAGTAAGAAAATAATGAAAGGAAGATAATTTCACAGGTAAATGAAAACATAATAAAATCAGTAGATTAATCACTTATAAAACCAGTACAGAGCTTAAAGCACAAAAGTAGTAAAAATCAATTACGTCTATACAAATGAAAGGATTCACAAAATAAAAGGATGTGAAGCATGTCATCACATACATAAAATTTGGGGGAGGGTGTAAAAACGTAGTGCTTTTAGAATGGGTGAAAACTTAAGCAACTACCAACTTAATATAGACCTCTATATGCCTAAGATGTTATATATGAGCCTAATGTTAACCACACACCAACCATCAGTAACAGATACACAGAAATGAAGTGAAAGGAATGCAAGTATAATACTAAGAAAGCCATCAAACCACAAGGAAAGAGAGCATGAGAAAAAGAAAGGAGCAGAGAACTACAAAATAACCATAGAACAAGAAAGAAAATGGCAATAAGTATTATACCTATCACTAATTATTTTCTTGAAGGTTTTATTTATTTATTTGAGAAGAGAGAGTAAGTAAGTGAGAGAGAGAGCATGAGCAGGGGAAGAGGCAGAGTGAAAGGGAGAAACAGACTCCCCACTAAGCAGGAAGACTGATGGAGGGATCAATCCTGGGCCTCCAGGATTATGATGACCTAAGCTGAAGGCAGAAGCTTAACTGACTGACCCACCCAGGTGCCCCAGCTAATTAAGTATAGCTAAACTAAATACTCCAACCAAAATATATAGGGTGAATGAATGGATTAAAAAGCAACATCCATGTATATTCTCCTACAAGAGACTATTTTCAGACTTAAGTACATATGTGCATTGAAACTGAAGGGCTGAAATTCTTTTATCATACAAATGGAAGAGAAAGTAAAGCTGTGGTACAACATCTATATCAGAAAAAATAGGCATTAGAACAAAGAATATAACAAAGAAGGATCATTCATAATGACAAAGGGAATGATCCAACAAGAGGGCATAGCTAGTGTAAATATCTGTGTACCTAAGATGGAAACATCCTTTAACAGACTCAAAAGAAAAAACAGACAGTAATGCAATAATAGTAGGGAATTTAAACACTCCACCTTACTTTAAGGAAGAGAGTAAAAAGAGGGAAGAAAATTAATTTGACAGACAGTGGCTACCCTAATCTTGGGAAGGAAATAGATATCCATATCCAGGAGGCACAAAGAACCCCTCCATAAAATCAACAAAAGCAGGTACACACCAAGACATAATTAAAAATGGCAAAACATAATGATAAAGAAAAAAATGTAAAAGTAGGAAGACAAAAGAAGATAGTGACATACATGGGAACCTCTATAAAACTCTCAGGGGACTTTTCAGCAGAAAGTTTCCATGCCAAAAGAGAATGGCATGATATATTCAAAATGCTGCATCAGAAAAATCTGTAGCCCACAATGTTCTATCTAATATGGCTATTATTCAGAATAGAAGGAGATATAAAATATTTCTTAGTCAAACAAAAAAACAAAGAAGTCAATGACCTCTAAACCAGGTCTCTAAGAAATATTAAAAGGGACTCTTTGATTGGAAGGAAAGATCAAAAGTGATAATATGAGCATAGGAAACACAAAAGCAATGAAAATAAATATTTGGGCAAAATATCAATCAAGACTCTAAAAAACAAACAAACAAACAAACAAACAACAAAAAACAAAACCCAGGATGTAAAATATGACAATATATATACAAAATGTAGGAAGAAGAGGAGTGAAGAATGGTCTCTCAAACTTAAAACACCATGAGCTTTACATAGACTGCTATATGCAGAAGAGGTAATATAAAACCTAATGGTAACCACAAATCAAAAACCACTAATAAGGGGTGCCTGGGTGACTCAGTCAGTTAAGCATCTAACTCATGGTTTTGGCTCAGGTCATGATCTCAGGGTAGAGATAGAACTCCACATCAGGCTACACACTGAGCACAGAGCCTTCTTGAAATTCTCTCCCTCTCCCTCTGGCTCTTGCCTCCCCTCCAATCTCTCCCTCACTAAATAAAATCTTTAAAAAAAACCCCACTAATAAATATTTAAATAAAGAGAAAGAAATCCAAATATATCATTAAAGATATATCAAAGATATATCAAAAAAATTTATCAAAGCATGTAGGAGAGAGAGATAAGAAGGGATCAGAGAAAATATTCACAAACAATCCCAAAACAAATAATAAAATGACAATAAATGACAACTAATAAATATCTCTCAATAACTGCTATAAATGTAAATGGATGAAACATTCCAACTGAAAGACATATGATGACAGAATGGATTAAAAACAAAGCAAATGAACAGACAAAAAACAAGAGTCATTTATATCCTGCTTACGAGAGACTGATTTTAGACCTAAAGACACCTGCAGAATGATAATGAAGGGACAGAGAAACAATTATCATGCAAATGGATGTGAAAGGAAGCCTGAGTAACAATACTTATATTACAGAGAATGGATTTTAAAATTAATCTTGTAGCAAGAAACCAAGAAGAACACTATATAATAAGAAAGGGGACAATCCAGCAAGAAAATCTAACAACCATAAATATTTATGCATCCAATAGGGGAGCAACCAAATATATAAAATAGTTAGTAACAAACGTAAAGGAACAAGTTGATAGTAATACAATAATAGTAAAGGACTTTAATACTTCACTTAAATCAATGGAGAGATCATCTAAATGGAAAATCAAAAAGGAAAAAATGGCTTTGAATGATACACTGGACTAAATGGATCTAACAGATATATTCAGAGCATTCCATCCTAAAACAGTAGAATACATGTTATTTTCAAGTGCAAAGGGAACATTCTCCAGAATCAATCACGTATTAGGCCACAAAACAAGCCTCAACAAATTCAAAAAGTTAAAAATTACACCATGCATCTTTTCTGATCATAATGCTAGAAGTCAACCACAAGAAAAATCCGGAAGACCACAAATGCAAGAAGTTTAAATGACATGCTACTAAACAATGAATGAGCCAACCAGTAATTAAGAGTAGAAATTAAAAAAAAAAAAAACATGGAAACAAATAAAAATAAAAACACATGTCAAAAATATTTGTGGTTCTGTGACAGTGGTTCAAAGATGGAAGCTAATAGCAATACAGACCTACTTCAAGAAGAAAGAAAAATCTCATATAAACAACCTAACTTTATACCAAATGGAGCTGGGCAACCTAAAACCAGCAGATGGGAAAATAAAGATTAGAACAGAAATAAATGATGTAGAAACTAAAATAGTAGGACAGATCAATGAAACAGGAACTGGTTCCTTAAAAAAAAATCAATAAAAATCATAAACTACAGACAGACTAGTTAAAAAAAAAGAGAAAAAAATTAATAAACCAAATGAGAGAGGAGAAATAACAATCAACACCACAGAAATACATACAATTATGGGAGAATATTATGAAAAACTATATATGAAAAGATTGGACAACTTAGAAGAAATGGATAAATTCCTAGAAACATATAACCTACCAAAACTGAAACAGGAAGCAATAGAACATTTGAACACACAGAATGTCAGCAAAAGGAAAACATAAAAAAAATTAAAAAATGACTGAGTAATCAGAAAACTCCAAACAAAAGCTTTGCAAGCAAATTATAGCAAACATTTAAAGAAGAGTTAATACCTATACTTCTCAAACTATTACAAAAAATAGAAAAGGAAAGAAACTTTCAGATCTATTCTATGAGGCCAGAATTACCCTTATACCCAAACCAGATAAAAACACCACAATAAAAATAACCACAAGCCAATATCCATGATGAACATAGATGCAAAAATCCTCAAAAAAGTACTAGCAAATTGAATCAAACAATACATTAAAAAATAATTCATCATGATAAAGAGGGATTTATTCCTGGTTTGCAGGGGTAGTTCAATATTTGCAAATCAATGTAATGCTTCACATTAGTAAGAAAAAGGATAGAAACCTTATATGGTTTCTATCATAAATTTTCATAATTATCATATATTTAATTTTCATAAATTATATGGATAATTTCAATAGACACAGAAAGAGGATTTGACTAAGTACATCATCCATTCGTGATTAAAAACAAAACAGAACAAAACAAAGCCTCAACAAACTAGGCTTAGAGGAAACATACCTTAACATTATAAAGGCCATAAATGAAAATCTCACAGTTAACAACATCCTTAATGGGGAAATCTTGGAGCTTTTCCATTAAGGTCAGGAACAAGACAAGGTTGTCCACTCTCACCATTTTTATTGAACATAGTACTGGTAGTCCTAGCCACAATTATTAAAACCAACAAACAAATAAACAAAAAAACCTGGTAAGGAAGAAGTCAAACTTTCACTATTTGCAGATGACATTATACTATGCATAGAAAACCCTAAAGGCTCTACCCAAAAACTGCTAGAAGTGATTACAAATTCAGTGAAGTCACAGAATACAAATCAATGTGCAGAAATCTGTTGCATTTCTATTCATCAATAATGAAGCAGCAGAAAGAGAAATTAAGAAAGCAATCCCATTTACAACTGCACCAAAAATAATAAAATATCAAGGATTAAACCTAAGCAAAGAGGTAAATGATTTGTACTCTGACAAATATAAAACACTGATGAAAAGGGGGTGCCTCGCTGGCTCAGTTGGTTGAACATTTGACTCTTGATTTTGGTTCACATCATGATCTCCGGGTTGTGGGATTTAACCATGAAATGTGGGGAGTCTGCTTGAGATTCTGCCCCCTCTCTCTGCTCCTTCTCCTGCTCACTCCTCTCTCTCTTTCTCAAATAAGATAAATCTTTTAAAGATTTAAAAAAAGATAAACACTAAAGAAAGAAATTGAAGATGACACAAAGAAATGGAAGGATATTCCATGTTTGTGGATTGGAAGAACAAATATTATTAAAATGTCTATGCTACCCAAAGCAATCTGCACATTTAATCCAATCCCTATCAAAATATCAACAACACTTTTTACAGAACTAGAATATAAACAATCCTAAAATATATATAGGACCATAAAAGACATCAAATAGCCATAGCAATCTTAAAAAAGAAAAGCGCACCAACATGTAAAAGAAAGAAACTGGACCACTTTCTTACATGATACACAAAAATAAATTCAAAATGGATTAAAGATCTAAATATGAGACCTGAAAACATTAAAATCATAGTAGAGAACACAAGCAATAACTTCTTTGACACTGGCTGTAGCAACTTTTTTCTAGATATGCCTGCTTAAGAAGGGAAACAAAAACAAAAATAAAACATTGGGACCACATCAAAATAAAAAGCTTCTACACAGTGAAAGATGCAATCAACAAAACTAAAAGGCAATATATGGAATAGGAGAAGATATTTGCAAATTACAAATTTAATTAAAGATTAGTCTCCAATACATAGAGAAAGATCTAATAAAACTCAACACCATAAAGATGAATAATCCAATTAAAAAGGGGGCAGAAGATGTGAATAGACATTTTTCCAAGGAAAACATAAAGATGGACAACAGACACATACAAAAATGCTTAATATCAATTATCATCAGAGAAATGCAAGTCCAAACAAAGGTAATAAATCTCCTTTAACCAGTCAGAATGGCTAAAATCTAAAACACAAGAAATGATTAAGTGTTGCTAAGGATATGGAGGAAAAAGAACATTTGTGAACTGTTGGTGAGAATACAAATTGGTGTATCCACAGGGCAAAAGAGTATGGAGGTTTCTCAAAAAACTAAAAGTGGAACTGCCATATAGCCCAATAGTCCTACTACTAGGTACTTACCTAAAGGAACGCAAATCAAAACCCTAATTTGAGAGGACATATGCATGTCCATGTTTATTGAAGTATTATTTGCCAAAATATGGAAGCAAGCTAAGTGTCCATCAATAGATGAATGGATAAAGTATATGTGGTATATTATATTACTGTTTGTACACACACCTGCACACACACACTGGAATATTCCTTAGCCATAAAAAGTAATTATCTATTTATGACAACATGGAGAGACCTAGCGGGTATTATGGTAAGTGAAGTAAGTCAGACACAGTCAAATACCATATTACTTCAGTTATATATGGAATGTAAAAAACATACAAATGAACATAAAAATGAATGAACAAAAACTAGAAACAGACATAAATACAGAGAAATGAATAATGGTTGCCAGAATGGAGGGAGTGGGGAGATGTTTGAAAATGGGTAAAAGCGAATAAAATGAACAAACTTCTAGTTATAAAATATCTAAGTTATAGGAAAGAAAAGTACAGTACAGGGAATATAGTCAAAACTTTAATAATGTTGTATGGTGACAGATGACAACTGCAGTAATTGTGGTGAGCATTCAATAATGTATAGAATTGTCAAATAAATATGTTGTTCACTTTATACTAATATAACATTGTATGTCAACTATACTTCAATAGTAAAAATTGTAAAAAAAGAGTACTGAATTAGAATCAACAGGAAAGAGAACATTTACAACTAATACCATAGTAATATAGACAGGATAATAGACTTCTATGAAAAATTATATGTCAGCAGATTAGAAAACTTAGAAATGGATAAATTCCTAGAAATATATAATATTTCAAGAGTGAATAATGGATAAATAGAAAATATGAATTAGTTGGTTTCTAGTAAGGAGATTGATCAGTAATCAAATACCTCCCAGCAAACAAAATATAGAACAAGACAGCTTCACTGGTTAATTCTATCAAATATTCAAAAAAGAATTAACACCAATCTTTTACAAAACCTTCTAAAAATAGATGAGGGAGAAACAATTCCAAACTCATTTTACAAGTCTACCACTACCCTGTTATCAAAACCAAAGACCCATTAGAAAAGAAAATTACAGGGCAATATCTCTGAATATATAAATGTAAGAATCCTCAACAAAATATTAGCGAATGAAATCCAACAGCTATTAAAAGAACTAGGGAATTAAGTCTGGTTCAACATCCACAAATAAATCAAAGTGATAGAAGACATTAACAAAATAATGGATAAAATTTTTTATTATCTCAATAGATGCAGCAAATCATTTGATAATATTGAACATTCACTTATGATAAAAACTTTCAACAAAATTGTTGTAGAGGGAGTGTGCTTCAACCGAATAGGTCATATAGGAAAGGCACAAAGCTGACATACTCAATGGTGAAAATCTGAGAGTTTTTCCAGTAAGATCAGGAAGAAGACAAGGCTGTCCACTCCTCTCACCACTTTTATTCAATAAAGTACTGGAGATCCTTGCCAGAGCAATTAGATAAGAAAAAAAAAAAGATATCACAACTAGAAAGGAAAAATTAACTGTTAGTATTTGCAGAAGACCTATTTTATATAGAAAACAAACAGTCCACCAAAAGAAACCTGTTAGAAGTAATAAATTTAATAGAGTTGCAGGATACAAAATCAACATACAAAAATTGGTTGTTTCTATGAAGTAATGACAATGTATCAGAAAGAAAAAAAATCCATTTATAATTGCATCAAAAAGAATAAAATATCAAACAACACATTTAACCAAGAAGGTGAAAGATCTATATGCTGAAAGCTATGAGAAATTAATGAAGGGAATTGAAGACAACACAAATAAATGGAAAGATATTCCATGCTCCTGTTTTGGAAGAATTGATAGTATTTAATTGTCCAGTCTACAGATTCAAGGCAATCCCCATTAAAATTTCAATGTCATTTTTCACAGAAGTAAACAATTCTAAAATTTGTCACAGAAGACTCAGAATAGTGAAACCAACTTTGAGAAAGAAAACAAAAGTGGAGGTTTCAACCTCCCTGATTTCAAACTATATTACAAAGTATTCAAAACAGTATGGTATTAACATAAAAACAGATATATAGGTCAATAGAATAAAATAGAGAACCCAGAAATACTTCCACTGATTTATGGTTAATTTATTTATGATAAAGGGGCCAAAATATGTAAAATGGAGCTAGGACAGACTCTTCAATAAGTGGTACTGGGAAAACTGGGCTACTATCTTACAAATACACAAAAATTAAAGCAAAATGGATTAAAGTCATGAATGTGAAATCTAATCCATAAAACTCATAGAAGAAAACATAGGTGGTCAGCTCCTTGACATCAATCTTGGCAAGATTTTTGAATCTGACCTCAAAAGCAAAAATAAACAAGTGGGACTATATCAAACTGAAAGTTTCTGCACAGCAAAGGAAGTCATCAACAAAATGAAAAGGCAACCTATTGAATGAGAGAAAATCTTTTAAGCCATACTCTATTAAGGAGTTAATACCCTAAATGTATAAATAACTTCTATAGTCCAACACACACAAACAACAGAATAATAATCCAATTAAAATTGGATAGAGGAAAAAAAAATTGGGCAGAGGACCTGAATAGACATTTTTTCCAAGGAAGACCTACAGAGGCCCAAGAGACACAAGAAAAGATGCTCAATGTCACTAATCATCAGGGAAATGCAAGTTGAAACCACCATGAGATATTATGTCACACCAGTCAGAATGGCCAATATCCAAAAAGTAAGAATTATTAAGTTGTGGTGAAAATGCAGAGAAAAAAGAATTAATATGTATAGCTGGAAGGAATGTAATTGGTACTGTCACTATGGAAAACAGTATGGAGTTTCCTTAAAAAATTCAAAATAGAACTATTATATGATCCATTAATCAATTTCTGGGAATTTATTCAAAGAAAATAAAAACACTAACCTGAAAAAATATATATCCACCCTCATGTTCATTACAGTATTATTTATTATAGTGAATATATGGACCCAGCATAAGTATTCATCAGCGGGTGAATGGATAAAGAAGAACTGATATGAAATAAATAAAATAAAATAAAATAAAATAAAATAAAGAAGACCTGATATGTATGTATGTGTAATATATATCTTCAAGTACAAAAGGTTTACCACAGATCAAGTATTACTAAAATGATCTTTATATTTAAAAATTACAAAATACACTAGAAAACAAGTTATCATGGATGACAGCCAGCCATGATATTATCCGACTCTAAGAACTTTATATAACAAAACTCTTAGAGATTATTGAATACATTTGTTGAAGATGTTTAGACATAAAAAAAAGAATTAAATCATCCAGGAGGAAAAATAAAATTATCCTAAAATTCAATAGTATGAAATAGAAATTCCACAAATTAAAATTTTCCAAGGCAAGTAAAGCAACAAATTAAACAGTATGTTGAAAGAGTGAGAAAACACTAAAATAAGACAGAGATAGAAATTATGAATGATGTGTTAAAAATAACTGAAAGTAGAATGAAAGATCCATCATAGGTCTAACAAGAATTCCAGAAGGTAAGATTAGCAATAATAGAAAAGAACAAATACTTAGAAATTTCCAGGATTTTTTTTTGTTTATTTATTTATTTATTTTAAAGATTTATTTATTTTACAGAGAGAGTCTAGTGCATGTGTGCATGCATGTGGAGGAGGAGCAGAAGGAGAAGGCATGAGAGAATCTCAAGCAGCCTTCCCACAGAGCACAGAGTCTGACTCTGGGCTCAATCTCAGGACCCTGAGATCATGACTTGGGCTTAAACTAAGAGTCAGATGCTTTATAGAGCCACCCAGGCACCCCAGAAATTTCTGGGATTTTAAAAAGACATTAGTCATCATATCTAGAAATAAGAAGTATCAAACCAAGTAAAAATGAGGGAAAGAAGGAGGGAAAGAAGGTGTTCAGCCAGGAAATCCTTAAGTAGAGATATGATGCAACCATAGAGCTCCAAAATCAAAGTGAAGTTCTTAAAAAAAAGAATGAGAGATCATCTCCAAAGAAGTAATACTTGTATTTATAGTGTAAGCAACAATATATGCTAGAACTCAAGGATTACAGTCTTCATGGTGCTAAAAGAATTGTCAACACTGAATATGATACTCAATTTAATTATCATCCAAAAAAAAAAAAGACTTTTCTTCTTTATCTTAGCAAAAACTGGAAGAGTTTACTATTCACAGATCCCTGATGAGTGTTCTACTAAATTACTAACCCAGTGGCTCAGTCAGTTAAGCAACTGCCTATTGATTTTGACTCAAGTCATGATCTCAGGGCCCTGCCTCAGACTCCATGCTCATCACGGAGTCTGCTTGAGATTCTCTCTCTCTTTGTCCCTCTGCCCTTCCCCCATTGCATGTGCTCTCTTTCTAAAATAAATAAATATTTAAAAACAAACAAAAAAACAAATAAATAAATAGTACTAATGCATGTCATTCAAGAAGAAGGAAATAAACTAAGACAAAAAGAGTAAATATAAACAAAAAAGTAAAAGCAAATAAAAAAACACATTCTATATAAATATAAAAAATTAAAACAATAAAATTACTCATTTGAGGATATAGCACACAAGGACCACAACAGAATGTAACATTCACTAAGTACAGTATAGTTAATAGAATTAGTTCAAAGATTCTTGTATTATTTAAGTGAAAAGTGAAGATGTTAATTCACTTTATTCTCTGTTGTAACAATTGTATATTTAAAATTTAAGATTGCTACTAAAAGATTGCTACTAAAAGAATACACAGTTTTCAGAGTAATAGTTGGGAAATAATTGAATTTTAAAAGTCTTAAGTATCTACAAAAAAGGCAGATAAAATAGAAAACACAAAAGCAGAGTAAAAAGTTGGGAAGCAGAAATTCCAAAGATTATAGGAACAAATATGAATATGACAGTATATAATATGTATACAAAGGCAATAAATCACTAATAGAATATGTTTGTCATGTTTCATCTAGAAACAAAATCAACACATTTATAAGGATCTTAACTAAAGTACAAGTACAAAGAAATACTGAAATTGAAAGAAAATGAGTTAATTATACCCAAAAGCAATGTAGAACAATACAGCTATGAAACATAATTATAATTAAGGTAAAAGGCAGTATTAGGGATAAAAGTAGCCCGTACATGATGATTCAGTAAAGAACAAAAACACATGTACAGATGCACAGAATTAAACATGAACAATGAAAAAGGGATGGGATAACTGTCCCTATAGTGAGGTCTTCTTTTATGTTTATGAGGCAACTTGTGAATTTTCGTTTCTCTTTGATATACATAAAACATGAGAATGATTAATTAAAATATATAAAATAATATAATCCCATAAATAGAATTACAGGAACTATTTGATAAATTTTGATCACAAATGGACTTTTTAGCACAATTTTTTAGACACTGAAATGAAAGAACAAGGGCAGAGAACATTTGCTCTGAAATTAATGTGTTTGAGTTAATGGACAGAATGGATAATACATAACTTTGATAAACATAGAGGAAAAAGTTACAGAATTTGCCCATGAATTGTACAGTTTCCATACAAAACCTCAAGAACTTTTAGAGAATTTATGTCATGAACATTTCAATCTTTTGATGCAATACAATGAAAATAGAAATTTAGAAATATATATACATGCACACACACAAATGATAGCTACAACAGGACTTACACATGTTATAGTCATACATAGTTATATTAGAAAAAATACTAATAAAAATAAGATCACGGTCTAGAAAAAGAGCTACAGGATAAACAAAGTAGAAAGAAGGAAATAATTAGGAGTAGAAACTAAGGAGTAGAAATCAAAGATAGAGTTGAGAGGACTAAGAGTCAAAAATTGTTCCCTAAAAATTATAACAAAAATAAACAAACCTTAGGTAAAAAAAAAAACAAAACCAAAACCAAAAACAAAACAAAAAACCCCCCAAAATGATAAAAGACAAAGCTAGAAAAATGAACAAAAATGTGGACATAGCTACAAAGAAATATAAAGGACCTTAAAACACAATGATAAATAAAAGGGTTTGTGCCACTAAGTACAAGAACTTAGACAGAAACTATTGCCTAATTTGCTGGAATTTACCTAGTGAGAATCAAGAAGAAAAAGGAAATGTGAATAGGTTTATACACTTTAATAATGAAGCTGTTTCTCAAATATCTGTCAACCAGAAAGCCACTAAATCCACATATTTTTTGAACCAAGTCCTAGAAATCAGTAAAACTAAGTATTTCTAAAAAAGGACTATTTTAGAAAATAGAAGAGGTCTTTTCATCTCATTTTATAATTATAACTGAAAAAGGCTACTATGAGATAGAGGAATTATAGGCCATTTGATAGTAAATATCAAGCATGACTATAGATATTCTAAAGTAAATATTAGCAACAAAACCTAGTTTAAAAAATTTCATGAAGCTTCAGTGGGGTTTATTCTAGGAATACAAGAATGTTTTTATATTTAAATATTTATTCAAGTAATATACTATCATAACAAAATAAAGCAATTAATAAGATTAAAAAAATACCCTAGACTCACTTGAACAGATTTTTAAAATATATTTAACCATGCAAAAAACACCCAAATGGATAAAATGTAATAATAATTTAAAACAAAATAAAACAAAAACTCATGAAGCTATGACATTAAAATCCTTTATGCTCTTAGAATATCGTTCTAAATCACATGCAGCAAAAGTGGTAGAACAAGGAAAAATTGATACATTCCTAATCTCAATGTAAGAATTTAAGTTAACTGTTGGAACCATATTCAGTAACAGAATGTAACTAGAGATACAGAAAATCTGAATAAAAATAATAACTGTCTAGATTATTTACAAGCTTAGTCACATAACTGAAAACAGAATACACATTCTATCTAAACAAACATGGAACATTTACAAAAGTTGAACATGTGGTAGTCCAAACAAGTAGTTTTCAAGCTCTTAAATATAATACCATATGGCCAACATCAGTATCAGAAATGAAAAAAAAAAAAGATTAAAAATAAAAGAGACAAACTTTAA
Organism: Mustela erminea; assembly: GCF_009829155.1. Lineage (NCBI taxonomy): Eukaryota > Metazoa > Chordata > Mammalia > Carnivora > Mustelidae > Mustela > Mustela erminea. Next base: position 110,183,858 of record NC_045617.1, on the reverse strand, counting down.
AATATGGTCAAGGAGAAAGAAAAATACATAATTGCATCTTAAGTATAAAAGAAGACATAACTATGGGGATAATGATTGTAATCCTTTCCCATTGTTCTTATTTAATCCTATAACAAAGGTCATTGTACTTTCTGCAACCCTGAAACATTGGCACTTGTGTTTCCACCTCTTATTCTAATAGAAGAATAAGTCATTTTATTTTCATTGATGATATTGGTGACACTGGGGAAACAAGAAAATATAGTTCAGCTGACTTTGGCTTCCTTTTGGGTTCTGTAGTACCCAGAATAAATTGAACGTGTTCTACTGTCATCAAGCTGGAGAAGATACTAAAAGTAGGCCTCATGTCTGTATTAGGAAGTGTATTATTCTCCAGCTACTCAGCCTACAGCTGGATTTGCAAATTAAATACAGGATATAGAAGGATAGGGAAGTACAATGTAATTTCAGGTGCAGGCCATATTTTCTGATACAGTTCGCTCAAATATAAAGTAGGTATATTAACACCTTTCTGATAATTGATTTCATTTCCATTGCACAATATTTTTCTTCCAAATCCTTACTTTTACCACATACTTAGTTAAAGAGGGCTTTAGGACTATAAGCAGGCTTATATCTAGGCAAGCGGCTTTGTGGTAAGTAAAGTCCCTACTCATAAAGCCTAGAAAAAAATATGTCTGTGTATTTCTATTTCCATTCATTTTAATCTATCTCTGTCTCTAGCCCTATCTCAGCTTAAGGGTTTAAAAAATTGAGCATCTCAGTAGGGTACTTTTTTTTTTTTTAACATTTTTAAAATTGGTTTCAGGAGTAGAATTTAGTGATTCATCATTCACATATAACACTCAGTGGTCGACACAAGTCCCCTCCTTAACAGCCATTTAGACAATCCCCTACCCAGTTCCCCTCCAGAAACCCTCATTTGTTCACTATAGTTAAGAGTCTTACAGTTGGGGCACCTGGTTGACTCAGTCTGTTGAGTATCCAACTCATTTTCATCTCAGCTCCATGAGATGGAGCCCCACATTGGGGCTTGTCCCTCTCTCTCTGCTCCTACCCCTGCTCTTTCTCTGGCTCTCTCTTTCTCTCTAGAATAAATAAATAAAATTGTAAACAACAACAAAAAAGAGGGTCTTATAGAGGTTTGCCTCCCTCTCTTTTTCTCCTTCCCCTATGTCCATCTGTTTTGTTTCCTAAATTCCACATATGAGTGAAATCATATTGTATTTTGCTTTCTCTGATGGACTTCCTTTACTTAGTTTAATACACTCTAGCTCCATCCACATCATTATGAATGGCAAGATTTCATTCTTTTTACGGCTGAGTAATACTCCATAGTATACATATACCATATCCTTTTTTCCATTCATCAGTTGGACATTTGGGCTCTTCCTAATTTGACTACTGCTGATAACATTACTATAAACATTGGGGTGCACATGCCCCTTCAAATCAGTATTTTTGTATCCTTTGGGTAAATATCTACTAGTACAATTGCTGGGTTGTGGGGTAATTCTGTTATTAGTTTTTTGAAGAACCTCCAAACTGTTTTCCAGAGTGGCTGCACCAGTTTGCATTCTTACCAACAGTCTAAGAGAGTTCCTCTTTCTCCATATCCTTGCCAACATCTACTGTTTCTCTGAGTTAATTCTAGCTATTCTGACCAGTGTGAAGTAGTATCTTATTGTGGTTTTGATTTGTATTCCCTGATCATGAATGGTGTTGAGCGTATTTTCATGTGTCTCATGGGCATCTGGAGGTCTTCTTTGGAAAAATGCCTATTCTTGTCGTCTGCCCATTTTTTACCTGAATTATTAGGATTTGGGGTGTTGAATTTGGAAAGTTGTTGTTGTTCTTGTTCTTTTTTTTTCATGTGTCTCATGGGCATCTGGAGGTCTTCTTTGGAAAAATGCCTATTCTTGTCGTCTGCCCATTTTTTACCTGAATTATTAGGATTTGGGGTGTTGAATTTGTAAAGTTGTTGTTGTTCTTGTTGTTTTTTTTTTTCATAGATTTTGGATACTAACCCTTAGATATGTCATCTGCCAATATCTTCTTCTATTCTGTAGAAGTCTATTCTGTAGACTGCCTTTTACTTTTGTTGTTTCCTTTGCTATGCAGAAAGTTTTATCTTCCTGAAGTCTCAATAGTTCATTTTCCTTTTGTTTCCCTTGCCAAAGGAGACATATTTAGTAAGATGTTGCTATGGCCAAGGTCAAAGAGGTTACTGCCTATGTTCTCCTCTAGGATTTTGATGGTTTCCTGCTTCATATTCAGGTGTTTCATTAATTTTGAATTTATTTTTGTGTATGATGTAAGAAAGTAGTCCAGTTTCGTTCATTTACATGCTACTTTCCAGGTTCCCCAACATCATTTGTTGAAAGAGTCTTTTTTTCATTGGATATTCTTTCCTTCTTTGTCAAAGATTAGTTGGCCATATAGTCATGGGTCTCTTTCTGTGTTTCCTATTCTGTTCTGAATGCATCTGTTAAATCCATCTGGCCCAGCGTGTCATTCAAACCCATTGTTTCCTTCGTGATTTTCTGTTTTGATGATCTGTACATTGCTGTAAGTGAGGTACTAAAGTCCCCTACTATTGTTTTATTATTATCCATGAGATTCTTTATGTTTGTTATTAATTAATTAATTAATTAATTAATATATTTGGGTGCTTTCAAGTTAGGGACCCAGGCGCCCCTACCCTAACTTTCTTTTAACATCCTTTAACATAACAGATGGTTCTCCATCCCCTCACTTTCAATCAGCAGGTAACCTACATGTAAAATCAGTCTTTTGTAAGCAGCATAGAGATGGATCTTTAAAAAAGAAAAAAAAAAATCCAGGGGTACCTGGGTGGCTCAGTGGGTTAGGCCTCTGCCTTTGGCTCAGGTCATGATCTCAGGGTCCTGGGATGGAGTCCCGCATCAGGCTCTCTGCTTGGCAGGGAGCCTACTTCCTCTTCCTCTCTCTGACTGCCTCTCTGCCTACTTGTGATCTCTCTCTATCACATAAATAAATAAATAAATAAATAAATCTAAAAACAAAAATCCATTCTGATACCACTTTGGAGGTTTTAGTCCATTTACACTCAGAGTGATTACTGAGATATATGAATTTTGTGCCATTGTATTCCCAATAAAGTCACTGTTTCTGGAGATTTTCTCTGTTCCTCCTAGTCTTTGTTGATTTTTGTCTTTCTTTCCCACTCAAAGAGTCCCCTTTAATATTACTTGCAGTGCTGATTTAGTGGTCATGAACTCTTTAGTTTATGTTTGTCTGGAAAACTCTTCACTTCCCCTTCTATTCTGAATGACAGTTTTGATGGATAAAGTATTCTTGGCTGCATATTTTTCCCATTCAGCACTTTGAATATATCATGCCATCATCTTCTGGCCTGCCATGTTTCTGTGGAGAGATCTCCTGTTAACCTGATTTGTCTTCTTTTGTAAGTTAGGGACTTCTTTTCCCTTGCTGCTTTCAGGATTCTTTTCTTATCTCTGTGTTTATAAATTTTACTGTGATGTGGAGTGCCTGAGTGGTTCAGTGGGTTAAAGCCCCTTCCTTCAGCTTAGGTCATGGTCTCAGTGTCCTGGGATTGAGCCCTGCATGGGGCTCTCTGCTCAGTGGGGAGCCTGCTTCTTCCTCTCTCTCTGCCTGCCTTTCTGCCTACTTGTGATCTCTGTCTGTCAAATAAATAAAATCTTTAAAAAATAATTTTACTGTGATGTGTCTTGATGTTATCCAGCTATTGTTGATTTTGATGGCTGTTATCTATACCTCCTGGATTTAGATGTCTGTTTCTTTCTCCAGATTAGGGAAGTTTTCAACTCTAATTTGTTCAAATAAATCTTTTGCCCCCTTTCCCCTCTTCTCTTCCTCTGGGATGCCTATGATATGAATATTATGCTTTATGAGTCACTGAGTTACCTAAGTCTACATTTATGATCTAATACTTTTCTTTCTCTCTTCTCTTTAGCTTATTTTTCCATAAAACTATGGAACTATTTTCCATAGTTTTTAACTACTGCTCCCCGAAGTCTGTGTGTGCTGATGGGAGATATGAAAAATGACATTGGCTAGCTCTCTTCCCTAGAGATGGAGGGTTTTCATCTACTACTGTTCAGGAAGCCTCGCAGAAGATTGAACAATTTCCCCTCTTTTGTTCCAGGCATCTGTTAGTTCCCTGACTGCTCCCCGTTTATGTCTGAGTTGTCTGCCTGCGCGCTGTGCAATGATCCTGTGTTTTATTTCAGTTACATGGTAGGGTTTCAAAGTTCCCAATTTTAGGGTCCTAAGGTCACACAGATTTGGGCTTTCCTCTGGAGGAGGGTGTCACCACAAAGTTGCTGTTACCAGTGTGTTCCAGAAAAGCAGTTGCATAGCTGCACAGGGACTTGGGTTTTATGGTAAAGCATAGCAAAAAGCCAGCATCCAGTTTTGCTACCATCCCATCCGTAGGTCTTTCTGCTAGCATGCTAATGAATGGGACAGCTTCGTAATGCCCCGAGGCTCTTTTATCCTAGAGAGGCAGTGCCACCTCTCCCAAAAGCATTCTATGAAGGAGAACCATCTCTCCCAGTATGGTTGGAGATCCTCCGAATATGCTGTCCAACCCTGGGCCTCTGCCTTCCTTCTCCACAGGAACACCACTATACCTGCCAGGCTCAAACCTGGCAATGTTGTGGACTTCTAAAACTTCAGACTTTCAGCTCCACTGCTTGTAAAACCATGTGATAATTAGCACCTCTCATTTCCCCAGTCAGTTGTTTGGGGGAAGTGTTTTCTTGTGCAATCCCCTGTGTGCTGCCTTATTTCTTTTTCACTCTCTCCTCTTTGCATGATCAGGGCTCTCTCCCCTCTGTAGAACCTGTAATTATTCTTTCCCCCAAATTATGTCTTTGTACCTCCTAGCATCCACAATGTGGCTTCTTTTCTCCCTCTTGTTTTGCAGTTTCTCTCAGTCCTCAGATCAATTTCCTGGGTAGTAAGAATGATTTGATAGTTATCTGGCTATGTTCAAGCGATGAGACAAGTATGAGGTTTTCCTACTACCCTACCATCTTAACTCCTCCTGTAGAGTACTTAAAAAAAAAATCTAGATACTCCACAATTCCAAAGTCATCACCACATATTAGAGGTCCATACATTCTGACTACTACTCCATTCCTGTGGTTTACTGTGGTATTTGTTCCTGGACAGCATCATCACTCTAGCATCTAACATTCCTGGATCCCATCATCTCACTGATATCAGAGAATTTAACTCCATCATAACACCTGCCACCATTACCACTGGTCTAAAGAGGACAGACACTACTGAGCATTTTAAGGATGCTGGTGTTTCCTTTATCAATACCTTTCTTAATTCCCTGGTAAAAGGATGCCTTTAAGACTCTCTTTGGGTATATGATTGGGGGTTAGTCAAGAAAGATGTGCAAAATATAACCATTTCAGTATTTCCACCTTGGAGTTTTCAGACTCCTTCCTCTACTATACATAAGAAATTCAAACATTTCAGTGACATATCTATAAGCTATTTTTGACTGAGGTTTGAATTTTATTACTAGATGGACTTTTAATTCCATCCTATAAGCTCAACTGAACACATTCACTTTTTGATCATAAATGAATGCACCCATATCTATAAATTCAACATGATCAGATTTATAGTCCATTCTTCTTGGCCAAACAATATTTCCATTCAAGATTCTCAGACTATATATACCTATATATCTATTCAATTAGTATTGCATTGAATCACATTGTATTGATAGTAATGTATTTATATATATTTATATCATATTAATTACATATATACACGTGTGTGTGTGTATAACTTAAAATTTTATAATCCATTTCTGCCTGGAAATATTACTTTTTAAATAGTTGAGTTGGGATCTAATTCTCATTAAGAAGTTAGGGCTAATAAAGGTTATGTGGCATTGGGACAAATCACTTGTGAGGCAGCTTCCCCAGGTGAAATTTTTATTGTTTTATAATGAAACAAAGATTTTAATAGTTGGGAAAGTAAAGATTGAGGTCCACTTCTTGTGGCAAGCAAAACTCAAGGGTGTTTAGTTCAAATTCATCAGCTTTGTATCACTCTCCTAAATGTTCCAGTCATATTTCTGATCTCAATACTTTCCTCCAGTGCCCTTAATATAGCAAAAATTCAGGTAGTTTTAATATTTGTTTAGCACTGCAACTATGCAACATTTTCATTCACTAGGCATAGATCTCTGCATTGCGATTACAGGAGATGGGAACTCTTTTAGAGCTGTCAGGGCTGTCTGATTGTTCACACTTTGAGTAGGGTACATACAGCTTTTAGTTTCTCCTTCTCTTTAAGCTTTTTAGGATCATGGGAGCAGGTAAGCTATCCCTGCTACCTTCTAATTACCCTTGTCATTATAACGACTAAGTGCTAAAACAAGATCTTCTAATGTCATCTTCTATTTGTACTCCAGCCCACGCTCTTTTTGATAGTCATTTGACCACGTGTGATGAGATCATATCCAAAGAAGAGAGCAGTACTGGGCCATGTAGTGAAAGAAGGCATGTGCAGAAGGCAGCTTAACAGTAGAGTTGATTTTCAGATGAATGAAGTAAGCAGTCCATCCAAATCATGAAGGAGGGAGCAGGGAATAAATATCTAGAATTTATTCTTCTTCCTCTGCTTTATCTCAGTTGACTAAATCCAACTGAAAGTCAAAGGGCAAAGGAACATCTTGATACACACTCAACAGGCCAGCCTTCTAAGGAGAGTTTAGAGTGTTTCTAGAGGGACAAAGAGAAAATACCTTGCATATTCTGCAAGAAGGTTATAAATGTTCAAATTCACAATAACTAATTCACAAGTCATTTTATTCAATGATATACTCTTATCAAGTCTTTCTTAATTTGGAGGTTTTTGGTATTCTAGTTGGTTGGGAGCCAGTTTGTCTATGTATTATGGTATAAAAATAATCTCATTACATTAAAATCAAATTTTTGAAAAGAAAATGAATTATATTTTTAGACAGTCCTACTGCCATATTAGTATTCCATATAAATGAGACTCAAGGACAACTCTCAATTTCCAAACAGAGATATAACTTTTTGCTTCTCACATTTAGTATTTAAAACATATGGGTCTCACTTTAACCAACAACAGAAATTTTACATTAGAATTCTATTTAAAAATTTCAGTACTAATTGACTAAAATCTAGAAACTGCCAAGGGTTGGCTCAAGACTTGTGAAATTTCAAAGAGAAAGAGAGTTCAACAGATGTATTAAATATCTGTTCTTCTTACGTCTGTAAGTTCCAATATTAACATAGATCACCAGAAATCAAATAACTAGATATATTTTCTCAAAATCATTAATGTTTCATTAAGGTATTTAAAATTACCCCCTTAGTTTTCATACTTGTAATTATATTCAAAGAATTATAAAATATTTGGTATGTAGCAGGCACAGGTCAACGATCTTTACATGCCTTAATTCATTCCTTACAAAAACCCTTTGCATAGCTACCTATTTGGATAATATTTTTATGTATTTTAGAAAATAAGACTTTATCTATAGTGTTAACCATTCAATACAAATAAGATATATGGTAAATTTTCTGCTTTAGTAAAATTATTTTAAGATTTTATTTATTTATTTGAGAGAGAGCAAGAGAGAGTACAGAGAGAGAAGAGAAAGAGAAGCAGATTTTCTGCTGAGCCGGACGCCCAATATGGGGCTCAATCCCAGGACCATAAGATCAAGATCTGAGCCAAAGAATGACACTTAACTGACTGAGCCACCTGGGGGTCCCTGCTTTAGTAAAATTCGATGAAAGCATATTTTTTCTTCTTTCAGCTAGTTTCTGTTTATGTATTTTGGAATATATGATAAGTTACACATTTCTATCTTAAAATTTTAAGTATATATTTTTACAAGTTTAGAATTCAATTGTGAGTACAATAAACATAACTCAGGTACCTAATAGTGTGTACTTTCTCTGCTAACTTTACATGATTTTTATTCTGTTGTATATCTCAAATAGCCATATTTTACATTAAGTTCAATCTTATTATAAGTTTCCTTCCATTCTGTTTGAAATATGTAGCATATACATTCTTAATAAATAAGGTAAAATTAATCTCAAAAGCCTGGTAATATTCTCAGCAGGAACTCTGGCTTTGTTTATTAGAGATACAGAGATGTTTTTCCTTCCGCCTATAAGAATGTATCATCAAGAGCAATTTCAGGCATATAAAAAAAACCCATAATTGTTTCATATACCTAGACATTGGATTACATAAATGTATATCCTTATGAATATTAATGAGTTATCTCAAAGCACTTATACAGATTTATTCTCATTGCCTTATTTCTAAGCATAAAAATAGCTAACATGCATATAATAAATGCAACCGTCTTCAGTATAAATATATATGACTATGAACATATATCTCTGCCCTTCATATTATGGAAGAGTCTTGCTGAAATGACAGATAAAACCATAGAAGGCATCTCTATCTATTTGTGAAGAAGGCTATGGAATCATGTACTTTTTAGGATACATTTTGGTTTGAGGGAAGAAAAAAAAGGACATGTTCTTTTTATTTTTACTATCTAGGAAAGCATCATTATTATATAGATGAACCCTTGATCTGTTGAAGCAATATTCTGGAGCCTAGACTTTTGGAGACTCCATCACCTAATGATAGATGCTCCCTGGTTAGTTAATTGGTTTAAAACCTGCTCTGCTGCTTATCATTCATTTTCCCTTTCTAATTTGCCCTCTACCCTTGTGTACCCTGCTGTCTGCCTGGGCTGTTAACTTTGTTTAGACTATCTCAAAAGATCTTCATGCCCTCAAGCTTCCACTTGATTTGTACTAATGGAGAGCTCCAGAAGATTACAGGAATAAAGGAGTTTGAAGTCAGGTTATAGACTCCTGGCTACCTCCTTGCATAATCAATGGACTGCATTCCTTTAGGTTAGCCCTGGCTTCTTCACAAGATTCTCTGCTTCCAGGTTCTGAAAACTTGTTTTTCCTTACCTCTCTTCAGGTCTAGCAATGGTAACAGTTCTCTGTTCTTTGCTGTGGGTGCAACAACATTCTTTATAGATTCCTAACACTCTGTCCACACTTTTCAAACTGACCTCAAATTATCTGAATATAAATGTTTCATCAGTTTCTTTTTGGAATTCTGACTAATCTAAACAGCTTATCAGCTTTGCTTTATTGGTGTCAGGACCTCATGCCCTCATCCACGGCCCATATTATATTTGCTGGATCTGCCCTGCTTTATCCACTGTGACTGTACATCTTCCTGGCACATTGTATTATTTGAAGTTTTGATCCTGGTAACCTTTTTTTCTTTTTTATCTCAATCAGTCTTGGATGTCATCAAACAGCATCTTATAATGCAGCAGATGACTGGGCAAGACATTGCCATTTATTGTCCACAGTCAGACAGTGGGCTTGAATTATAGGATCATCTTTTTTTTTTTTTTCAGCATAACAGTATTCATTATTTTTGCACCACACCCAGTGCTCCACGCAATCCGTGCCCTCTATAATACCCACCACCTGGTTCCCCCAACCTCCCACCCCCCGCCACTTCAAACCTCTCATATTGTTTTTCAGAGCCCATAGTCTCTCATGGTTCACCTCCCCTTCCTATTTCCCCCAACTCCCTTCTCCTCTCTAACTCCCCATGTCCTCCATGTTATTTGTTATGCTCCACAAATAAGTGAAACCAAGATGCCCTTCAACGGACGAATGGATAAGGAAAATGTGGTCCATATACACTATGGAGTATTACGCCTCCATCAGAAAGGATGAATACGCAACTTTTCTATGAGCATGGTTGGGACTGGAGGATATTATGCTGAATGAAATAAGTCAAGCAGAGAGAGTCAGTTATCATATGGTTTCACTTATTTGTGGTGGATCATCATTTCTTTTATGATTGATTATCTGCCTGAGTTCAAAGCTATGACGTTCATAATACCACTGGTTTCCTTTCTATTATTTAGAGCATGTTATTTCATTGTGCATGCAGATGAGGATCTTTTACAGTCTACCTATACCTTATCAAACATAGAAGCACAATTGAGGGGTCATGTGTTAAAATTATAAAATTTCCCCATTTTGTGACCCTTGTAAGAAAAAGAATATGATCCTTGTGAAATATTCCACTAAGTCTCTCCTTGAATGGTGAATGAGAGGAAGATTAAAAATTAAAATACTAAATAATATTAATAAGATTAAAATACTAAATAATACTAAAACCACTCTTTTTTATCTCCTGGAAGATTAAGTGTCAAACTCACATCCTACTTTGGAGTTGCCTAATCTAAGGAGAATTTCTCACCTTTTAAAAGAGGGTATAAATTCTCATAACAGGTTTCTTCCACACCAATTTAACATTTCTCTGCAACTGGAAAATTCTACGCCCCTACCCCCCAAGGTATCAACAAAGTCTTTGATAACTGACATAGTTTGTGACTCAAACCTAGCAGCACTGGTGTATCTGACTAGAATCTTCATTATTTAGCCTGGAATTGGTGTCATATCTCTGTATCCTTAGAGACAGGACCATCCCTTCCTGTGTAATCTTCTGGGTCCACACTCTGAAGAGGAAGATCATTCAGGTGCCGGACTTCAATTTTATCCCCTATAAAGAAGTAGGTTTCTGGAGAAATGATTATATCCAGGCCTAGGGCAGGAAATGTACAAGATGAGCCTAATATATCTCACTAGGTCTGAAACTACAAAAGTGTGCAGGGGCACCTGGGTGGCTCAGTGGGTTAAGCCTCTGCCTTCGGTTCAGGTCATGATCTCAGAGTCCTGGGATTGAGCCCCACATTGGGCTTTCTGCTCGTCAGGGAGCCTGTTCCCCCCAACACCCCTGCCTCCTGCCTCTCTGTCTACTTGTGATATTTCTCTCTCTCTCTCTCTCTGTCAAATAAATAAATAAATAAAATCTTTTTTTAAAAAAAAGTGTGCAGAGAATGAAGGATATGAAGGTTGCTGGGGTGGGGGGGAGGGATAGAGTTGTTGGGTTATGGACATTGGGGAAGGTATGTGCTATACTGCGTGCTGTGAATTGTGTAAGCCTGATGATGTGCCCCTGAAGCAAATAGTATATTGTATATTAATAAAAAAAAGTAAACAGTAGCAGCCTAAAATAGTCCCTATTATTTGAATCTGGGACAATATGAGCATCAACATAATGACAGTAATGGATTTGTCCTACAAAATAAGAATCCACTAGTCTTATATGCATTCATGAAGCGCTATAAGCTCTAAAGTAGGTTTCCAAACCCTGAATGAAGAATGATGAAATTCAGAAAATCACCATTTGACAAATACCACAGTAATAATTGATTAGTAAGAATCACCAATGTATAAAGCTAGTGGCCAACGTTTGATGAACTATAGGATATCAATGTATTCTTAAAGTAACTCTCCCACAAAATACTTAGTAAAAATTCAAAGCTAGTAACTTTACAAGGTAAAAATCTTTTATATGTCATCTTAATCAAATGATAAAAGTTAACATCACCAATAATGGACATACCTACAATTTTTGTTTTATAGAATTTTTAGAAATATTTTTTGCTCTAAAAGGTATTATTTAGATTGGGGCACCTGGGTGGCTCAGTGGGTTAAGCCTCTGCCTTCGGCTCAGGTCATGATCTCAGGGTCCTGGGATCGAGCCCCAGCATTGTGCTCTCTGCTCAGCAGGGAACCTGCTTCCTCCTCTCTCTCTGCCTGCCTCTCTGCCTACTTGTGATCTCTCCCTGTCGAATAAGTAAATTAAATTTTTAAAAAATTTAAAAAATAAATAAAAGGTATTATTTAGGCAAATGTGACTAAGACCTGTAGAATAATTTTTGTAAACTATTATTTATTGATTTCTGTTAAGTACTGTATTAGTTTAGCAAATACATAGTGAAGTATCTAGCAGTAAAAGGGCACCATGTGTACAATTTACTCTCAAATGACTTAGGAAAATGAAAAAACATGTACAGTTATGCAGGTTAGAGATAAAGTAAATATATTAAAATAGTTACAATCGAGGGATCCAAATAAATGTTATGTGGGAATTATTTGATTTTAAACTTATGTGAGTGTATCTGAAATTATTTGAAAAAAAAAAAGGAGTAAAATACATTTTGTTAGTATTCTAGGACTGCTATTACAAACTATCAGAGGTTGCATGGCTTAAGCAACAAAAATTTTCTCACAGTCATGGAGACTAGATGTTCAGGGTCAAGGAGTTGGCAGAAATTTTTTCTTCTGTGCCTTCTCTCATTGGCCTATAGATAGCCATTTCTTCTTGTTTTCACATAGTTTTTCCTCTATGTGTATCTGTGTCTTAATTTCCTCTTCTTATAAGGATACCTCTCATATTAGAATAAGGCCCACACTATTGACCTCATTTTAACTAAATTACCTTCTTAATGACCTACCTTTAAATACAGTCACATTCTGAAGTACTGAACATTAGGACTTCAACATATGAATGTGGGGAGGAAACAATCTGGCCCATAGCATGGTAAGCTTTCAAAATTAATTAAAAATATTTGTGGCCAATTGCTACTAAATGTCCTCCTTGAAATCAATCTTACATAATTAAAAATTTTTGCATTAGAAAAAGCATTTTTTTAATTATCAATAGGATTAAATTATTTATGCATTGCATTGACTTGCATTACTGTTTTTTTTTTTTCTAAAGATTTAATTTCTTTATTTGACACAGAGTGAAAGATCACAAGCAGGCAGAGAGGCAGGCTGACAGAGAAGGGAAGCAGAGAGACTGATGCAGGCCCAGGATCTATCCCAGGACCCTGAGATCATGACCTGAGCCGAAGGCAGAGGTCCAACCCACTGAGCCACCCAGGGTGCCCCTGCATTACTGTTTTGAATAAAATTTCTCTAACATTTACCAGTATGTTATTATACACTTCTGTGTACGTGTGTATTCCTTTATTTTGGTTTAAAAAAATAACTTATTCTTCCTTTGTTAGTGAGCATTTAAAACTGAAGATCAGTTAAAGACTTGTTGGATTGTAGGAGGTGGGAAAGAAGCAATGTGTATAAAATTATTTTTCATAATTAAAAGTTAAATTTAGAGCCCATTACAGGAATCTTTTTGGGAAAATGATTAATTCTGAAGTCTGGAAATAGAATACATAGTTTTCTTACCTGACATAAACATGAAATTTTCTCTAGTAATTAGTTTTCATTAGACCCTGTCTTCTGAATACTTTTGGAAGTATTTTCTCTAGTACTAGCACTGTTTCCCTAGTACAAACTCCTCTGCTCTCTCACTTAAACTTTGGCAGTGCCATTCTGAAACTGTACTCTTATCACTAGGATTACTCTTTTCCAAATCCAAGGAAGTTACCAGGTGGCTTAATACCATTTACTGGCTCCTGTAAAAGCCTAGAATAATTTGGTTTACAAAGTCCTTGCATAATTATGTGCATACTTAACCTTTCCTGATTTCTTTCACCAGTTGTCCCCACACACTAGGTTATGCCAATTCTAACACCTCTTCTCTACCTTTTTCCTTTTCCCTCCTTGCCACCTTCTACCTTTCTTTCTCCCTCTCTTTTCCTCTTCTCCCATCTCTGTCAGTCCCCCACCCCAACACACCCTGCTAGGTCCCGTGTGTTTTCTTTTTCTTTTTTTTTTTTTTTAATATTTTATTTATTTCACAGACAGAGATCACAAGTCAGACAGAGATCACAAGGAGGCAGAGAGGCAGGCAGTGAGAGAGAAGGATGCAGGCTCCCTGCCGAGCAGAGAGCTGGACGCAGGGTTCTATCCCAAGACCCTGAGATCATGACCTGAGCCTAAGGCAGAGGCTTAACCCGCTGAGCCACTCAGGTGCCCCTCCCATGTGTTTTCGTTTTTTTTTTTTATTTTTTATTTTTTAAATTTTTTATTTCTTTTCAGCGTAACAGTATTCATTATTTTTGCACCACACCCAGTGCTCCATGCAATCCGTGCCCTCTATAATACCCACCACCTGGTACCCCAACGTCCCACCCCCCGCCCCTTCAAACCTCTCAGATTGTTTTTCAGAGTCCATAGTCTCTCATGGTTCACCTCCCCTTCCAATTTCCCCCAACTCCCTTCTCCTCTCCATCTCCCCATGTCCTCCATGATATCTGTTATGCTCCACAAATAAGTGAAACCATATGATAACTGACTCTCTCTGCTTGACTTATTTCACTCAGCATAATCTCTTCCAGTCCCATCCATGTTGCTACAAAAGTTGGGTATTCCTCCTTTCTGATGGAGGCATAATACTCCATAGTTTATATGGACCACATCTTCCTTATCCATTCGTCCGTTGAAGGGCATCTTGGTTCTTTCCACAGTTTGGCGACCATGGCCATTGCTGCTATAAACATTGGGGTACAGATGGCCCTTCTTTTCACTACATCTGTATCTTTGGGGTAAATACCCAGTAGTGCAATTGCAGGGTCATAAGGTAGCTCTATTTTTAATTTCTTGAGGAATCTCCACACTGTTTTCCATGTGTTTTCTTTTTCTTTTCTTTTTTTTTTTTAATTTCTTTTCAGTGTAACAGAATTCATTGTTTATGCACCGCACTCAGTGCTCCATGCAATATGTGCCCTCCATAATACCCACAACCTGGCTCCCCCAACCTCCCACCCCCCACCCTTTCAAAAGCCTCGTGTTTTCTAATTTTAGCTTAGACATCTTGTGGGAATTTTTATGGACCTCTGAAATCTGGTCAGTGACTCATTTTTGATCACATAGCATCTTTTCTTTATTATATTTTTGGAATAAAAATTAAGCTATTATACACACACCATGAACTTCAGCATTTTAAAATGTACAAGTCAGTGACTTTTTTTCAGTGACTTTTAGTATATTCAGTTTAGTATATTCATTTTAATATATTGCTCACCTAAAAAGAATTTCCACATCCATTAGGAAGCACTCCTCATTCTTCTCTTCCTTCTGCACTTGACAACCAGTAATCTACTTTCTGTCTCTACTGCTTATTCTGGATATTGTACATAAATACAATCCTACAACACATCGTCTTTTGTGTCTGGCTTCTTTCATAGCATAATGTGTTGAAGATTTATTTATGTTGTAGTATGTGTTAATACATCATTCCCTTTTATGACCAAATAATACTCTAACATATGAAAACACATTTACCCATTTAAACATTTTGTTACCCACTCATCATATAAAATTTCACTTTTTTACTATTATAAATAATGCTATTAACATTTGTGTACAAGTTTTTGTGTGGAAATAGGTTTTCAACTTTCTTGTGTAAATAATGGAATTGCTAGATCATGTAGTAATTCTATGTTTAACTTTTGAAGAAACTCTTAAACTGCTTTCCAAAATGGCTTAATCATTTTATCTTCCTGCAAGCAATGTATTAGGGTTCCATTGATTCCCCATCCTCACTCACATATTTGACCTTATTTTTGTTGATAGCCGTGCTAATGGGTATGAAGCAGTATCTCATTTCAGTTTTAATTTGTATTTCCTTAAAAACTAATGATATCCATAATATTTTCATTAGCTTATTTGCCAATTAGATATTTTCTTTGAAAAATGTTTATTCAAATCCTTTATCCCTTTTTAAAATTAGATTGTCTTTATATTGGTGAGTGGTAATAGCTCTTAATATATTCTGGATATTAGAACTTTATTAGATATATGATTTGCAAACATTTTTTTTCCTCATTCTGTGATTGTCCACTTCTTTTTTTTTTTTTTTTTTAAAGATTTTATTTATTTATTTGTCAGAGAGAGAACAAGAGCGAGCACAGGCAGACAGAGTCAGAGGGAGAAGCAGGCTCCCTGCGGAGCAAGGAGCCCGATGTGGGACTCGATCCCAGGACGCTGGGATCATGACCTGAGCCGAAGGCAGCTGCTTAACCAACTGAGCCACCCAGGCGTCCCGATTGTCCACTTCTTGATAGTGTCTTTTTTTTTTTTTCTTTTATAGTGTCTTTTGAAGGACACATAATTTTCCATAATCCAATTCACATTTTTTTTTTTTTTTTGGTGCTTTTGCTTTTGATGCTATATCTAAGAAATTATTGCCTAATTCAAGGTAACAATGAATTATAAAATTTATGTTTTATTCTAAGAGTTTTAAAGTTTATCTTTTATACTTCTTTGATTCACTTTGAGTTAATTTTTATAAATGATGTGACCTAAGGGTCTGACTTCACTGTTTGCACGTGGATATCCAGTTTTCGCAGCACTACTTTGTTGAAGACTTTTTCCCACTGGATTGTCTTCGCACTTTTGTTGAAAATTATCTCATAGACCCTGCTTTCATATTCTTTATTTCACTTGGTTAGTTTTTTCAGACTGCTGTTACAAAGTAGCAGATATCAGGTGGTTTAAACAATGGAAATTTATTTTCTCACAGTTTTGGAGGCTAGGAGTCCCAGATCAACATCTAGCAGGATTACTTTCTAGTAAGGACTCTCTTCTTGGCTTGTAGATGGCCACTTTCTGTGTCTTCACATAATAGAAATAGAGAACTTGCTCTGTTCTGTCTTTTCTTAGAAGGACACTAATCCTATTGGATCAGGGCCACATCCTTATGACCTCATTTACCCTTAATTAGGTCATCTCTAAAAACTGTCCCATTGGGGGTTGGACTTCAGCATATAACTATTTTTTTAAGATTTTATTTATTTCACAGAGAGAGATCACAAGTAGGCAGAGAGGCAGGCAGAAAGAGGGGGAGTCAGGCTCCCCCCTGAGCAGACAGCCCGATTTGGGGCTCTATCCCAGGACCCTGAGGTCAGGATCTGTGCTGAAGGCAGAAGCTTAACCCACTGAGCCACCCAGGTACTCCATTTGGCATATAAATTTGAAGAGAAAAAGAACATTCAATCTGTAATGCATATCAATATTGAATTTTGTTTGATGAATTGCAAACTATCATACAACTAGTAAAGTGTCAGGTACATAATGACTTTTAAGTAAATACCTTTTTGAATTCATGAATAAGTAACCTCAAATTATAGTGAAGAAAACTGATGAACATATTTGAAACATGTTAAAGGTATGCTTTCTTTTTTATGTTACAATAGATACAAGACAGATTAAAAAACACCCTAGTTAGCCAAGAATTTCCCATTATGGTCATGGAGAAGTAGTAAAAAGATTTTCACAGTGCTTTCTCTATTACCTATTTCACTTCATTTTAAAACATTTCAGATTTCAGAGAACCTATGTGAAGATTTTTTTAATGTTGAATTGACTCTCTCTGAGCCTTTGGGTATTTAAAAAAATATAGGTTACCAAAGTAGGACAAAGCTGAAGAAATTCTTGAGATCTATTAGCCATTCAATATCTTAAGTAAATGAATATTTTCTATGAGTTTATATTTTTGTGTTAATATTGAGTAAAACCATATGTTGCATGCATTGGAATAGGCCATAAATATATCTCATAAATAAGAGTTCTACCTTTCTATCAGATTACTTATATGTTGCTTTTGATTAGTCAGAGGTAGAGAGACAGATTATAACTAGATAATCAGAAATGGATATGAGATTTGGGCTGAAAGTATGTCCCTTTTAAGTATGGTTGCTACTATTTATACATTTAATAAAATGGATATCCAAAGTATACATTTGGTAGCTCATTCATTTATTCAATCAATCAACATATATTTGTTGAATGCCCATCTATTCCAGATACAAGGACATATGGATTTATAAGACAAAATTCCTATCTTCAAGGAGCTGACAGTCTAAAGCAAGACACAAAAGGTAAAAAGAAAAAGATACAAATGCATGTAGTGAGTTTTTTGTTTCTGGACTGTGTACTTATGGGGGGGTGGTTATTATGTAATCAATTACATATATTTACAAGTTTTTTGTGGATATGGGGAGGCTTTTAAGGTGAATAAGAACTTATTCTGCTAACTAGGGAGAAGTGGTTTTCCTAGTCAGAAGCAATGACCTACAGACATAAAGAGAATATCAGGCAAAAAGAACTGTGAGTAATTTAGCTTAGAGAGAGCACTGGATAAATAAGAAGAAATGAAACTATGAAGATCTGCAAAGCATAGGTCATGAAGGAGAGAGCATTCAATCCCTTCCCTGTGGGATATTCAAAGCACTACAGGATTTTTAAACAGAATGATAATCAACATTTCATTTTAGAGAAATCACTAGGCAGTGCAGTGTCATGAGGACAAGACAAGAAGCAGAATTGCCAGCAGCCCACAAAATAAGCAGAATTAAGACAATGTCTCCAAAATGATAAAATTATAAGCACTCAGTGACTGAATGTGGCCAGAACACATTCTGTGTCCAGGACACAAAATGGTGTCCAGAACAGACTGCTTGGGAGACTAGGTCTGGAATTACATTATCACTTTTCTGGGTTCCAGACACTTTTGTTTGCATGGGCCGCTTCCCTGAGTGGGTGGAGGTTAAAAAATTTGTTTTAGGACGATGTTGGCCTAGATAATATGTTAATATTACCTATTAAAACACTTTTGGGGCACCTGGGTGCCTCAGTCAGTTAAACGTTTGCCTTCAGCTCTGGTCGTGATCCTGGGGTCCTGGGATCAAGTCCTGCATTGGGCTCCCTGCTGAGCAGGGAGCCTGCTTCTCCCTGTACCCCCGGCTCCTGCTCGCTCGCTTGCTCTCTCTCTCTCTCACTATTTCTCTTGCTCCTACAAATAAATAAACAAACTCTTAAAAACAACAATAACAACAACAAAAACCACTTTCTTCAACCTAAAAATTCATTGCTTTCTTCAGATCTTTAAAATACTATGGGCCCTAGGCATTGTGCCTATTGTCATTTTGGATAAGTCAGCCTTGATTGGGATAGATGGTGACATAGATCATAAAGGATAAGGGGGAAAAACAAACAAACAAACAGGCTTAAGGGAGAAAATTGTAAGCTAAGTTTGGAACATCATTGGTTTGGTGGGTCTTGTGAACACTAAGTTGAACAAGTTCAATAAATCAAAGTCTATGAGAAATGTTTAAATTGAAAGTAAATACTGTATGCAGGGTAACTAAAGCTGTAGGTTCAAATGAGCTAATCTATGGATAATATGTAGGGTGAAGAGATAGTAGGTATTTGGATGTGCTTGAGAAAATACAAATATTTAAGAAGCTAATGATGTGGGACAAGACAGAGAAGGTACAACCAGAGAGAGAGGGGACTATGAGGTCACACTAAGATTGGCAGAAGTAGAAAAATCAGGAAGAAATGATTAAATAGTATATAAATGAAGAGAGACCACTGTGTTAAATATTGTATCTATCAAGTAAAGGACAGAAAATATACCCATGGGTTAGGCACATCATTTGTCATCTTTGGCAGAGTATTTTTCATGAAAAGTATACAGACATCACATTGCAGATTTTGAAAGATACGTGGGGCATTAAGAGGTAGTGTCAGTAATGTAGACTAGAATTTCCCATGTAGCACCAGATAAAAAGCTTCTGGACAGCAAAGGAAGCAGTCAATGAAACTAAAAGGCAACCTACAGAATGGGAGAAGATATTTTCAAATGGCATATTAGATAAAGGGCTGGTATTCAAGATCTATAAAGAACTTATCAAACTCAACACCCAAAGAACAAATAATCCAGTAAAGAATAGGGCAGGAGACATGAACAGATATTTCTCCGAAGAAGATAAATGGCCAACAAACACATGAAAAAATACTGCACGTCACTTGGGATTAGGGAAATACAAATCAAAATCACAATGAGATACCGCCTCATACCAGTCAGAATGGCAAAAATTAACAAGACAGGAAACAACAAATGTTGGTGAGGATTTGGAGAAAGGGGAACCCTCTTACACTGTTGGTAAGAATGTAAGCTGGTGCAGCCACTCTGGAAAATAGTATGGAGGTTCCTCAAAAAGTTGAAAATAGAGCTATACTGTTATAGAGTATGCCTATGTGACACCAATCCCAAGGTTGCTTAGTCAGTGCTTCTTAAAATTTAACATGCTTATGAAGTACCTGAAGATCCTGTTGAATGCAGATTCTGATTCAGTAGGTCTGGAATATAGCCTATAGTTCTAAAAAATATCTAGCAATGTTCATGTTCCTGGGCCACGAATTACTATATTAACATTTTTGACTATTATACCCTCTCTTCTCCTCTGAGACTTTGGTCTATCAATTATATCTTCCCTGTCTTCTACAGTTTTAAATTATTTCTCTACAGTAGATGCTTAAACTATGCAAATGTGTTTTTAAATGAAAGCCAAAGAAAACAATCCAACCTCTCAACCCTTATGATGTTCTATTTATCACACAAGTCCTTTCTCTCTCTCTCTCTCTCTCTCTCTCTCTCACACACACACACACACACACACACAAAATGGAATATTACTTAGGCATCAGAAGGATGGATACTTAACCTTTACATCTACAGAACTGAAGGGTATTGTGCTGAGCAAAATATCAATCAGAGAAAGACAACTATCATAGGGCTTCACTCATATGTGGAATTAAAGAAACAGGGCAGAGGATCATAGGGGAAGGGAGGGAAAACTGAATGAGAAGTCATCAGAGAGGGAGAAAAAACATGAGACATGCTTAACTAGGAAACAAACTGAGGGTTTCTGGAAGGGGGGTTGGTGGATGGGGCAATTGGGTGATGGGCATGAAGGAGGGCATGTGATGTGATGAGCACTAAATGTTATACACAACTGATGAATATTGAAAAGTACATCTGAAGCTAATGATACACTATATGTTGGTTAATTGAATTGAAAAAAGGCAAGGACTTGTATGATAAATAGAACATCATAAGGGTTGAGAGGTTGGATTGTTTTCTTTGGCTTTCATTTAAAAACATATTTGCATAGTTTAAGCATCTAGTGTAGAGAAATAACTTGAAACTGTAGAAGACAGGGAAGATATAATTGATAGACCAAGGTCTGTCAGGTCCCAGAGGAGAAGAGAGGGTATAATAGTCGAAAATGTTAATATAGCAATTCGTGGCCCAGGAGCATGAACATTGCTAGGTAATTTTTAGAACTATAGGTTATATTCCAGACCTACTGAATCAGAATCTGCATTCAACAGGATCTTCAGGTACTTCATAAGCATGTTAAATTTTAAGAAGCTCTGACTAAACAACCCTTGGATTGGTGTCACATAAGCAGACAGATTTTTTTTTTCCTTCCTTGAGACTGGAGGTAAGGAAATGGTGCATGCAGGTAATAAATAAATTTGCAGTTGATTAAATAGGAGAGGTCAATACTGATTACTTCAACTTTCAGGAGTAGAAGGCAAGGTCTTCTGATAGAGAAAAGGCTGGGCTAAGCACAGATTAGGAATATTAGGAAATTTTTAGAATTAATCTTGGAATATTATGGGGAATGAGAAAATACTTAGAGATTCAGAAAGACTACTGATATATATTAAGATACTTTAGTACTAGGCAACATACATTTTTCACCAGTACGTCTGAACAGCCATGTTTAGAAAGAATTCAGAAATTATGTTATAATGAGCTAAGTTTAGAAAAAAGATAAGTCACTAAGAATGGTGAGACTGCTGGTTAGAACTAGAAAGTTCTTTCAATAATGTGTCTTTAGTTGGGTGTGTAACTAATATATTGGAATACCAGTGAAGCTGAAAGATCAATAAACACCAAGAAGAGATAGTATTCAAGAATATAGAGATTGATTACACTGAAGAACCCATTTATAAGCAAGATAGCATGAATGCATATAGGTATTTAGGATCAAATCCAAAAATAATATGTTCAGGTTTAAAGTTTTAGTGGGATTTGTACTCTCTGGAATTGTTAAGTAAAGGTTAAAACTGTGGGAGCAAAAACATTCAAGCAATTGTTGTCTAAGATGTTGGGTGGTCCTTTCCGTAGATTCTGAAACACCATTTATCTTCCTTCCACCAAAGCTCTCAGACTGCCATGACAGTAGAGGTGAGGACTAGAAGACCCATGCCATGGTCCTGCTAAGAAGCAGTAAAAGTAGGTAAAGTAATTAAGCATAAACACCAAATGTGGTAGTGGAAAGCATCACTTGCAGATTAAAAATTAAAGGTTTAAAATAGGTACAGAAATACATGTTTCATGTCTAGAACCTTAAATGTATGGAGAATGAGAGAGTTGCCTTCCACACAGAGAACTGCAGGAAGGACATGTTTCATTTTAGCCACTGGGTTTGAAGAATTCTACAAAAACTTTGAGGATAGGTATGAATTAATACAGGGAAGACTAGAAGGAAAGTATACAAGACAAAAGTACTCCTGTGTTTTAAAGGACTTTTTCAGGTGGGAAAAATAGAGAAAATTATTCTGCTGAGGACATCTACTTGGTGCAGTCAACAATGGCTCTGTCGTAATTTAGAGAAAGCTGACATAAGTAAAGAGCTAGAAGACACTTCCAAGGCCTCAAGTCCAATCTTCACTTCCCTTCCTCCCAAAAAGTCTTCCTAGTTAATGTGGAGGGGTGGTATGAGGTGGAGGTGTATTTGGAAATATTCTCTCTTGTTGTCAGCGACTCTGGTATTGAGAAGCAGTACCATTGATCCTGGTTGAACATTTATAGCACTGTACTGTCTCTCTCAAAGCTAGAATAATTAAAAAAAATATAATGGTGCTTGGATTGTTGAGTCTCTACTTCATTCAGTACCCTAACCTCCCTTCATCATATTTGTATATAATTTCTGAAAACGTCTGGATCCTGTAATGGACTGAAGTCTAGATTATACACACACAGTTATAAATTAATCATCTCTGTATTCTCTTTTCCAGCACTCTACAAAGTGCTTTATATAATAGCTATTCAATAAATTTTTGTTTTCTAAATCAATAAATCTCTGTTGATTTGTGTCCCAATACCTTGCAGTCTCAGGGAGCAGAATAGTACTCTTTGAGGAATCACTTGACATTCTTTCAGTAGCTAGGATATAATGCCCAGGAATCTGATCATGGGATTGATATTAAAAACTTGGCAAAAGTGAATGGCATATTTTTGAACCAAATTCCAAGTAGCTAAGGTATCTCTAAGATTGAATGTGGATAAATTAAATGTACCAACCCATTAAAAATTGGGAGTTATAATATATTGTGTCCTGCCCCTCAATGTTTTAGAACTATCATTCTGCTATGGAAAATTCAGTAAAATCAATAATTCAATAATCAATCTTATTCAATAAAATCAATTCAATAAAAATACATAAGCCGAGGTTTATATATTACATAGGGAGTAGTATGTTAACTTATACTTTATGTTAAGATTATGGTTTTTATCATGATTGATTAGGTTATGGCTATGTTTATTTTCATTTTTTATATTAGCCTTGCTTTTCCTATAAAATGTGCCTGTATAAATTTTTTTTTTGGAGTCTCCATTTTCCCTCTTGTCAGGAATGCATTTTATTGCAAATAACAGAAAACCAACTAACACATATGGATTTATTTTTCTCTCTTAATCAGATGTCTGACGATAAGCAGACCAGAGCTGGTGTACTGGCTAAATGATGCCATCAGGAATGAAGGTCTCTTCACTATTTCTGTGTGCCATTCATTGATATGGTTTTCCTTGAAGTTTAAAAATTGCTCTTGTGCTTATTGATTTATGCTGGAAAGAGAAGAAATAGTGGAGGGCAATAGAGGCATTTCTGCCAGCCTTCTCTCTAAGAAGGCTTCCTGGAAGCTCTACCCAGCAATTCCCAAAACTGGGTTATGTAGAATTGTAAATAGGGGTTGATTAATCCAATCACAGTGTCTACTATTACCTTTAAACATTAACTGGTATGTTTGTGTAACAGTCTTTCCTGAGGTATATACGTCTTGGACTCAAACACCATGTTTTAAATCATGCATTTAGATTTGTCTGTATCTTTTACTCAAGGACATCCTAATAAAAATAACAATAGATCATATTTATTGGACATTTACTCAGAGTAATGTTGCGCATAATACTCTCATTCAGTCTTAATTCTATTTAGTATCAATGAAGAACTGGGTCTTGGGTTGAGTAAATCATCTGAAGTTAAAGTTTCTTCATTTTTCAGGGAATGGGTATTAAGTATGTATCTATCCTATTTTCTTCTGTTTCTTTTATTGTTCTGTTTTTTCTTTGGGGAAGATATTTCAATTAAAGATTATTACAGCATAATATTTCTTAAAGTGCATTTTAAGTGCTCTTAAAAGTGATATACATTAAAAATAAGTTACACTGTTAAATAATATTGAAAAATGTTATATGAAACAAAGTTTAAAATATTTACATATTTGAATATGATTTGTTTTCTCAGCTGAATAATAACTTTCTGTTAGTGGTGGTGCATCTGTGTTGCACATGCTTATAAACCAAGGGTCTAGAACAATGTTTGGTACAAAGAATATACCATAATTATTTTTAGATGAATTCTAGAACTCTTACTATGCTAATGGAGGGAAAGTCTAAGAGAACGCAGGCTCAAGTTCCTGCTTACCAAAATAAACTGCATGGTTGAAAAAATCTGGTATTGGGGTGCATGGGTGGCTCAGGGGGTTAAAGCTTCTGCCTTCGGCTCAGGTTATGATCCCAGTGTCCTGGGATCGAGCCCCACTTTGGGCTCTCTGCTCAGTGGGGAGCCTGCTCGCCCCTCTCTCTCTGCCTGCCTCTCTGCTTACTTGTGATCTCTGTCAAATAAATAAATAAAATCTTAAAAAAAAAATAAAAAATTCGTTATCAAAAATAAAAATATAGGTCACTCTTGACTTTACCTCCCCTTCACAAAAAGAGCAACTACAATTATCTATGGAAAAGCACTACTGAGAGAATCCTTAAACACAGGGATGAGGCTGAAGTAGGCCCTTGCACCTCAGAGACCAAGAGAGACTGCATTAGGAAAGTAAAAGGAAGACCTCTTGCCCCTCACTCACGCTGGCACAGCACATCATGAAGAGGTTTCCTCTGAGTCTATAGTTGTTCCAGTGGGGAAAGAGAGACTAGAATGACATCCATTCCCACACTACAGTGTTATGGACTGTTTTGTGGGAGTCCCTATCCTGGTCTTGCCCATGGGGGTTGTGGGGGAACTTTTGGGACTCAACCACTGGGAATCTGATTGTGACAGAAAAGGGAGGGAAACACAACCAAGACCACTGGATCTTGGCAGACCAGGTTTCTATGTGCAGAGCCCAAAATAGTCAAAACCAGCAGCTCTGTACATCTGTAGAACCAATTCAGTGGTGCTCTCTGACCAGGGAACTCAGCAAGGTACAAGTGTGCTTGATTTGAGTCCTTGAGGAGTTTTGCTGGTCCTGGAGCCTATTCTGCCCGCACCCAAGCCAAAGAGCTGAATTATAGCTTCACCCACTGTGTAGTAAGGCAGCTCATGACCTCTTCCAACTAAAAAGGCTGTTTAGGAAAATTTGGGCATTTCCTAAATGGGTCATCCCTGTAGATGCCCAGGAAGAGAGCTGAGTCATGGTTCTACTTATTGCAGAGCAGGATTCGCAGCCCTATCTGACAGGGAGGGCTAACAAGAACACCTTGAAGCTGCTGCACAGTCTTGAAATGAAAAGTGGGTGCATAGGGGCACCTGGGTGGCTCAGTGGGTTGGGCCTCTGCCTTCGGCACGGGTCATGATCCCAGGGTCCTGGGATCGAGCCCCACATCAGGCTCTCTGCTGTGCAGGGAGCCTGCTTCCTCCTCTCTCTCTGCCTGCCTCTCTGCCTACTTGTGATCTCTGTCAGATAAATAAAGAAAAAATCTTTAAAAAAAAAAAAAAAAGAGAGAGAAGTGGGTGCATAAAGCTGATTATTACCAGATCAAAACCAGTGGCTTTGTTAGAGCAAAAAAGTTACAGCATGGGTTGATTTGAGTTAAAACCAGAGTCTTACTGGCCTTGAAGAGGTTTCTTCCACTGAGCCCAGGGAGAGAAAATAATTCATAACCCCACTTATTGCTGAATACTGTCTATAGCCCATTTGATCAGGGAAATTTAAAAGAGTGTATAGGAAGCTGAGTACCTTCTCAAATAGCCCTATTTGCAGTAACACTTGAATAGAAAGCATGGCCTGTGTCTTTTTCTGTATGCAGAGAAAAACTGGTAGCCTCAGCTGAATAACGTATTCAGTATATGCTCTTGCCTGATTCTGTTTGCTCAGCAATGAGGCATGCAGGCCCTTGGTCCTGTCCTGCTGCCCATCAGATCAGAGAAGCTAATTTATAATCACCTACTACTTAGTACAGTACCCATTTCTGATTGTCTAAAAAACAGAGAATCCAAACAACCATGAAGTTCATCATACAGTTTCACTCGGGCATGGAACCAAACCAGCAGTCCTATCCAGCTGTTATCAGACAGTGGCACACCCCCTATCCTCAACCTCAGAGCTCAAACGGTTGCCTTACTTAACATAGACCCTAATAGCAGGCTCTGCCTGCCTAAGGATGTTGCCAGAAGACACATCCAGAAACCCAAATTGAGCAGACTGGTGAAAAACAGTGTCTACCAAGTAAATGTAGAGTCTAGAAGAGAAGGCTTACTCAAATACACGGATATCAACATAAGGCAACAAGGATTATGAAGAATCAAGTAAATATAACACCATTAAATGAAACTAATAAAGCCTTAATAACTTCCCCTAAAGAAATATAGATTCAAACTGTCAGACAACAAATTCAGAATAATATACTTGAAGTTTAGTGAAGTAAAGAACACATATACAACTAAACAAAATCAATGTATGTACAAAATGAAAAGTTCAACAAAGAAACAAATACACAACTCAAATCCTAGAGCTAACAAATACAACTGAACTAAAGAATTAAACAGAAAACCATCATGGGGCACCAGGGTGCTTCAGTCAGTTAAGCATCTGCCTTCACCTCAGGTCATGATCCCAAGGTCTTGGGATTGAGCCTTCTGTTCTCCTACCCCCTCTGCTCCTTCCCTTTGCTCATGCCCTTACACTCTGTGCATGCTCGCGCTCTCTCTCTCTTTTTCACTGTCTCTTCTCTCAAATAAATAAATAGAATCTTTGTAGAAAAGAATTCAACAGAGAACTTCAAAAGCAGACTCAAACATGCAGACTAAAGAATTAGCCACCTAGAAGGTAGCACCCTTGAAATTATTCAGTCAGGAGAACAACAACAACAAAGACTGAGTGAAGAAAGCCTAGAAGATGTATAGGGCAATGGAAAGAAACAATATTTACATTATGGGGATTCCAGAAGAAAAGGAGAAAGAGAAAGGGATAGAAAGTATATTTAAAGTTATAATAGCTGAAAATATCCCAAAACTAGAGACAGAAACATCCAGATCTAAGAGGCCTGAAGAACTCCAAATAGGTGAAAACTGAAAAGAGCTACAACAAAACACATTATAAGCAAATTTTCAGAAGTCAAAGACAAATACAAAATTATTAAAAACATTAACAAAAATGTTAGAGTTACATACAAGGGCACCCCCACCCCCAAGACTACTTGTGAAAAACAGTGTTTACCAAAGTAAACCTGTAGAGTCTGGAAACTTAAAGGAAACTTTTCAGGTTAGGAAGGAATATTAGGACATATCTAAATATTGAACGAAAAGAAGTATGAATCAAGAATACTACACCTGGCAAAGCTGTTCTTCATAAATGAAGAAGGAATACTTTTCCAAACAAAATAAACCTGAGGAAATTCATCACCACTAGATCTGCCCTACAAGAAATGCTAAAGGGAGGTCTTTGAGTGGAAATAAAAGAATGTAAACCAATATCATAGAAACATGAAAAGGTAACATAAAACTCTCTGGTAATTATAAATATATAGACAAAGTTAGATTCTGTAATATGTACATAGTGATGTGTAATTCACTTACAACTCCAGTTTAAAAGTTAAATATAGTAAAAATAAGCATAACCACAATAATCTGTTATTAGTTACAAAATATAAAAGTATGAAAGTTGTAACATCAATACAACTTCAGTTGTAGGAGGAAGGAGGGGGAAGGAAAATTAGAAATGTAGTTCAGGGACACTTGGCTGGCTCAGTTGATTAAGAATCTGCCTTCAGCTCAGCTCATGATTCCAGGGTCCTGGGATTGAGTTCCACATTGGGCTCCCTGCTCAGCAGGGAGTTTGCTTCTCCCTCTACACCTTCTCACCACTCATGATCTCTCTCTCTCTTACACTCACTCTTTCTCAAATAAAATGTTCAAAAATATGTAGCTCAGGAATCCTATTAAAATTGCTATTAGTATTAGTATTAAAATTAATAATCTAAAATTGCTATTAGTAGTATTAAAATTGCTATTAGTATAAATAGGGTTTTAGAATTTTAACATTTTGTGTAAGTCTCATGTTAATCACATGTGAAAAACCTGTAGGGATTAC
The DNA here is from genome assembly GCF_009829155.1 of Mustela erminea. Lineage (NCBI taxonomy): Eukaryota > Metazoa > Chordata > Mammalia > Carnivora > Mustelidae > Mustela > Mustela erminea. The sequence goes on along the minus strand of NC_045617.1, from coordinate 110,155,500 downwards.
ACAGAATAACATACTGTTTAAGCATACTGATACCACAGAAGTCAAAGCACACTGATACTAAAAGTCAACATGCAAAAAGGCAGCATGATTATAAATAATGGATCTGTAAAACAACCAGAAAAAATTAAAAGGTAAATCCTTACTTATCAATTATTAGTTAACATAAACAGATTAAATTTCCAAAAAGATGTAAGTGGCTGAATGTATGAGAAAACAGCAACAAAAAAGCAAGATCTAATGACATGCTGCCTAGAAGAGATTCACTTTAGCCTTAAACACACACATAGACTAAAAATGAAGGATAGAAAAAGATATTTCAAGGGGTGCCTGTGTGGCTCAGTGGGTTAATCCTCTGCCTTCGGCTCAGGTCATGATCTCAGGGTCCTGGGATCGAGCCCTGCATCGGGCTCTCTGCTCGGCAGGGGGCCTGCTTCCTCCTCTCTGCCTGTGTCTCTGCCTACTTGTGATCCCTGTCTGTCAAATAAATAAATAAAATCTTAAAAAAAACAAAAGATATTTCAAGCACATGGTAACCCCAGAAAAGCAGAGGTAAACAGGAGTAACTACACATACATTAGATAGAAGAGACTTCCAACTAAAAATCATAAAAAGAGACAAAAAGATAATTATATCATGATAAAAGAATCCATCCAGAGATATGATAATTGTAAACATTCATATGAAATACACAAAGCAAAACTCGAGCAAATAAAGAGAAATAAACAGCAATACAATAATAGCTGGGGCTTTAATATCCCATTTTCAACAATGGATGGGCCACCCAGATAGAATCAATAAGTGGAAGAGTAGATTTGAGTAATAGTGTCGAAGGAAGGGAGTTAACAGGTATATATACAACATTCTATTAACAACAGTAGGATACACATTATTTTCAATTGCACATGGAATATTTTCTAGAATAGACCATATGTTGGGCTGCAAAACTAGTCTTAGCAAAAGAAGAATTAGCACCAATATTTCTCAAACAGTTTCCAAAAAAAAAAAAAGAAGAAGAAGAAGAAGAGAAAAGACTTCCAAGCTCATTTTACAATGCTAGTATTGTCCATACCAAAGCTAGAAAAGGACATTACCATATCCGATAAATATAGATGTAAATGTTCTTAATATAATGCTAACAAACCAAATTCTGCAGCACATCAACAGGATCATTCACTATGATCAAGTGGGATTTATGCCTGGGAAGCAAGTATAGCTCAACATCTGCAAAGCAATGTGATACATCAACATAACAGAATGAAAAAAGTTATGATTATCTTAGATGTAAAAAAAAATTGACAAAATTCAGTATCTGTTTATTAGAAAAAGAAGGGACAGACTTCAGTATAATAAAGACCATATATGATAATCCCATAGCTGCTAATCAAGCCCACCACATGCCACTCAATGGCGAAAGACTGAAATCTTTTCCTCCAAGTTTAAGAATAAGACGTGGATGGGGAGGGTATGTGCTATGGTGAGTGCTGTGAAGTGTGTAAACCTGGAGATTCACATACCTGTACCCTGGGGGTTAAAAATATATTACATGTTTATAAAAAATAAAAAATTTAAAAAAATAAGACATGGATGCCTACTCTCACCACCGTCATTCAACATCATACTGGGAATCCTTGTCAGAGCAATCAAGAAAGAAAAAGAAACAAAAGACATCCAAATTGAAAAGAAAGAATTAAAATTGTCTCTATTTGAATATAAGATCTTATGCATAGAAAATCCACCAAAAAGCTTTTGGATCTGGTCAACAAGTTGGTAACATACAAAAACCACTTGCATTTCTAGACACTAACAATTTTTTTTTTTTAGATTTTATTTATTTATTAGTCAGAGAGAGAGAAAACACACAAGCAGGGGGATTGGCAAGCAGAGGGAGAAGCAGGTTCCCCCTGAACAAGGAGTCAACGTAAGACTTGATCCCAGGACCCCAGGATCATGACCTGAGCTAAAGGCAGATGCCTAACCAACTGAGGCTACCCAAGTGTCCCATAGACACTAACAATGAAATATCCTACAAAGAAATAAAGAAAATGTTCCCATTTGCAATAGGATAAAAAAAATATTTAAGAATACATTTAACCAAAGAAATGAAAGATCTATACTTTGAAAACTGTAAGACACTGATGAAATTTTAAAAGTCCCAAATAAATGGAAAGGTATCCTGCGTGCAGATTACAAGAATATTATTAAAATATCCATACTTCCAAAAGATGTCTTTAGATTACTGTAAACTCTATCAGGATTACAATGGCATTTTTTAAACATAACTTGGAAAAATCTTAAAATGTATATGGGACTACAAAAGATCTGGAAAAACCAAAGCAATAATTAGAAAGAAGAGCAAAGTGGGAGACATCACACTGCCCGATTTCAAGGTGTACTATAAAGCTATTGTAATCAAAACACTGTGGTACTAGAATAAAAATGGACAAATAGGTTAGTGGACCAGAATTGAGACTCTAGATATGAACCCAAGCATATATAGCCAACAAATATTTGACAAGAGAGGCAAGAATACTCAATGGAGAAAGGATATTCTCTTCAATAAATGGAGCTGGAAAATTAGATATTTAAGTATGAAAAATGAAACTTTACTCCTATCCTACACTACTCACAAAAATTAACTCATTACAGCTTAAAGACTTACATGTAAGACTTGAAACCATAAAATGCCTACAAGAAAACATAGAGAAAAAGCTCCTTGACAAAGGGCTTGGCAATGGTTTCTGGATAAAACATCTAAAGCACAAGCAACTAAATAAAAAATAAGCAAGTGCAAGTATAGCAAACTAGAAAGTTCCTGCACAGCAAAGGAAATCATCAACAAAATTAAAAGGCAACTGACTGAGTGGAAGAAAATTTCTGCAAACCATACATTCAATAAGGACTTAATACCTAAAACATATAAATAGAATTCTTTCAAATCAGTAGCAAAAAACCCACAAGTAACCCAATTTAAAAATGAGCAAAATATCTGAACACTTTTCCAAAGATATATAAATGGCCAATAGATACAGGAAAAATGCTCAACATCAATAGTCATTAGTGAAATGCAAATTAAACCATGAGGTATCATAATATACCAAAGAGATGCTACTTCATGCCTGTTGAATGTCAAGCAAAAGACAAATAAAGAAGTGCTGGTTAAGATATGAAGAAAAAAAGAGATCTTGTGCACTGTAGCTGGAATTGAAGACTGATACATCACTGTGAAAAGCAATGTGGATAATTCTCAGAAATTAAAAATAGAATTACACAGATGATCCAGCAATTTCATCTCTGAAAATGTCTCCAAAAGAGACAAAAAATAATAATTCAAAAAAATGTATGTACCCCATGTTCATAGCAGCATTGTGTACAACAGCTAAAATGTGGAAACCATCTACAGGTACGCTGAATGATAAATGGATAGAGAAGTTGTGAAATATACACACAATGGAATATTACTCAGCCATAAAATATACAATGGGATGTTATTCAGCCATAAAATACAAGGAAATTCTGCCATTTGTAATAGCATGGTTAGACCTTGAGGGCATTATGGTAAGTGAATTAGAGAAAGATAAATACTAGGAAATATCACTCATATGTGGAATCTAAAACAAAACTCAGATCAGAGGTATGGGTGGAGGAAGGGGAGATTGAGGAAAGTTTCTCAAAAGATACAAATTTTCAGTTATAAATATAAATAAGTACTATGGATATAATGTACATAGTGATAACCATAGTTAACATCAGTATATATGTGGAAGTTGTTAAACAGTGAATTCTGTTCTCATTAGAAGAAAAAAATATTTTTTTCCTTTTTAAAATTTTTTCTTTATACTATATCTATATGAGATGATGGATACTAACAAATTATTGCAGCAATCACTTCATTATATATAAGTCAAAACATTATGCTTGGGACGCCTGGGTGGCTCAGTTGATTGAGCGGCTGCCTTTGGCTCGGGTCATGATCCCAGGGCCGTGGGATCGAGTCCCACATTGGGCTCCTTTCTCAGTGGGGAGCCTGCTTCTCTCTCTCTCTCTCTCTCTCTCTCTCCGCCTGCCTCTCTGTCTACTTGTGATCTCTGCCTGTCAAATAAATAAATAAAATCTTAAAACAAAACAAACAAAAAACATTATGCTCTGTGCCCCCTTAAACTTATACAGTGTTATAGGTCAATATATTTCAATAAAACTGGAAAAAATTGAATTCTAAGGTTAAAAAAAGTAAAATACAAAAGTTTTTAAGAAGAAAAAAAAATTAAAACGCAGAAAAAATTCTCTTTATCCAGATTATTTTCCAAGTATCCAGTTTCTTTACCTAAATGCAACCATGGTTGACTAACCATTTTTAGATATCTTCAGAGTGAAAGTCTGTGTGTTGCACACATGATTTTCTTTAAGTGGGAGCATACTATATTTTCACTCTGTTGTTTGAACTTTTCATTAAACAATAGAAAGCACTCTATATTAGTGCATGGAGAGCAATTTCATTCTTCATTTAGTAGCAACATAGTATTTCATTGTATGGCCCCAACATAATATAACAAATTTCTATTTAGGTTGTTCTTTTTATGTGCATTTTCATCATTTCACACATCTGTGGAATATATATGGGAATTTGTTGAGTCAAAGTGTATGTGAATAAAATTTAATGGATTGCCCAATTATTCTCCACTGAGGTTATATGAATCTATACTCTTAGCAGTAATGGATAAACATATTCCCCCTCAGCCTTGACGACATAATATATAATTAGTTTGTTTTCCATATCATACAGTTCTCATAAATTATATTTAAGCAAAGTGGTCTATTTGAGTGTTAAATTCATTCTGATGATATCTGCAATGTATTTTTTGGATTTATGCTTTTCTTCCCTTATTGTAGGTCTTCCTGACTTTAATTGTATAATTTGTTAAATTCTTCTGTTTTGAGGGTGGGGGTGGGAGGTTGGGGGAACCAGGTGGTGGGTATTAGGGAGGGCACGGATTGCATGGAGCACTGAGTGTGGTATAAAAACAATCAATACTGTAACGCTGAAAAGAAATTTAAAAAATAAAAATCTGTTCACTTTAAATTAAAAAAAAATTCTGTTTTCTTTATAAAGTCCTTCTATTTTATAAAGGTGTGTGGGAGGGTGGAACATGTGTGATGTCTAGCATATGACTTTGGAGTAAATACAATATTTTAAGTAATCATTCTAAACATGCATGACATGTTTATGTGTTTCTCTCATCTTAGAGAGCAAGTGACAGAGGTTCAGAGATGTTTGATACCTTACTTAACAAAAGACACACAATAGATAAAATCTAAGATTGATTTCAAATCTAAATTCTCTTCACTAAATAGGGGCCTTCTGATTATAATTGATGTATTAACAGTTTTACAAATGTTTTTATTCTATTTTATTGTGTTAAAATAATTTAATAAAAGGAAAAACTTATGTATGTTTGGTCACATATACAACAAAACAGAAATATTTGCAGACATAACTATTCTCTATATCTCCATTTTTTAAATTAATGAGGTAAAATTGCTATAAGATAAGATTCAGGTGTACCAACATTAAACTTGACATCTATATACAGTATAAGGTGATTGCAACCACAAGTCCAGTTACCGTATTTCTAATGAACCCTGTTTCATTTCATCGAAATATTTATTTATGTGTTTTGAAGGAAAAGGAGGACAGTACTTTTACAAATAATCAAACTGGAGCTAGCTATCTGCTAATGATTTATCATAATAACAATTACAATGCCTTCTCTGTTAACTATGGATCAGATATTATAAGCACTTTATTGTAAAAAATTGCAACCTTACACAACCTTATGTGGTGTGAAATATGATTGTTCCATTTTTCAGTTAAGAATCTAAAGCTTAGGCAATTAAGTAACACATGTAATGATAGCAGAAGCTGGTATTTCAGCATATGCCTGACATTAAAGTCCCTACTCTTAATCACAAAGTAATAATGTGAAATTTTGTTAGTAAAACAAATTATTTCTATGTAAAACACATTATTTAAGGAAGAGGTGGAAGTTGAGAGGGACTTGGGTATACAGAAATTATATAGATGGCTAATTTTCAGAGTAACATCTGCCAGACAGAATGAGAATCTCAAGGAACAGAGTTCAGATTTCTGCAGTTTCTTATGAACCAGTAAAAATGAAGGATTTCTATAAATGCTGGGAAAAAAAGAGGTTATTTTTTACTAGCAAAGGAAAGAATGCAGGTCTCCAAGATTATCAGGAGAGAACACTGTAAATTCCAAGTAGAGTGTTAGAATTGAAGAGTAATTGTGATCTCTGGTGGGAGGTAGGTATATCTATCTAAGGTATTAGGGTGTTAAGTGTAAACCTGTTAAATATTGTTTTATTTTCCTTCCTTTCTTCCTTTCCTTTCCTTCCTTTTCTTTCTTTCCTTCTTTCCTTTCATTCACTCATTTAAATTCAATTAGCCAACTTGTAGTAAACATTAGTTTCAGATGTAGTGTTCAATAATTTATCAGTTGCATACAACATCCAGTGCTCATAATGTCATGTGCTTTCTTTAAAAAATAAATACATAAATAAATTCAATTAGCCAACATATATTTAGTTTTTGGTGAAGTGTTCGATGATTCATTAGTTCCATCTAACATCTAGTGCTCATCACATCATGTGCCCTCCTTAATGCCCATCACCCAAATACCCCATCCTCCTACCCACCTGCCTTTCCACAACCCTGTTTATCTCCTGTAGGCAAGAGTCTCTCATGGGTTTTCTCCTTGTCTGATGACTTCCCATTTACTTTTCCTTCCTTCCCCTATGATCCTCTGTGTTATTTCTTATATTCCACATAAGAGGGAAGCCACATGATAATTATCTTTCTCTGACTTATTTCAATTAGCATAATACCCTCCAGTTCCATCCACATTGATGCAAATGTTAGTTATTCATCCTTTCTGATGGCTGAGTAATATTGTTTTAAATATAGTTAAAACTGAGAACTGACACTTTCCTAAAGTTAGAAAATTCTTCATTTTTCAAATAGAAAAAATCAAAGTGAATGTAAGCAGTAACCAATTACTGTTTAAATTTTCTAGGGAATATATCATAGATATTTGCATTAAAAGTCATATTAAACATGATAGTCCTTTGTTAAGCTTAGCAGAGATTAGTTAATTATATTAAAATTTACTATTTTTGTGTTTGTGTAGCAAAAGCTCATGTACAAAACTCCACTTTTCTCTTAGGAATCCACACCTGGGATACCTCTTTCTGTTTTAGGAAAACATGAAAATGCTCACTCATTCATTGGTCGTGAAAGTCGGTAGAATGTGGTAGAAAGTATTAGATAAAACAATATATAGCTATATTTGAATCCTGATTTATACAGCTCTAGTATTGGCACTTTGGCTCTCAGTAAAAGGTGGAGATAGAATATCAAAATTTTAGATTTTATAGATTTGAAATTCTGATCTTTTTTGAGAAAAATTTTAAATAATTTAGAGTAGAGTACCTGACAAATGATAGGCATTCAATTATTATAAATCTAAGAGCTACCTGAAATGCATGGTGCATACCTCTATAGAGCTGATCAGTAAACCTTATGTAGTTCTGAAGATCACAGCTAAAAGAATTGAATTCATTCATTCATTTTTTATCTTAAATACCAACTACATCCAATGCCAAGCACATTTCGACATCAAGTCTTTAAATATTTGCTTTGTCTGAAATGTTCTTTCCTAACTATTCATTTGACTAATCTTCCTTGACCACCCTTAAAAATATCCAAATCAGATCCCTCCTTATTCTGTCATTAGCTGATACTATATAGTTATTTGTTTGTCTTTTTATTGTTTATTTTCACCACAGGAATATAAGCTTCATATGGGCAGGGGTTTATTTGTTTATGGCAACATAACCAATGCCTTAAATGATGTGAGACATATTGCATGTAATCATAAATATGCTTGAATAAGATTATTTAATAAATCATGCCATATCATAATATGTGGTGCCCATTTGTGCCATAAAACATCCTTGATCAATATTCTTTAGTGTTTATACATTATTTCTTATTTATGAAAATATAATATTTTCCTTGTTTTGATTTAAAATATTTTGACATTTTAAATAATGCTATAATAAACCTCTCTGTACATGAATGTTACTGCCTAATTCTGATTGTTTCATCAGGATAGAATCCTAGAGAGAAATAGCTTGATCAAATGATTAACATTTTATTAATTCTTAAATATTTTGACATAGCAGTAGTTTCGCTGGCAACAGCTAGTTCCGTACCCTGCTGCTAATAAGAACTCAAGAGATTGGTGTTTCATTGAATTAGTAGGTTTTTGTGTAAAGGAATAGAGCGAGATACAAAAGAATATCAGAGAAAGGAAGTGGTCTGGGGTACTCTGGAGTAGGTACTTACATGCAAAGGTTAAAAACCATGAACTTGATGAGTTATCAACTACACAATAAAGGGGCAATAGGGTTTAACAGTTTTAGATGGATGTGATCAAAAAAGCAAGCAGAGAATAATGCTTTGAAGTTGGTTTGGGGGTAGCCCTGAGATATTTATGCAGAAGCCACTGAGTACCTGAATAGACAGCAGAATAAAATGCCCAATAAACAAAAATGTTATCTTACTTTAGGCTATGAGAAAATCAAGATTAATATTAACCTAAAGGGGTTTCTCATATTTGTGCTATTTAGCTGACCATATGTAAACTAAACTGCTATCTAATGGTTTATTATTCAGTGTAAGGAAATTATAAGCAAATATCATGTTTTTGTGAACTATTCTCCATTGCACACATATTGGAGTTAATTCTCCCATCTTATATGATTAATAGGTACAAATTAAATATTTAAAAATTTCCTCTGCTTTCCAGAGTAGCCTCATTTGCTTAAGCTTACTGCACTGTACATTTGTTAAACACCTTGTAAGTGCAAAATACTATGCTAGATGTTATCTGAACTAGAATAAGGTATGCCATTGTTCCTGTCCTTGGAAGACTTTAATCTCTTTGGAAAGAAGAGGCATAAGTACAAGATGTAACAAAATAAGAATTAAATAAATATTCAAGAGAAGCGGAAGCAGTGAAATAAACAGCACTAACATCTCTAACAACAGAGATAGACATACAGCTGAATTCAAAAGTGAGAAGGACAACTTAATTTGAAATTCCAGGGACAACTCTATGGAGAAGGTAGGATATGTAGGATTTAAGTCAAGTCAGGGGAAGGACATGGCATTATGTGGGGAGAAACAGCGTGACTTGAACACATATAATAAAATGTGAGGAAAGGAAGTGGGAAAGAACAATGATGATCACCTCATAGGGAGTAAAACAGTTTGGCTGAACTGGACGGTAAATCAAAAGCAGACAACGCTGAAAGACACAATAGATATACATAGAAAACCATGCTAAGACATTTAATAAAAGACTAAAAAGAGTGACTGTAACTTCTAAAATTGTTTGCCTAATCATTATGCACATGGCATTTTAACAGTGATTCACATGCTTTCATAGAGAATTGTAAAGACAGGGGTTGATCCATGAATGGAGTTAATTGATACTAAATGATTTCTTTCACCTTAAACCAGAAGGTTCATAAAATGTTTAGCCATTTAGTTCATTGCTGTGTTGGAAGCACAGTTAGGAGGAGGAAACTATATAAGCACTGGGATGTACCCAGAATAATTTAATGGCCTAACAACATTTCATAAACTCAGAGGTTGTGATTCCTAATCCTGCTTTTATAGTTAACACAGCATGTGGCCTTTCTGCATTAATTTCTCTGGTTATAAAATAGCTGTTTCCCACAACTCTCAAGGGGATCCTACGAAAATCAATTGAGTAACGACAGATAAGTACTTTGAGCTTCTTAGAGAGAAAACTAAATCTTATAATTGCCTTCTCCAACCACCTTCACTTTATTTTATAGAGCAAACTGAAGTACATATAAGAGATGGATTAATCTTATCTCCCTTCATTTTTTTTCTTAGTAAATTGCACAAAAAGGAATTGCCATAGAAGTACAGCACATACAAATTCTGTTCATAAATGATAAACATATGATATAACTAGCAATGAAATAATTTCTTTGATACATTTAAGAATTGAGAAAAAAGTCTTTATAATTAAAATCCATACATAGAAAATACCTAAGGGAGGCTTTTAGGTTATAATCCACTTTCAGAATTATTTTACATGTTCTTTGGCTTTTCTGGAGGAGATAATTGACGTTCAGTGATTCACGTATACATGTTTTGGTCCAAATTCAACTTCACTTCGTGGTACAAAATTTTAAGAAGTATCTGGCTATGTTTAAATGTGATGACTTTGCAGTATGGAGGTTCCTCAAAAACTTGAAAATAAAATTATTCTGTGATCCAGTAGTGACATTTTTGGGTATATACGCAAAGAATATGAAAACACTAATTCAAAGGGATAGATTCACCCCAACATTTAAAGCAGCATTATTTACAATAGCTAAACTATAGAAGCCACCCAAAAGCCCATCAACAGATGAATGGATAAAGAAGCTGTGGTACACACAGTGGAATATTACTCCGCCAGAAAAAAACAAAATCTTCCCATTTGAAACAATATGGCTGGATCTACAGAATATAATGCTAAGTGAAATAAGCCAGTCAGAGAAAGACAAATAACACAAATACTGGAGAAACAAATACTACTCATATGTGGAATTTAACAAACAAAACAAATGAACAAAGGGGGAAGAAAGAAATGAAAAAAAAAACAGATTTTTTAAAATTAGGAAAATAGATTCTTTTTAATTTCTTTTTAAGATTTTATTTATTTATTTGACAGACAGAGATCACAAGTAGGCAGAGAGGCAGGCAGAGAGGGGGGTGGGAAGCAGGCTCCCTGCTGAGCAGAGAACCCGACATGGGGTTCGATTCTAGGACCCTGAGATCAGGACCTGAGCCGAAGGCAGAGGTTTAACCCACTGAGCCACCCAGGTGCCCCTAAAAAATAGATTCTTAACAGTAGAGAACAAAATGGATTGTTACCAGAGGGTAGCTGAATGGAGGGATGGGTGAAATAAGTGAAGGGGATTAAGAGTGTACTCACCTTGATGAGCATTGAGTAACATAAAGAATAGAATATATATATATAGAACTACAGAATCACTATATTGTACACCTGAAACTAACATTATACATTAACTATGCTAGAATTAAATAAACGTGATGTCCATAGACTTAGAACAGTTTTCTGCACAGCACTAATGAGTCTATGGCATCTTCAAGTGTATTTGGAATAAATGCAATAGAAAAGAATGGACCTTGGTCTATTTAAATACAAAGGAGTGTTATTATAAAGCTGTATGGTAGTCAAATGACAATGGCAGAAAAGCATAGCCTGTGGAAGAGCAGGCGCCGAACAGCTCCAAGGATCAGGGATTCCTACATGTAATAATCAAAGCTTGATTATCAAGTTGCTTCAATTCTCCTGAGATTCTGGTCTGTATCTTTCTATTTAGATAACAATTCCTGAGCAAGAGACAAATCTGATGGGAATAACTTGCTTCGAGCCTGTAATGGTTTGACAGTCATGCACAGGGCAAGCTCAGGTGTTCTGGGGCTGCATCCAGAAGAGGAAGATCTGTTGGGTACCTAGGACCCAACATACTTGGTGATTGCAGGAGTTCTCAATCTCCTGAGAACTAGGAAAATTAAACTTGTCAGGAGTTAAATCAATCTACACAAAAGTCATTTTAAAAATTTAAATGATCACAACTCAAAAAAGGATTTGAAAAGTGGAATATTACAGAAAATAAAAGGCAGGAAAGAAAACAATGGAAGAGCTAAATTCTAGGATTTATATATAGTAATCGAATCTAAATAAACACACTAGGGGCCTTAGATGTGGATATAAATATACTGAGAACAGATATCATAGACAATGAAAGAAATACTT